>NC_092378.1:145290185-145600721 GCF_030028105.1 Mobula birostris | reverse complement strand
CCACATCAAAAGAAAATTAAATGCTTATTACCACTGACTATGTAAGGTTCATATGGCGTGCCGTCCATCTCATTTTCAAGGATAATGTTAGGCCGAGGCACTCATCCAGGAAGATAAACTGGTGCGACTGTATGTATACATAGTGTAATGAAATGGCACAGTATGAGCAGCTTTCCTGAATTATGGCTTGGCATTCAACAGCTAGTGGAAGAGGCGAGTTCTCCAGAGAACGGGATCTTAACAGGGAAAAATTGAAGCAAGAAGCCCTTCCAGTGCCAAGTAGAGGCTACCGATGGGGATTTGTAATTGTGAGCCACTTATTTGGCAAGGCAAGAGCAGATTTTCTAAAATATTCGCACCATGTCTAATTTTCTTTCCAACGAATCAATTGCAATTACAATGTTTAATAGGCGTTTGGATTTAGATGGGGAAGTGCAGATGGATACAGGCTTAAATACAGGTAAGTAGGATTAACGTAGACAGACATCCAATTGGCATGTACAAAGTGGGTCAAGTGCATTGGTTTCTGTGCAGTATGGTCTTACTCAGTGGTAGAGAAAACCACATAGTGCAGATTTCACTCCTCAGTATGAAGAAAGAGCTTTTGTTTCACTGGTCAAGTATCCCAGGATATTCTGCAAAGTTTGTTAAGGCATATTCTGGAGTTGGGGTACGTAGCAAGTATTAATTTCATCAGCAACAAAGTCTTCTGATTTGAGTGTGGATTGTAGATTGAATTTAAAATGCAGCTCTGAATGATGGGTTTCCCAGAGTCCTCAGATGCATGCATATGCGTGAATGCATCCGAGAGTTAGCGGGGATTCATTTCGGGTGTCTGGAGTGTGGGTGCGAAGAAAGAGGTGTCTGAAAATTGTATGTAATTCAAAGGAAGCATTGTTGATACATTGTAACTATAGAATTGTCCTGCTGTTGCCTTTGATCTTTAGCATATAAAAATATCAAGTATTATTGGATTGAGCAGATCTCTTCTTCCAACAGTATCTCACTATGATGTCTGTTGCTTGTTTTTGCTGAATAAAACACTTCTATATCAACTAGCTTCTGTGTTTCTCTGGTGGGTCAAGAGTATCAGTTTCTGCACAGTATGATTCCACTCAATGGTAGGGAAAACCATGTAGCATTTATTTCACACTTCGGTATGGAGATAGATGTTGTTTCACTGGACAAGTATCTCAGGAAATTCTGTGACATTAATGGGGCGAGGAGTGGGAAGGTAGTTGTGGGAGGACAACCTGGCTGGATATAGGTGACCGGTTTCATTAAAAGGTCATCCCAGTATATCCGCGATGGGGGGGAGTGGGGGGTGGTTGGTCGGTAACATTGCAGGGCGTAAGGGAGTAAGTAAACGAGTCTGCATTTTTCAAAGACATTCTTTATGTGAAGGGCAATGAAATATTTGGGATGCTGGACTTGACTCTGCACAGGGTTAGGCCACTGGTCTGCCATGGGTCCGTTGAGTAAGCTGGCCAATCAGCCGTACTTCCCCCCACTGCTCTGCAGGTCCCCCGTCTTCACTCTAATATCCAGTTTGCTTTTGAAAGTTATTATATGGGGTTTTTTTCAGGCATTGTGCTCCATAATCTCTCAGCTCTACTTCCTCTGCCTGTTACTTTGAGGTGTGCATAAAGTCCTAACTTTATTCCTCCAAAAGCCCTAACTGACTAAGAGTTATAAAGTCACTGAGAGATAAAACACAGGAACGAGTTTGTGCCTTATTCCGTCCTTGCCGACTGTCAACCACTCAATTATCCTAACTGTACAACAAACCCTTTTTAAAATTCGTCTCCATGTCTCACAAGTAACCCTGCACCCCCCCCCCCCAGCCTCCTGCATCTCACTCCCTGTGCACAAACAGATTCAATCACACACTAGGGTAAATTTACACTAGCCCCTAGTCTATCTACCAATCTTTGCATCCTAGGGATCTGAGAGGAAGCCACAGCACCCAGAGGAAACCCACAGCACCCAGAGGAAACCCATGTGGTCACAGGAAGTAAAACACACAAAATGCTGCAGGAACTCAGCAGGTCAGGCAGCGTCTATGGAGAGGAAGGGTCTCGGCCCGAAACGTTGACTGTTCATTCCTCTCTGTAGGTTCTGCCTGACCCTGCTGAGTTCCTCCAGCATTTTGTATGTACTATTCTGGATTTACAGCATCTGTAGAGTTTCCAGTCTTTATGGTCAACGGGGGAACTTTCAAACTCCACACAGACCGTGTCTGAACCTGCGTCTCTGCGGCTGCACTACACTACTCCGCTTCCCCAGATAACCATTTAAAATCACACTGATCCATTCTTTCAAACCTCTGCATAGTGGTTAGCACGATGTTTTACAGTATAAGCGACCTGGGTTCAATTCCATCCATTGCCTGTGAGGTGTTTGCACTTTCTCCCTTTGATCAAGTGGGTTTCCTCCCACAGTCCAAAGACATACCAGTTGGTAAGTTAATTGGACATTATAAATTGTGCCATGATTAGGCTAAGGTTACATTTGCGTTTGGTGAGTGGTGCGGCTCGAAAGGCTGGCAGGGCCTTTTCCAGCGCTGTGTCTCAATAAATAAATAAATAAGCAATCTTCTCCCTTGCGAGGAGAGCAGACAGAGTCTCTCTGGTTTCCATACAGACTGCTCCCCCCCCCCCACTCGACAACAGCTCTCTAGCAAATCAATCCATCAAGTAGGAATGGAAAAGGAAGGGAGAGCGTGGAACTGATCTTCAAGTCCAGAGCAAAGGGAGCTCATAACAAAATGGCAAAAACTTCTAGATCTTATTTAACTTCAAAAGGAAGACCAGTCAGCTCTGGAGGAAAGTAGTTTGAATAACTTTCGTCGCTATGTGCAATGTGTACGACGTGGGTGACCAGAAGTGGTTTGCCATTGCCTTCTTCTGGGCAGTGTCTTTACAAGACGGGCGACCCCAGCCAGTATCAGTACTCTTCAGAGATTGCCTGCCTGGTGTCGGTGGTCGCTTAACCAGGACTTGTGATATGCACCAGCTGCTCGTACGACCGTCCACCACCTCCTCCCATGGCTTCACGTGACCCTGAGTGGTGAGCTAAGCAGATGCTACACCTTGCCCAAGGGTGACCTGCAGGCTAGTGGAGGGACGGGGCACCTTGGTAGAGCCGTATCTCTGCCCCACCACCCCTTTGAATAAGTAGTCTGTCTATTTAGAACATTAGTGTTAATCCGAATATTAAACAAAGGCTCTCACTGAAGGTTGTGAAATCATTATCATCATCAGTGATCACTCGTAGTCGGGTATGATTTTTCTCCTGGGGGGTTGACCTAGTCACTTGTGGGTCTTGAGATGACTGAAGAGGCTGATCTGTGATCCACAAGTCCTATTGCAGTGTTGGCAGGTGTGGGTCATTGAGGTGGTTGGAGATGTAGCTGGCTGGGTCTTTCCCAGTCTCTCCTTATGTTGAAGCCACTTAGTCTCAGAGGCTCAGTGGAGGTATTCTTCGAGCTGTGTGGTCCCCTTGTAGGCAGTCCTTTTCCTGCTTTTCCTGTCCTGTGCTAATTTCTCCCATCCATTCAGGTTGAGGTGGCACTTCCTCAGGTAGGTCTTGATATTGTCCTTGAACCACTTTTTCTGCTCTCCAGGAGTGTGCTTTTGACAACTCCTTGAGTTGTTTAGGGAGGCGGGGAGTCAGGCATACAGCTGATGTGGATGACCTATTGCAATTGGTCACGATTGTGGCTATGGAATTAATGTTACCTTCCTCCAGGATGCTGGAGTTAGTACGCCTGTCCTTCCAGCTAGCTCTCAGAATCTTCTGGAGGCATCTTTGATGGTTCCAGGGATTTTATGTGCCTACTGTATGTTGTCCTTGGCTCCGAGGGGGGGAGGACTATAGCTTTATAGACCAGAAACTTAGTGCTGGTCTTGATATCCGGTTTTTTGAAAACCCTCTTTCTCAGCCTGGCAAAAGCTCTATTTGCACAGCATATTCTGTGATTTATTTGAAGATCAATGTTGGCTCCTGAAGAAAGAAGGCTGCCAAGATACTAGAAATGATCAGTGTTCTCCAGTGGGATGTTCTGAACTTGGATGGTTGGAGGTTTAGGAGCTTGATCTGGAGCAGGTTGGTGTGGGACTTGGGTTTTCTTGATGTTTAGGTCAAGTCCCAGGAGCTTGTATGCTCTGGTAAAAGCAACCATTATGCACTGTAAATCCTCAGAGAGAGCTATGATGATGTTGTTATCTGCATATTGGAGCTCCATGATGGAAGTAGTTGACACCTTGTCTTAGCCTTGAACCTGTTAAGGTTAAAAAGCAGCCCCCGACCCCCCATCTGTCCTACAGAGAATCTGGATTCCTTGTGGCAGGTGAAGAATGGTTGCAATGAGAACAGTGAACAGAGTTGGGGCAATGATGCACCCCTCTTTGACCCCAGTCACAAGCTTAAAAGGTGCTGTTTCAGAACCGCTGTTGCTGATGACTGTTGCACTCATATCATTGTGTAAGTGCTGCAGGATCTTGAGGTGTTTCTCTGGGCACCTGATTTTGGACGATACCTGCCAAACGGCAGGATGACTTATAGAGTCAAATGCTTTTGTAAGGTATGTGTACGAAGGACATATAAAGTGGGAGATTTTGTTCCCAGGCTTTCCCCTGCAAATGATGTGTTGTAAAAATCATGCTGGATGTTCCTCTGGCTGGATGAAAGCCACACTGAGACTCAGGCAGGAGATCTTCTGCCGGAGGTGAAAGCTGGTCACACAAAATTTGGATGAGTATCTTTCCTGTTGTAGAGAGGAGGGAAGTAAAGAAACCCTTGGTATCACTAGAGTCAGCAAGCTGCTATATTTCTAGCACCCTCTCAGCCCACCACTGATACCTTATTTCCCTTACTCTACGCTGGACTACAGCCTTAACTTTGGAGTGAGATTCTCTTTTTGCCTTGCAGTTGATGTCTTTCTGCCAGGCACGGAAAGCTTTTCTTTCAGCTCTTCTATTTCATTGTTATTTTCATCAAACCAATTTTTGTCCTGGTCTTGTATCAAGGATGGTGGGCTTCAGTGTGGTCCAGTGTGCTTCAATGTCCTCTGGATTCGGCCTGGGAGACTTTCAGCAAAGGCAGCCTGGAGACGTCCCTTCACTGTGTCCTGCAATACGTTGGCAATGACAAACTTGCAAATTACATGCTCAGCTATGAATAATAAATCAGTGACCCTGCAGATTCTTGATTGGTCAGGGCATGAAGGGGATATAGGGAGAAGGCAGGAGACCGGGGCTGAGAGGAAATTTGGATCAGCCATGATGAAATGGCAGAGCAGACTCGATGGGCCAAATGGCCCCATTCTGCTCCAATATCTTATGCTCTTGTTTGTGAAGGTGCAGGATATCTTTAAGTTCTTATTATGCTTTGTGCTGTATGGCTTCCTGAGATGTCTGTCCATTTTAGTAAACATTGTCAGTGTTGTGATTAAATTGCTTGAGGGATGGTAAACTTGGACCTTTGTAATACGTATTTTTTGCACACTGAAATTAGGTTTTCTTGATTCCAATGGACATATCTTGTTGAATCACATGTGTGGTGCAGGCAACAAGGTTGAGTTTCTACCCTAAGATCTCACACTGATTATCTGACAGCCTCCTCTCCGGTCTACCTTGTTCCAAAGAATCTGAACATACAGTTAAGCTTGAGGATCAACTCTTCAGCTTCTGACTGAGAGACTTACAGCCTCAATAATTTCACATCGTTTCCATTGCTCCCATGTCTTCTAGATGGTAATAATTTTTTTTGCAACTAATCTTGGCTTCCATTTTCTCACAGCTAATATCTTCCCTTGGATTTAGTAGAATCTGCTTTTATCCTCTGCAAATTTCCAATATTGTACCTGCTTCTACAACTTCCCCGGACAACACAATCCAGGTGCCTGCCACAACCTGTGGAAATCTCGTTTAAGCCTTGCCTCTCTCACATGAGACCAATGCCCTATAGTATCTGACATGTCCGCCTTGGAAAGACAAACCTGACCATCTGCCCTATCTGTGCCTCTCGTAGTTTGGCCACCTTTCAGTCCTGAGTTACTGGGGCAGCATGGTACTATACTTATGCTACTGCGAAGCTTTACAGCCCACCAGCCATTCGGGCTCAGTTCCCGCCACTGTCTGCAAGGAGTCTGCACATTCTCCCTGTGATCATATGGGTTTCTTCTAGGTGCTCCAACTTCCTCCCACTTTCCAAAGTATATGGGCTAGGGTTAGTAACTGTGGGCATGTTACACTGGCACTAGAAGCATGGCAACCCTTGCAGGCTGCCCCCAGCACGTCTTCGGACTGCAAATGGTGCATTTCTCCGTATCAATGTCTCGATGTACAGTACTGTGCAAAAGTCCTAGATTTTTTATATGTTTTCAGAGAGCATGGCTTCCACAGAGCACTGATCTCAACATCATCAAGGCTGTGTGGGATTACCTGGAGAGACAGAAGCAAGCAACAGAGACAGCCAAAGTCTGCAAAAGAACTGTAACGAGTTCTCTTGGAACAATCTACCAGCTGATTTTTTTTCTAAAACTGCATGCAGTGTACTACAGAGAACAGATGTAGTTTTAAAGGCAAAGGTTGCCTGCACCAAATATTGATTTGATTTAATTTTATAATGTTTACTGCTCTTTATAGCAATTGTTTTGATCAGCCGTGATGAAATGATGGAGCACACTCAATGGCCTAATTCTGTGCCTGTATCTTATGGTCTAAGAAACCTTTCATTTCATTAGTTTGAAAGCATCGTTGCTTTACAGAAATTTTTTACATGTGCCCAAGACTTTTGCACAGTAATGTACGTGTGACAAATAATACTAATCTTATGACTGTGTAGCCACAGATTCTTACTGAGAATGGGCTCAAGCCCGACCCCTGGTTCAAAACAGAGCTTGACATTCCAAGTGCCCAGTGGAGGGAGATGTTAGACCGAGGACTTCTCCACTCTCTCAGGTAAATGCAAAAAAAAACAGTGGCACAGTTTGAAGGGAACATAGGAATTTGCCCTGATGCCTTGGCCAATATTTCTCATTTAAAAAAAAATATTTATTCACATTTGGGGGTCCAAAGTGACAAGACAACATTTGAAGCTGGCGATCCGGTCATTAGCATATTGCTGTTTGGATGATCTTGCTATGCACAAATAAGCTGCTGTATTTCCTGTATTAGAACAAGATCTATGTAAAAGCAAATTGTTTCTCCTTTGCAATTTGCAGCCCAGAATTCTAAGTGACAAGCTTCCATTCTAAGTCTCGATCCAATCCTTCCAAGCTACCATGATTTGCAGTGCATCCATAGCTGTGATTCTGGTGAACCCTTCAGTGACGTCCTCTTTGCAAAGACACAGGAGGATGCTTTGCCCCACTGCCCTACCTTCAGCTGCCTTGCTTGTAGTAGTATTTGTCAGGAGTACCCACTTAATAAACATCCTCCCCGCACAGAGAGGCACCTCACACTCTGGTGCTACCTTTAAGAAGAACTGGCAGGTACATTCTGCTGCTGTGCAATATGCTTCTAACACTTGTTCTCTTCCAAAGATGAGCTCACCTGGCAATGCACAATTGAAACAAAATCAGTCACCTCCTATTAGTCACATAAAGCTCAGCTTTGACCAGAACCTGCTTCAGGCTGTGAATTGTAATCCATCCTTATACAGACCATCCAATCAATGTTTATACAGACTGCCAAACCAGTTTTTATATAGACTGTCCTATCAGTCTTTATATAGACTGTCCCATCAATGATTTCCATTCTATGTAAAGCTTCTATATGTGCACAGGGTCGCAAAAGGCTGCAGAGGATATAGACTCATTCAGCTACACACCATCGAGGGCATCGTCAAAGAACGATTCCTCATGAAGGAGGCATCCATCACGAAGGACCTGCACCATCTGGGACATGCCCTCTTCTTGTTCCTACCATCGGGGAGGAGGTACAGGAGCCTGAAGACCCACACTCAATGACTGAGGAACAGCTTCTTCCCCTCCACTATCAGATTCCTGAACAGCCCATGAACCCAAGAAGAGTATCTCATTATTCCATGTTTTTGCACTATTTAAAAAATCATATTAGTTTTATGTCTTTGCATTCTACTGCTGCCACAAAACAAATTTCATGTCATCTATGATAATAAATCTCATTCTGATTCAGTCTTGCAAACGCAGACACTTCATCCTTGATCGTATTTAATTGTTAACTGTATTATATCAACTTCCCAAACTTGATTGTTGCTTACACTGACATTCCAACCTCAATTGCTACTTTCATGAACACTCCCAATCCCGAACACTTTTTCACTCTGACATCAAACTCGATCACTATCTATATGGTCGCGCTAACCTTGATCACTATTTACACTGACAATCCAACCTTGATCAGTACTGTCATGGTGACACCAACATTCACCACTGTTTACACTGACACTTTAACCTCGATAACCAGACCACCCTTCAATGGAACGTACTGTGGAATAAAGCTGAACTTCCATTAGACACTTCTTGCTCTACAATGTTGCATTTGTAAGTATTTAATATAAAAAGACACACATTTATACACAGTTTAACATACTTCAATTAACTTTGCAAATTTAAAACGGAACTCAGTTTAAACCAGGGGTTCCTGTTAGGGCATCTTTGGGGTTAGCACATCTGGCAAATAACTTCGGCTAATAACTTTAGCCAACAACCTTCAAATACAAGCATAGACTGTAGATTAAATTTAAAATGCAGCTCAGAACGATGGGTTCCTAAAAGCGGCGGGAATTGAACATGGGTCACCTGTGTTGTAAAGCATTGTGCTAACTACTACACTACGTTGCACAATGAAAGTCGCAAAGGATAAAAGCAAGTTCAGCTAAAGATAATGCTTGTGAGAAAATGGAAGCCAAAGGCCGAATTTGAAGAGCTGGCTACCACTGGTTCAGATGATTTATTTATTAAGAAACAGTGCAGAATAGGCCCTTCTGGCGCTTTTGAGCTGCACCACCCAGCAATCCCCTGATTTAACTCTAGCCTAATCACGGGATGATCTACAACAACCAACTAACCTCCCAACCGGAATGTCTTGGGACTGTGGGAGGATACCCATGTTGACAGGTGGAGAACATACAAACTCCTTACGAGGCAGTGGCGGGAATTGAACCTGGGTCACCTGTGCTGTAAGGCGTTGTGCTTTACGCTACTGAGCCGCCCCACCGTACGATGGTGCAGCAGTAAGAGAGTAACTTGCTCAGTGGGGTTCAGTACTGATGATGTTTACCCTGACTGGGGTGTCCAAAACTACAGGCCACAGTCTCAGTACAAGGAGTCAGCTACCCCGTATCGAAACAGAATGATGGAGTCACACGGACCTTCGGCCCACACGTTGACCAAGATGCCTAGAGCGGCCATTTACTTGCATTTGGTCCATATCCCTCTAAACCTTTCCTAACCATGTACCCATCCAAATGTCTTTTAAATCTTGTTAACCGTGATTAAAATGCATGTAGGTGTGGGTGCAAAGTGGGAGGTGTGAAGGTTGTGTGTAGTTCAAAGGGAGAATTGTGGATGCATTGTAAACATGGAGTTGTGCTTTAATTTTTAGCACATAAAATGTCTCAGAGCGTTGGGACAGGCACACCTCTTGCTCCGAGAGGGGTCTCAACATGATGCCTGCTGTGTCTCATTTTGTCGAATAAGGAGACTGCTTTATATCTATCTTTCCAGTGACTCTGTTAATGCAACAACAGTTTCCAACCTGGAGTCCTCAGACCCCTTGCTTAATGGTACTGATTTATGGCATTAAAAAAGGGTGGAAACCCCTGGTTTAAACTGTTTAAAATAATAATTTAAAAAGTATAAAACATTATTTTCTCTTTCTTGAAATATTTATCAAATCCTTCAGTTGGAGGTAAGAGGTGATCGGCTTAAATTCTGGAAGTGATGGAAGAATAAATATTATCATGCACCAGATTGTCTTAATTTTTAACAGAAATGTTCAATATTTAAAATGGTTGATTATAAAAAACTCACTCCCCAGACACTTTTATTTGGCATCTTGTGATGTCTGTAGAACAATAAAAAAGAGGCAAGACCAGTGTTACCTGATCTCTTGTTTATCACCTCCGCAATGGATGATGGGAAGTAACCCACTCTGTCATTGCCAGTTCTGTTGTCATGGATACAGCCTTTCCATCTCCCATCAGGATGCTGTTCTAGAACCTGATTCAGGGAAAATATAATAAAATACAAATTTGAACATCCTCCAATGAAACCTTGCCAACTTCTGGCCTCATTAGTGATTAAAGCCAGGCTGTGTTTGACAGAACAATCACGGTTGTAAATAAACAATGAGCCTGAGGCCTTCACTCACTGCTGAACATGAAGCCTGTAAATCTGAGATCCCCTCAGGAGCACAGAGACAGATAAAGGTGCAGGATAATTTACCAGCTGAAACAACACAGCATTCTTGCTATTGATTTTGTTATTCTATGTTGCAGGAAGATTTGCTTCCCAAACATTACACAATGAAAGTCGCAAAGGATAAAAGCAAGTTCAACTAAAGATAATGCTTGTGAGAAAATGGAAGCCAAGGGGCGAATATGAAGAGCTGGTTACCACTGGTTCAGATGATTTATTTATTAAGAAACAGTGCAGAATAGGCCCTTCAGGTCCCTTTGAGCTGCACCACCCAGCAATCCCCTGATTTAACTCTAGCCGAATCACGGGATGACTTACAACAACCAATTAACCTCCCAATCAGAATGTCTTTGGACTGTGGGGGAAACCCATATTGACAGGTGGAGAACGTACAAACTCCTTACGAGGCAGTGGCGGGAATTGAACCTGGGTCACCCGTGTGGTAAGGCGTTGTGCTTTACGCTACTGTGCCGCCCCACGGTACAATGGTGCAGCAGTAAGAGAGGAACTTGCTCAGTGGGGCTCGGTACTGATGATGTTTACCCTGACTGGGGTGTCCAAAACTACAGGCCACAGTCTCAGTACAAGGAGTCAGCTACCCCGTATCGAAACGGAATGATGGAGTCACACGGACCTTCGGCCCACACATTGACCAAGATGCCTAGAGAGGCCATTTATTTGCATTTGGTCCATATCCCTCTAAACCTTTCCTAACCATGTGCCCATCCAAGTGTCTCTTAAACCTTGTTAAATGTGTCTGCCTCAACCACTTTCTCTGGCAATTCATTCCATGTACGGATCACCCTCTGGGGGGAAAATTTGCTCCTCAAGTTCCCATCATATTACTTCCTTCTTACCCTAAACCAGGGGTTCCTTAAGGTTGTTGTAGCCGGGTTGGTAATGGGGAAAAGCTCCCACTACCTATTAAACACTCCCAATGGCGTGCATCTCAAATAGCCTCTGATAACCAAGTCCAGCTCCTGGCCTTCACATGTAGCTTAGCTACTAAGTCCAGTGGAACCATTTCTATTGACAGGAGAAGGGGCAAAGGTGGGTTAATGGTGCCTTAAACCCAGTCGCTTTGGGTGGATGGGGCTCGTCAGCCATGGTTGGCAGCTCGATTCGGTGAAGGAACACTCTGATCTCAAACCTCCGCTGCCTTACAGCTATACCCACACATGGGGAAGGCTTTGGGAGTAAACCCCGAGGGAAAGTCTGGAGCTGGGGTCCCTAAGGAAATCCTACGTTGAGTTCAATGTTGACTGATGCTGCTGGTGCCAAGCTCTATTATCTCTGCCGTTCCTTTGGATTCATCAGATGTGTGGGGAGGAGGTGGGCAACAGCTTGCTCTCCATATCGTACTGCCCTAGCTCATGTATCAAGACAGCTAGAATGCAATATCCATAGTCCACTCTGATTAATGGAGGCTCGCACTCACTCTCACTCTAGACCAAACTGGGGTCTATGGATTCCTTGGTTAATGGTAGGGGTCCATGGCGTAAAAGAGTTTGGGGCCCCCTGTCCTAAACCTATGCCCCCTAGTTTTTCATTGCGCAACCCTGGAGTGAGTTGGAGGCAATTCCGTGCAGACGTTAGACGCCAGTTTTAAAAAGTGAGCAAGGCCTGTTGGGTCTTGTCTGCGGAGCAGGATATTTCTTGGGTTAATAGTAACTAGGATGAAATAGCAAAGGCCAATAGAATGAAGCGGGGTTTGAGCAGAGCAGACATCGTGTGAGTGGACAGTGTTAGAGTGGTCAGGCTCAATGGGCTTGGGTGAGAACAAGCAAAGGCTAGAGTTTAAGTTTGAGAAGTTGGAGGCATAACAAGTGTAGGCAGGACGGTAGTTCAGGCAGTGGAATGCTCCTCCTGTGAGATGTGAGATTTCAGGGTACCTGACAGTCTCCCTGATGACTACGTCTGCAGAAAGTGCACCCACCTTCTGCTGCTAGCTGACAAGCTCTAGTAACTGGAACTGGAGCTAGATGCACTCAGGTAGACTCTCTGGGAGGTTGAAAACTTCATAGGTGAGTCTTTTACTGAGATGGTCACACCCAGAGTGCAGGGTTCAGACGGTAGGTGGGTGATCACAGGAGAAGTAAACAAATAAGCAGTCAGTACAGGCATCTCTTGAGTGTACTCCCCTCAGCGCCAGGAAATTATGTGGCCATGAAAGAGATGCCAGGATGGTGTGTTGCCTCCCAGGTGCTCGGGTCCAGGATGTGTCAGAGCGGCTGCAGAAGGTTGTCAAGGGGGAGGCTGGTGCACATTGGCACCAGTGACGTAGGTAGAAAGGGGAAGATGGGGCTGTGAGTATAGGGAGTTAGGGAAGAGGCTGAAGAACAAGACCTCCAGGGTAGTTAACTCAGAATTATTCCCAGTACCAGTCAGGGCAGGAACAGGATGGTAGTGCAGATGAGTGGGTGGCTGAGGAAGTGGTGCAGGGGGCAGGGTTTCAGATTTCTGGATCATTGGGATCCCTTCTGGGGAAGGTATGGCCCGTACAAAAAGGGCAGGTTACACCTAAACCCGAGGGGGACCAATATCGTTGTGGGCAAGTTTGCTAGAGCTATTGGGGGGAATGTTTAAACTACGTTATGTTGTCAAGGTGATGGGAACTGGAGTGACAGGGCTGAGGATACAGCAGCTGGTATACAAATCAATGTGCAGTGAGACTGTGAGGAAGGACGGGTAGATGATGGAAAAGATTGCAATCAGTGGGATGAGATGCAGTGTAACATGGGGGCAAAATTGAAAAGGGTGAAGAATACAGGAGTGAAGGTGTTATATTTGAACGAATGAATAAGGTAGATGATCTTGTAGTGCAGTTGGAGATTGGCTGGTATGACATTGTGGGCATCACTGAGACGTGGCTGAAAGAAGATCATTGTTGGGAGCTTAACATCTAAGGATACACCATGTATCAAAAGGACAGGCAAGTAGACAGAGTGTGTGAAGTGGCTCTGTTGGTAAAAAAAAAGAAATCAAATCCTTAGAAAGAGGTGACATAGGACTGGCAGAAAGTGTAGAATCTCCGTGGGTAGAGATTAGAAACTGCAAAGTGTAAAAAGACCTTGATGGGAGTTGTATACAGGCCTCCAAACAGTAGCCAGAATGTGGGCTACAACTGTATAAAGAGCAATGTGGCGATAGTCATGGGGGATTTCAATATGCAGGTAGACTGGGGAGATTAGGTTGGTGCTGGATCCCAAGAGAGGAAACCTGTAGAATGTCTATGAGATGGCTTTTTAGAACAGATTATGGCTGAACTCACTTGGGAAAAGTCAATTCTTGATTCGGTGTTGTGTAATGAACCAGATTTGGTTTAGGGAGCTTAAGGTAAAGGAACTCTAGGCAGACTCATCATAATATGATAAAATTCACTCTGCGATTTCAGAGGAAGAAGATGAAGTCAGATATATCAGTATTAGAGTGGAACAAAGGGAATTACAGAGGCATGAGAGAGGAACTGGCCAAAGATGATTGGAAGGGGACACGAGCAGTGACGATGGCAGAATAGCAGTGGCTGGAGTTTCTGGGAGAAATTCAGAGGCACTAGGTATATACATCTCAGGATGAAGATGTATTCTAAAGGCAACCATAGCTGACAAGAGAAGTCATAAAGAACATTAAAGCAGAAGAGAGGCATATAATAGAGTAAAAATTAATGGGAAGTTAGAAGATTTAGATGCTTTTAAAAAAACACCAGGAGACAACTAAAAAAGCCATAAGGAGGGAAAAGATAAAATATGAAGTTATGTTAGCCAATAATACCAAAGAGGATACCAACTGTTTTTTCAGATATAGAAAGTGTAAGAGAGAGGCAAGAGTAGATATCGGACCACTGGAAAGTGAAGCTGGAGAGCTAGTAATGGGACAAGGAAATAGTGGACGAACTAAATAAGTATTTTGCATCGGTCTTCACTGTGGAAAACACTAGCAGTATGGCAGAAGCTCAAGAATGTCGGGGGCAGAAGTGAGTACAATTGCTATTACTATGGAGAATTAACTTGGGAGATTGAAAGGTCTGAAGGTAGGTAAATCACCTGGATCAGATGGACTGCAACTCAGAGTTTGAAAGAGGTAGCTGAAGTGATTTTAGAGGCATTAGTAATGATCTTTCAAGAATCACTAGATTCTGCAGTGGTTCCAGAGGACTGGAAAGTTGTAAATGTCACTACACGCCTCTCCCCAGTTGGTATGGAAGGCAAATGTAACGTTAGCATTCATTTTGAAAGAACTAGAATATAATGGGCAGCATTGTAGCACAGTGGTTAGCACATCACTTCACAGTGTCGGGGACCCGGGTTTAATCCTCCCTGTAAGGAGTTTGTATGTTCTCCCTATGAGCATGTGGGTTTTCTCTGGGTGCCCTGGTTTCCTCTCAGAGTCCAAGTACGTACCGGTTGGTAAGTTAATTAGTTATTGTACATTGTCCAGTAACTAGTCTAGGACTAATTTGGGGATTGCTGGGCAGTATGGCATGATGGGCTGGAAGGGCCTATTCTGTACTGTAGTTCTATAAATAAATAAACAAACATGAGCAATGATGTGATGTTGAGACTTTATAAGGCATTGGTCAGATCACACTTGGAGTACTGTGAGCAGTTTTGGGCCTCTTATCTAAGAAAAGATGTGCTGGCATGAGAGAGGGTCCAGGGAATTTCATGTGAGTTATTCTGGAAATTGAAGGGTTAATGTATATTTGATGACTTTGGGTCTGTACTCACTGGAGTTTAGAGCAATGAGGAGGTTCTCATGGAAACCTATTTAATATTGAAAGGCCTGGATATAATGGATGTGGAGAGGATGTTTCTTATAGCGGGTAAGTCTAGGACCTGAGGGCACGGGATGTCCATTTAGAGCAGACTTGCCTGAGCCAGAGGGTGTTGAATCTGTGGAATACATAGCCACAGACAGCTGTGGAGGCTAAGTCACTGACTATACATGAAGCAGTGGTTGACAGGTTGTTGGTTAGTCGGGGTGTCAAAGGTTATGGTCAATGTCACTTCGATCACATTTCTCCCCCATTCTGATGTTTGCTCTGAACCTCTTGACCGTGCCTGCATGCTGTTATGCATTGAGTCGTTGCCACGTGATTGGTTGTTTAGATATTTGCATTAATAAGCAGGTGTACAGCTGTACCTCGTAAAGTGGCCACTGAATGCAATTCTTGGTCACAGGAGAGACTCTGCAAATGATGACAAATTGAGCAACACATAGAAAATGCTGGAGGACCTCAGTAAGTCAGGCAGCATCTATGGAGGGGTAGAAACAGTTACCTGGGACCAGAACGGTTGATTGTTTATTTTCCTCCATAGATTCAGCCTGACCTGCTGAGTTCCTCCGGTACTTTCATGTTATTCCTGGAGAAGTCTGTGTCTGCAGCACCACCTGCTGTATTCCTGGGGGATTGACTGAAATTGCCACAGCTTAATTTGTAACCAATAAAAAAGCATGAACTAACATGTCAATCAGAACATAAACCACTTCCAAAGCTTATAATAAGTAGCTCACACAAAAACGTGGAAATCTGCAGGTGCTGGAAAGCCAAGACCGCACACACAAAATGCTTTAGGAGCGCAGCAGGTCAGGCAGCATCTATGAAAGTGAATAGATCGTTGACGTCTCGGGCTGAGACCCTTCTTCAGGTCTGAGAATGAAGGGGGAAGACGCCAGAGTAAAAAGGCAGGAGGGGAGGGGAAAGAGGCTCGCTAGGAGATGATAGGTGAAGTCAGGTGGGAGGGAAAGGTCAAAGGCTGAAGGAGGAGGAATGTGACAGGAAAGGAGAGTGGACCATAGGAGAAAGGGAAGGAGGAGGGGATGAGATTGATCTCGGCCTGAAATATCGATGCTTTGGAACTGCAGCATTCCGCAGACTTTCCCGTGTTTATAAATACGTAGCTGTCCTGTTAGAAACTGTACTCTCCTACCAATCTCAGAACCTGAACAACTCTGATTACTGAAGTAACTGCTCTTCGCGTTCTAATTTTTAGTCACCTGCATTCCTCACCCTTCCCTAGCCACCTGCACGACCTTTTTATGTCATATTGAGTTTATTCAACTCCTGAGCAATTCAAGAGAGGGGATGGCCACATGGAAGGGAAAGTACAAGAGGATACCATCATCTAGAAATTTATTCCCAACTGGTCACACTAAATCTGTTACGCTATCATATTGAAGCTGCGATAATCTATCATATGACCATTCTGAAATGCTGATAGTTCAGCAGTAGGCTGCCTCATCTGCTAATATTTGCTGCACACCTTTCCCAGTCCCTGGTTCCTATGGTCCCTCTCACTCACTGGGTCCCTGGTTCCCACATTCTCTTGCGACTTACTGGGCTCTCATTAAACTTCAACACAAGAGATTCTGCAGATGTTGGAAACCCAGAGAGACACACAAAATGCTGGAGTAACTCAGCAGGTCAGGTAGCATCTACGGAGAGGTATAAACAGTCGACGTTTTGGGCCAAGACCTTTCATCAGGACTCATGAAGGGTCTCAGACCAAAACATCGACTATTTTTTCCTCCTCATAGATACCCCCGTCTGACCTGCTGTGTGTTCCTCTAGCATTTTGTGTGTGTTGCTCGCATTAAACTTGCTAGGTTCATTGTGAATTCTATTGTAGCACTGTGTAACATATCAACAAAAAAGTGAATTCAAAATCTGTTGTGTTATTAATAGGAGTAACGTCCAGTGCTCTAAACATCTATTAACCTAGCCCCACCAGAGTCTCGATTATCTGTGTTTTATTTACTCAGTGTCTGAAATTAATTCTACTGAAGTCAAAGACCTTTGAAATCAAGAAATAATTCAGGGAATGACTTTCCAGATGCAGACTCTTCCCACGGAATCCCACTGTTATCAGACTCTTGAATGGATATCTTGCACAATAAGATGGGCCGTTGAGCTCATAGTGATATCGCACGTTATCGATGATCTGATCAGAACTTTGCTGGTAGCTTTTACACTTTATTCTGCGTTGCTATTGTTTTACCTTGATCTAGCTCAACGAGTTGGCCTACTAAAACGGTAATGTAAGACAAGCTTTTCACCGTATCTTGGTGCATGTGACAATAATAAACCGTTAATCAAAAATTGGTCTTTTGTTTCTGTTACTAAAGCCATCCCTGAGGCCGCCAGCTGTTGTATCACCACTATGCAATTGGCTCCAAAGGATTGAGAGAGGCTGCAGACGGCTGTAGTCTCAGCCATCTCCATCATGGTCTAAACCCTCCCTACCTTCGAGGACATCTTCAAAAGGCGATGTGTAAAGAACGTAGCATTCATCATTAAGGGCCCTCACTACTCGGGATATCCCCTCTACTCATTACTACCATCGGGAGGAGGTTCAGGAGCCTAAAGATCCACACTCAACATTTTAGTAACAGCTTCGTCTCCTTTGCCATAGGATTTATGAACGGCCTATTAATACTATAGAATGGATACTACAGAGAGAGTGCAGAGGAGATTTACAAGGATGTTGCCTGGATTCGGGAACATGCCTTATGTGACTAGGTTGAGTGAACTTGGCCTTTTCTCCTTGGAGCAATGGAGGATGAGAGGTGACCTGATAGAGGTGTATAAGATGATGAGAGGCATTGACCGTGTGGACAGTCGGAGGCTTTTTCCCAGGGCTGCAATGGCTAACACAAGGGGGCATAGTTTTAAGATGCTTGGAAGTAAGTACAAGGGGGATGTCAGAGGTAAGTTTTTCACACAGAGAGTGGTGGGTGCGTGGAATGCACTGCCAGCAACGGTGGTAAAGGTGGATACAATAGGGTCTTTTAAGAGACTCGTAGATAGGTACATGGAGCTTAGAAAAATAGAGGGCTCTGGGGTAGGGAAATTCTAGGCAGCTTTTAGAGCAGGTTACATGGTTGGCACAACATTGTGGGCTGAAGGACCTGTAATGTGCTGTAGATTTCTATGTTCTAATTAATTTATTTTAACTTATAATTTTTTATATCTTGCACTTTTTTGCTGCCATAAAGCAACACTTTTCAGGACATTTGTCAGTGATAAGAAACCTGATTCAAATTCTGGTGGCCTGTCACCTCAACCCGTGAGTCACGGGCATCAACTGCACCTTGAGTCCTCATCTACAGTGGGTGGTAGGACCTGCCAGGTCCAGGGGAACGAGTGGGGGTGACCAGACTCCACAATGCTATCCCATCTCTGAGGTACTTCCTGCTGGCCTCAGTGGCAACAATCTTTGTGCTTACTGGGGTGTGACAGATTATCGCGAAGGACCGTCCGAACTCCTTACTGTTACTTACCCCAGTGTTACACCTGCCCATACACCTCCTCCCTTACCACCATTCGGGGCTGGAAACTGTCTTTCCAGCTGAGGCAACACTTCGCCTGTGAGTCTGTTGGAGTCATTTACTGTAACTGGTGTTCGTGGTGCGGCTTCCTCTACAGCGGTGAGACCCGACCTAGACCAGGGGACCGCTTTATCGAGCAACTAGGTTCCATTCGCAGCAGTCCGGATTTTCCGGTGGCCACTCATTTTAGTTCTATTTCCCATTCCCATTCCCACATGTTGGTCCATGGCTGTCTCTACTGACACGATGAGACAACTCTCATGACATTTGTCAGTGATACAAAACCTGATTCTGATTCTGGCGGCATTTTGCAACACTTCGCGTTCTGGGTAGCCTCCAACCTGATGGCATGAACATCAAGTTCTCCTTCTTCTGGTAATTTCTCCCCCTCCCCCTTCTCTCCTTTTCCATTCCCCATTCTGGCTTCCCTCTTACCCTTTCTCTCTCCTCAACTGTCCATCACCTCGTGGTACACTTTGGAAGGACAAACTCCAAGGCAGAGTACAAAGTAAATGGCAGGATACTTGGTAGTGTGGAAGAGCAGAGGGATCTGGGGATACATGTCCACAGATCCCTGAAAGTTGCCTCACAGGTAGATAGGGTAGTTAAGAAAGCTTATGGGGTGTTAGCTTTCATAAGTCGAGGGATACAGTTTAAGAGTCACGATGTAATGATGCAGCTCTATAAAACTCTGGTTAGGCCACACTTGGAGTACTGTGTCCAGTTCTGGTCACCTCACTATAGGAAGGATGTGGAAGCATTGGAAAGGGTACAGAGGAGATTTACCAGGATGCTGCCTGGTTTAGAAAGTATGCATTATGATCAGAGATTAAGGGAGCTAGGGCTTTACTCTTTGGAGAGAAGGAGGATGAGAGGAGACATGATAGAGGTGTACAAGATAATAAGAGGAATAGATAGAGTGGATAGCCAGCGCCTCTTCCCCAGGGCACCACTGCTCAATACAAGAGGACATGGCTTTAAGGTAAGGGGTGGGAAGTTCAAGGGGGATATTAGAGGAAGGTTTCTTACTCAGAGAGTGGTTAGGGCGTGGAATACACTGCCTGAGTCAGTGGTGGAGGCAGATACACTAGAGAAATTTAAAAGACTACTAGACAGGTATATGGAGGAATTTAAGGTGGGGGATTATATGGGAGGCAGGGGTTGAGGGTCAGCACAACAATGTGGGCCGAAGGGCCTGTACTGTACTATTCTATGTTCTATGTTCTACCTCCCTTTAGTGCTCCTGATCTTTCCCTTTCTCCAATGATCCACTCTCCTCTCCTATCAGATTCCTTCTTCTTCAGCCCTTTATTTCTTCCACCAATCACCTTCCAACTTCTCACTTCTTCCCCCTTCTCCCACACGCCCACATTCCCCCTCACCTGGCTTCACCTATCACCGTCCAGCTCATATCCTTCTCCTCCCCCAACTTTCTTATTCTGTCTTCTTCTTACTTCTTTTCCAGTCCTGATTAAGTGCCTCAGCCCAAAATATCGACTCTTTATTCCTCTCCATAGATGCTGCCTGATTAGCTGAGTTCCTTTAGCATTGTTGGTGCGTTGCTCAAGATTACTAGCAGCTGCAGAATCTCTTGTGCTTATTATTGTGAAGGGCGCTGACATATTAGAGAAGATTGTCGAATTCAGTGGTAAGCCCTGGAGGACTGGCGTCCCCCGGTGTAATCACAAACGTCCAGTTTTTATAAAAGCTGATGTAAAATATTTCACTCACTGTAATAACGTCTCCCGTCTTCACGTTAAGGCTGGTCAGGTCATAGTTATTACAGTAGTCCTTTACCGCCCTGACCTGCAGGGCCGCTGAGGCATCTGCAAGGACGAAAAGAAGATCCATTATCAGAGGGAGATGGCTGGGGATCGCACCTCTTCGAGTCACAGAGCCTTACCACACAGAAACTGGCCCTTCGTCCCACTGAGTCTGTGCTGAGCATGAGTACCCATTTACACTGGTCCCATTCTATCTCTCCCCACATTCCCAACCCTACCCCCCCTGCCCGAGATTATATCTCTCACCCAGGCACTGGGGACAATTCACAACAGACAAGCACCTGGAGGAAACCCGCACAGCTACGGGGTGCCGTGCAAACTTCATGCCGACGGTCCTGGAAGTCAGGATTGAACCTGGGTTGCTAGAACAGTGAAGATGCAGCTCTTCCAGTCAGGTTGCTGTGGTGGACTGCCTTGTTGTGGGCAATAGGAAGTGAACTGTCTCCTCTCAACACCAACAGCACCCCAGCCAGTGCCTACCATCCATCTCATTCTCCCACTCCACCATCTGGTTCCACCCCCTTCGTGTGTCCACGAACCTCTGAGCATCTGTTTGATTTCTTTGCTTGCTTGCGTTGCGGTGAATTGGTGAACGATGTCCAGGGCGGTCTGGTTGTAGGTGTTCTTGATATGTGCATTAACTCCTCCCTGAAAAGAAAAATAAATCGGCAACAGCTCTAATGTCTGTGTGCAAACAAAATGCTGGAGGAACCCAGCAGGCCAGGCAGCATCTATGGAAAGGAGTAAACAGTCGACGTTTCGGGCTGAGACCCTTCATCAAGACTGAGAGGGAACGGTCAATCCATGGCCGCCTCTTGTGCCAAGATGAGGCCACCCTCAGGGTGGAGGAGCAACACCTTATAATCCTTCTGGGTACCCTCCAACCTGATGGTATGAATATTGATTTCTCCTTCTGGTGAAAAAATTCCCCCCCCCCCCCCATTCCCCACTGACTTTTTACTTCTTCTCACCTGCCTATTACTTCCCCTGGACTCCCTCCTCCTTCCCTTTCTCCTATAGTCCCCTCTCCTCTCCTATCAGATTCTTTCTTATCCAGCCCTTAACCTTTCCCACCCACCTGGCTACACCCATCACCTTCCAGCTTGCCTCTCCCCCCCTCCCTCACTTTTAATTCCGGCATCTCCCCACTTCCCTCTCAGTCCTGAAGGAGCGTCTCGGCCCGAAACGTTGATTGTTTACTCTTTTCCCACAGATGCTGCCCGACCTGCTGAGTTCCTCCAGCACTTTGTGTGTGTTGCTTGGATCTCCAGTGTCTGCAGACTTTCTCTTGTTTATAACATCTCTATGGTGCTTCTTAACAGAGCAAAAGCCCTAATTTTCACAAGGGCATTACCAAGCTCTGACTGATTGCCAGGGACAGACCAAAAGCTTGAATAGACAGATTTTAAGGTTGCCTTAAAGGAAGAAAAAGAAAGATAAAAGATAAAGATTAACTTTATTTACACGGTCACGGGAAGAACGACCGTACTCCTTACAGACAAGGTCAGGGACCAAATCCTGATCTTATAGCTGGCTCTGTAAAACGATTGTGCTAACCGGAAGGGAAGCTTTAAGGAGTGAATTCCAAAGTGTAGTACTAAAGTAGCTGAATGCCTGGTTATTGCAAACTAGGGCTGTCCTTGAGTTAGATATCTTGGAGGGCGGTGTGGCTGGAAAAGTAAATTGGGACTAATGAAAAATTCAGTGAATTGTGACTAATTCACTAGGGACAAATGAAAAGTTTGGTTAATTGGGACTAATTAGGAGGAGGAGAAGATGGCAGCGCGACGCAGCTTGCGCGGCATCTCCAGTGAATGATATCTGTTATCTGTCAAGTAGGGTGCCGTGCACAATCCTGATCTGATGGAGACAGACGTGAGAGAACGGAGGAACATCTGAAATGCCTTTTTCGCTGCTATTGTTACTGTGCGATCCTGAATCTCTGGAGGGGAAGGCCCTGAGTCCTCGGGACGGGGTCAAAGCGCTTGGCAGAGATGGTGCTGGGTGCTTGGTGTCAGAGGGCTGGTCGGAGGCTCGAAGTTTTCGGATGGCCTCAGTGTCGGCTGTGGTCGGGTGCTTCCAATGCATTGACAGTTGTCGGTGACTGGAGGTTTATGGCGGGGGGGTTTCTCCCTTCTGCTATCGGGACTATCGGGAGTCGTTCGGAACTTGGAGACTTTTTTTACCATTCCCATGGTCCGCTCTTTATCAAATTATGGTATTGTTTTGCACTGCTGTAACTATATGTTATAGTTATGTGGTCTTGTCAGTGTTAGTCTTTGGTTTGTCCTGGTTTTTTGTGATATCACTCCGGAGGAACATTGTATCATTTCTTAATGCATGCATGCATTTCTAAATGACAATAAACGAGGACTGAGTGTCCTCATAATCTAATTCACTGGGTCTAATGAAAAGTTTGGTTAATTGGGACTAATTCATCAGGGGCTAATGAAAAGGAAGGGAAGTGTTTAATGGGGGGGGGTTTGGTCAGTGTGCTGGCTGAAATTAAGACAAGTGCAGCAAGAGTGGCGGACACATTACAGTCTACAGAGAATAGAACTAGTGAGGACAACTCAAATAGTATTCTCAGCATTTAAAGTGTGCAGCTATAGTAAAGTCAAAACCAGAATGCTGCACACCTTAAATGCTGAGAATACCATTTTGCTGCAGCAGTGCAATACATAAAATATACTATAATGTGTATTAATAAATATAAATGTACTATATTTATATATGTATATATGTGTCAGAAGTGGAAAGTGATGCTGAGCCAAAAGACCGGTTATGACCTTACTGCATGGTAGAATAGATGTAAGGAATCGAATGACACACTTCAGCTTCTCTTTTTTACACACACACATACACACATATGTATAGAAAGAAAGAGCTGTATAAATAGATAAATAATATTCAGTTCTGTGCAAAAGTCTCAGGCACATATCAGTCTCAGCGAGGGTGTCTAAAACTTTTGCACAGTACTGTAGTAATTTTATGTATTGCACTGTACTGCTGCTACAAAATAAAAACCAAATTTCATGACATATGTGAGTGATGATAAACCTGAATCTGATTTGGGTCTCTTTTGTGGACTGAGAGGGGGAAGGGGACAGGGAGAGGGGAATCATGGTTGGGAAAAGGGGAAGGGAGCAGGAAGAATGATCAATAAACCAATTGTTTGGAATCAAATGACCTTGGAAACATAGAAACACAGAAAACCTACAGCACAATACAGGCCTTTTGGCCCACAATGCTGTGCCGAACATGTAGTTACTTTAGAAATTACCTAGGGTTACCCATACCCTCTATTTTTCTAAGCTCTGTGTACCTGTCCAGGAGCCTCTTAAAAGACCCTATTGTATCCGCCTGCACCACCATCATCGGCAGCCCATTCCGCTCACTCACCACTCTGCGTAAAAAAACTTACCCCTGACAACTCCTCTGTACCTACTTCCAAGCACCTTAAAACTGTGCCCTCTCGTTCTAGCCATTTCAGCCCTGGGAAAAAGCCTCTGACTATCCATATGATCATTGCCTCTCATCATCTTATACACCTCTATCAGATCACCTCTCACTCTCTGCCGCTCCATGGAGAAAAGGCCAAGTTCACTCAACCTGTTCTCATAAGGCATGCTCCCCAATCCAGGTAACATCCTTGTAAATCTCCTCTGCACCCTTTCTATAGTTTTCACGTCCTTCCTGTAGTGAGATGACTAGAACTGAGCACAGTACTCCAAGAGGGGTCTGACCAGGGTTCTATATAGCTATAACATTACCTCTCGGCTCTTAAACTCAATCCCACAGTTGACAAAGGCCAATGCACCATATGCCTTCTTAACCACAGAGTCAACCTGCGCAGCAGCTTTGAGTGTCCTGTGGACTCGGACCCCAAGATCCCTCTGATCCTCCACACTGCCAAGAAAGACCTTGCCTGGTGTCTCAGGACTAGGTTTGTTGTCACATGCTCCATCCCCCCCCAAGCCCCTGGCACAGCTTCTCTGCCACCAGTCCCATACCCCTCCCGCTGTGCAACACCTTCACCAGTCCCAACATCCTTTTCTCACGCCAGATTGACAAACTCGCTCTCTGTTAACAAATTTCACGTCACATGCCGGTGATAATAAACCTGATTCTAATTCTGCTCCACATTGACAAAGGCACCCTAGCTGTATATATGTTCCTAAATTATTGAGTGTCTGTACCTCCTCCCTGATGGTAGCAATGAAAAGAGGGCATGCTCAGGGTGATGGGGTCCTTAATGATGCATGCTATCTTTTTGAGACATTGCCTTTTGAAGATGTCCTCAATGGTGAGGAGGTGAATGCCGATGATGGAGTCCAACTACCAGTTTGGACATTCAAGACAAAAATAAGAAGAAAGTTATGAACATGTTGAATTCTCTCAAGAGGCTGGTAGATGCTAAGTCACTGAGTATACTGAAGCAGAGATTAGTGGACTTTTAGATATTGAGGGCATCAAGGAATAACGGGTCAGAAGTGGAATGTGATGCCGAGCCAAAAGGCCGGTTATGACCTTACTGCATGGTAGAATCGAATGGCACACTTCAGCTTCTCTTTCTTACCTTCTTATGCGGAGTGTGCAAGAAGAATTTGCCTGAGCCTTTTCAGGTTTCAAGTGAGCCACATTATTAAAAGTGACAGTGATTTCTCATACTCAATGACGTATGAAATTGGGATTATTTCATGGTTTTCATTGACATGTACTAATGGGAGGTTGCGTATAGGAAAGGAAAATTATTCTTTGGGAAATCAATATCAACTATGTCCTATTTTGTCTGTAAATTTACCTGGGTAGATCTTGCCACTGTGGCATTAAGTGCAAATGGCTAATATCAAGTCTGCAGCCATTGTCTATACAAGTGAAAGTTAAAATGGGGAGACACAAGAGATGCTGGGAGTCAAGATTGACACACACAAAATGCTGGAGGAACTCAGCAGGTCAGGCAGCATCTATGGAGAGGAATAAACAGTCAGTGTTTCAGGCTGAGACCCTTCATCAGGACTCACGATGAAGGGTCTTGGCCTGAATCGTCTACTGCTCATTTCCCTCCATTGATGCTGCCTGACCTGCTGAGTTCCTCCATCATGTTGCTTAACGTGGGGAGAGATGTAGAAATAACAGCTGACTCACCTTCAGCCGTCTTATATAACTGGGCAGGTTTAAGTTCAAACCCACTTTATGTGCTTTTGCCTACGCATTTGCTTTCTAATGAAGGGTTAACACCATGTTAAATGCTCAGGAATTAAACAACCACACAGACAAAGATAAGCTGACTACCATGAATGTTACGCAAATATAATCTTCTTCAAAATGTTACTGTGAAATAAAACCCAACTTTCTCTGAGAAATCCAAACAAAACAAGTTATTTGGTGAAATGATTTTCATGCAAATAGCGTGGGGGAAATTAATGTAATCCAAACATGGAACACAGAATATAGAAGAGTACAGGCCTTTAGGCCTGTGATGTTGTGCTGACCCTTTAATCTACTCCAAGGTCAATCTAACCCAAGGGTTCCCAACTTCTTTATGCCTTGGACACCTCCATTAACTGAAGGGTCAGAGGACCCCAGGTTGGGAACCCCTGATTTCCTCCCACATTGTCTTTCATTTTTCTATCATCCATGTGCTTATCTAAGAGTTTTTTAAATGTCCCTCTTGATTCCGTCTCTACCAATACCCCCAGCAAGGCATTCTACTCACACACCAGTCTCCGTGTGAAAAGGTTACCTTTGATATCTCCTCCTATTCTTTCCTCCAAACATCTTAAAATTTTGCTGTCTTGAATTAGCCACTACTGCCCTGGGAAAAACATCTACTTTCGCTATACCGCTTATTATCTTATACAAACCTTTAAACAAATTTTCTTAGACCTTTTAACTATTAAGATCACAGGGAAAATTTACAAGGATATTGCCAGGACTGGAAGATCTGAGTTATGAGGAGCCATTGAATAGATTAGGACTTTATTCCTTGGAACGTAGTAAATTGAGAGATTTGATAGAGGTATACAAAACCATGAGGGATATAGATAGGGTAAATGCTAGCAGGGTTTTTCCACTAAGGTTGGGTGGGACTACAACTAGAGGCCATGGGTTAAGGGTGAAAGGTGCAAAGTTTAAGGGGAACTTGAGGGGAAACTTCTTCACTCAGAGAGTGAGAGAGTAGAATGACCTGCCAGCACAAATGGTGTATGCAAGCTTGATTCTCCTGTTTGAGAGAAGTTTGCATAGGTACATGGATAGTAGGGATACGGAGGGCTATAGTCTCGCTGCAGGTCAATGGAAGTAGGCAGTTTAATTGGTTCAGCATGGACCAGAATGGCTGAAGAGTCTGTTTCTGCACTGTACTTTTCTATGACTATGACCGGAGACACCCAACAGTTGGAGATCCAAGTGGCTTGGTCTCAACCACTTCAAGACATCTGGACCAAGTTCTTGGAGCTGGGGTTGAGACTCACTTG
The DNA here is from genome assembly GCF_030028105.1 of Mobula birostris. Lineage (NCBI taxonomy): Eukaryota > Metazoa > Chordata > Chondrichthyes > Myliobatiformes > Myliobatidae > Mobula > Mobula birostris. Next base: position 145,573,722 of record NC_092378.1, on the reverse strand, counting down.
AGATCAGTAATGATCGAGTGGTTGCCTTTGTTCACGAACCAGTGTACGTGCTCATTGAGACAGCAAGGCTCTTACTGCTAGGCTCGCCACTCGAACCCACATTGCAGCAGTAAAACTAAACTTTGTGAATTAATGTATTACCAAAGGATGTGTTTTTAAAATTAGACGGGTGTGGGTGGGGGAGTTTAAATGAGATGTGTGGAGGTAACTATTTTATGCAGAGAGTGGTACGCGCCTGCAGTTGGTTACGGGAGGTAATAGTGAGAAGCAGACATTTGAGCAAAGTTAAAGAGGCTTTTGGCGAGATGCATGTATATGAAGAGGATGAAGGGATATGGGCGAAACATGGGAGGAGGACATTTAGTATAAATTGGCATCAAGACTGGCACAACAGCATACCCATTCCCAATAGTATGTTGAGAAATTCAACCACATTGTCCAAGTACCTGGGGTGCACCTGGTTGACAGACGAGTGGAGCACCAACATGGAGGCTGTATACAGAAGGGCCAGAGTTGCCTCTACTTTCTGAGGAGACCGAGATCCTTTGGAGTATGCATGCCTCTCCTCCACATGTTCTACCAGTCTGTTGTCGCCAGTACAACCTCCTATGCAGTGGTGTGCTGGGGCAATGGCATCAACACGAGTGATGCCAACAGTCTCAATAAACTGATTAGAAAGGTTGGCTCTGCTATAGGAGTCAAACTGAACACACTGAAAGTTGTGGTAGAACGAAGGACCCAACAGAAAATCCTGGCAATCTATCTATCTAGGTTCCTGGTCTAGTTTGTGCAATTTCTCCTTGAAAGTTGACCCTTGGGATACCAGACTGGTAAATCAACACCACCCTCCTTCCAAGTGCCCAGGACTATTATTCTCACAAGGGATCTTACTTCTAATAGCAGACGAACTACGTCAGTCTTCCCACACAGTGCGGCTTCGTGCAGCGCTGTTCCTGCTTTTGTCTGGCGGTTGATATCTATTCCGGCCTGCAACAGGAGCCTGTGGGGAGGAATTAAAAAAAGATTCACAGCATCATGTGGCTTGACCCACAATTCCACACTGCACGTTAATCACCTATTGATGATAATTCTACACTAATTGGTCAACACTTCCTGCGGCCTTGGTAAAGCAGTCAGTATAACCCACCATGGACAACCTCTCCTCTCCCCTCTCCCATCAAGCAGAAGATACAAAAACCTGAATGCATGGTCCACCAGGCCCAAGGACATCTTCTGTCCTGTTGTTGTTAGATTCCTTGGATGATAAGATGGACTCTTGACCTCAAGATCTATCTCATTACAATTGCTTACTTTACACTTGTACTTTCTCTGTGACTGTTGCACTTTATTCTGCATTTTTATTGTTTTACCTTGTTCTATCTCAATGCACTGTGTAATTATTTGATGTGTATGAACAGTATTCAAGACAAGCTTTTCACTGTGTCTTGGTACATGTGACAATAATAAATCAATACTAATAACTATTTTTTTCTTCATTCTATGCTCCCCACTGACACCTAGCAGATTCTGCCACCTAGCTACACAGGGAGCAAACCGCAGCCAATTAACCCACCAACCCGGATGTTTTTGGGACATGGATGGAAATCAGGACACCCAGAGGAAACCCACACGATCACGGGAAGAACATGAGAACTCCACGCAGACAGCATCTGAGACCAGGATCGAAGTCGGTTCTCTTGCGCTGTGAAGCACTACCGTTGCCACTTCCACACGTCTACACACGTGGAAATGAAACATTTCCAAATGAGTATAAACTTCAGAACATAAAGGTATGTGCGAAATAGGAGCAGGAATCAGCCATGTGGTCCCTGGAAACTGCTCCACCATTCAATGAAATAGCTGATAGGGTCTTGGGTGTATTGGATATTTGATCCTCCACAATATTCCGCGTGAGAATTTAAACTGGAGGTGGTAGTGTTTTTTTTAACGAGGTTGAGTAACGAGTTCGACATCAACCCAGCACGGATGGAGAGCACGCTCGGGAGCAATCTGTCACTGGATCAAACTCGGGAACCTCTGTTCTCAAGCCCGGCGCTGATCTCACTGCGTCACCAGCCAACCTCAGCTCACACAATCCTGCCCAGCTTCCTTAATCTTTCACCTCCATCCACCCCAAAAATCTAGAATAAAGTAGCATTTTCTGTTTTATTTCAGATTTCCAGCATCTGCAGCTTATTTTTTGTTGTACAATGATCCATCACAGCCTTGACTATGCTTAATGACGTAGCTTCTGTAGTTCTCAGGAACAGAGAATTCCAAAGACCAAGAATATTAACTCTTCTCTATCTCAGTCTTAACTGGGCATTCCCTTGATACTGGGAATGTATCCTCATTCTGAATTCTTCACAACCAAGAGGAGGCACAGTATCGATAAGGTTATAGTAGTCACCATAATGTTACTTCAGCACCAGAGACAGCACCAGGTTCAATTCTGCTGCTGTCTGTAAGGAGTTTGTAGTTTCTCCATGTGACCATGTGTGTTTCCTCCAGGTGCTCTGGTTTTCTCCCACAGTCCAAAGATGTAGGTTAAATGACCACATGGGTGTTGAAGGCGACATTCGCTCATTGGGCCGGAAGGGGCTGTTACTGCGCTGTATCTCTAAATTAAATAAAGTAAGTTAAATAAATCTACTCTCTCAAACCCCCTCAGTTAAATTTCAGTTCCTAATCCAATTTTAGAAAGTGGACTTGCACAGTATTTTAAAGAACGAAGTGAATTTGAATTGAAGACTGAAGAGATTTTCTTAGTGACTTCAGGGGAAAGGAAAGATTATCACTGTTGTATCAGCCAGACAGGAAATCATTTTCACCTGCTTTCATACTGTACAAGCCTTCCATAAGAATCATCTGAGATTAAATTAAATCTTTAAAGCAAGTTGAAGCCAAATTGCTAATAGCTGAGAGGAAAGTAGTGATTGACATCAGTTTATAGTGTACTTAGCATCCAAAAGCAGGAACAAGATGAAGATGCATTAACAAATCCAGTCCACTCATTCCATCTCCCATTGATCAGAAAGTTCATGTGACATTATCCTATGCCGCTCATGAGGGCATCTAGAGCTAAGTGGCATAATCTATGGTTAAAGTGATGCCTGTTTAAGGTAGGAGTGAAGAGGGATTTCTGGTCTCAATTGTGAATCCCTAGATATCCACCCCAGAGAACTAGAATCATTACATAGTGCTAAACATGATGGATTTTTGCACTTCAAATACAAAACCTGCAGATGCTGTAAATCTGAGCTAAATTCAAAAAATGCTGGAAATACTCAGCAGGTCAGGTAGCATCTGTGGAAAGAGTAACAGGTAAATATTTCTAGGTTCAATACCCTTAATCAGATAGACCTTTGGATGACAGAGTAATCTTATCATTGTTTTGTTGCAGTAATTCAGCTAAATGTTGTGTAGCGACACTTGTGTGTTGTCCCCAGCATTTCCCAGATTGTGACGTTTGTTAGTGGAAACAACACATTGCATTGTTTGTTTCGATGTACATGTGATAAACTTATTGAGATACACTACGGAATAGGCCCTTTCGGCACTTTGAGCCCCGCCACCCAGCAATCCCCCGACTTAACCCTAGCCTAATCATGAGACAATTTACTATGACCAAATAACCCACCAACCGGTACGTCTTTGGACTGTGGGAGGAAACTGGAGCACCTGGAGGAAACCCATGCGGTCATGGGGAGAACATACAAAACTTCTTATCTGTAATGTACAAACTCCTTGCGGGCTGCGGCGGGAATTGAACCGGGGTGACCTGTACTGTAAAGTGTTGTGCTAACCACTATGCTACTGCACTGGTAATGAATCAAAATTAATTTTAAATTACCTTGTACATTTCATATATCTGTATTGGTTAAAAGTGAGATTGAATGGTCAGGAAGGTGGTACTGCAATGCTCCGTGGAGAGCAGAGAGCATGACAAGGCACAGAAGACAACATGGTCATCAATTGCAAATACGGAAGAGCTCAGTTTGTGATGCTCGTTCGTATCACTGGACCCTGAGATACAGCATGGAATAAGGCCTTCTGACCCTTCAAGATGCTCCGCCCAGCAATCTCCCAATTTAACTCTGGCCTAATCACGGGACAATTTACAATGACCAATTAACCTACTAACTGGTATTCTTTGGACTGTGGGTGGAAACTGGAGCACCTGGAGGAAACCCACGTGGTCACAGGGCGAGTGTACAAACTCCTTACAGGCAAATGGCAGGAACTGAGTCCAGGTCACCTGTACTGTAAAGCATTGTGCGAACCACTATACTACTGTGCCATCCTTGTGGGGTTGAGGGAGTTGAACTGCCCCAGCGTAAAGGCTTTTCCACTTAACAAAACTCTCCCACATTTCCTGTCTTCATTGGACAAGACGGACAACCACCTGTCATTGGTTAAAAAATAGAAGGTAGGACATTACAGGCCCTTCGGCCCACAATGTTATGCCAACCCTTTAATCTCGTGCAGAGGATGGTCCATATACGCACTGTGCAAAAGTCTTAGGCACCCCAGCTATATATATATATGTGCCTAAGACTTTTACACAGTATTGTATGGAACAAGTTGCCAGAGGAAGTGAACAGTAAAATAACAATATTTAAAAGGCAGATGGACAGGTGTGTGGATAGGAAAGGTTTTTGAAGGATATGGGCCAGATGGTAGCAAGGGGGACTAGTCTTGGCTGGCATAGATGAAACAGGCTGAAGGGCCTGTTTCTGTCCTGCATTTACACTATGAGGTGACTTTATTTCACAGTATATCCCAGAGGAGGCTATAAATGAGGCACAAGATAATCGTTGTTTTAGCAAAAATATAAAAGTACTGCTATTAGGGAATCTTAATGTGTCGCAGCAACAACTTGGCAGTAACATCATAAGCAGAGACACTGTTCCAGGATGCTGTGATGGCTGAACATTTGGCACAGCAGCAATTATTGATGGAACATGAGAAGCTTATTAATGGAAGGGGGATCTGGTTAATGGGCTGTGTTGTTAATAGAATATCTGAAAGCGGCAGGCTGATTTGGAGGGCAGCAGAAAACAGGTGTGACTTTCTTTAGTAGTTTCCATATCCCTTCCAGTATACCTCAAATGGCATTACAGCCTTACTTAAGAGCATAATGCTGGGAATACACTAAAAGGAAATGTTTGAATGGTGAGAGATCGCAGAGCTCTGAGATACAGAGGAATCTGGGTGCCTAAAGCCCGGATCACCAAAGGCAAGTGTGCAGATGCAGCAACAGATTAGATTTGTTTGTCACATGTACATTGAAACATGCAGTGAAACGTGTTGCTTGCATCAATGACCAAAACAGTCTGGGATTTGTCCTGGGGGCAGCCCACAACTGTCACCATGCTTCCAGCAGGGTAGCATGCCCTGTAGGTTAGTGTATTTGGGGGAAATGTACATAATTCACAACCACCGAAATTGAGTTGGGGTTTCACTTTAAGAGGCTCTTCTGACGTGATGACATAATCACATAAAAGGGCTTTGACCACGTTTTGTGTTCAGTTTTTTGGAGTTCAATAAATGAATTATCCCTTTTTTCTCTTAAACATAAAATGTCTCATGTCATTTTATTTGCGAAAACCAACTAACCCTAATCCTAACTCTACGTCTTTGGAATGTGGGAGCACCCTACTCCAGATGCTCCGGAGATTCGGGTCTACGGACTCAATTTAGTTCGGAATGCTGTTGCTTACTTCCATTGTTTGCAGGATTTGTGTTTTTTTATTTCTCTGTGTATTGGAGGGTGGTTTGGTCTTTCATTTTTTTTTAGTTGGGTTCTTTTGGATTTCTTGCTTTCTGGCTGCCTGTAAGGAGATAAATCTCAAGGTTGTATAATTTATATATACTTTGATAATAAATGTACTTTGAATCCCGGGGGAAACCCAAGCGGTCACAGTCACAAACCCCTTACAGACAGCAGCGGGAATTGAACCCCAATCAGTATTCACTGGTGCTGTAAAGCGTTTGTGCAAACTTCTACACTGCTGTGGTCCTCTCCCCTCTCCCCTTTAAGCCCTTGCCCCCAGTACTTGATCCTTCTCACTGTGCATTCACCCAGTCAATGACCATCATGATCTTGTACACCTCTATAAAATGACCCACCAGTCTCCCACAGTCCAATGAATAACTTACCAACCCGTCCAACCTCTCCCTATAATTCAAGCACTCAAGTTCTGGCAACATACTTGTAAATCTTCTTTGCATTCTTTTCAGCTTAATGACATCTTTCCTTTATCTAAAGCAATATTCCAGGTGGGACCAAACGTGGGAAAATGGGACTAGATTTGAAAGGTATCTTGTTTGATTTGCCAGGCTCAGCTGAGGGTCTGCCATGTTGGCGTCAGAGGCACGGCGACACGGGCAGGCTAACCCCAGCATACCCCAGACTCTGGTTGCCTTTGACACAAACACCGCATTTCACTGTATGTTTCGATGTTTCGATGTTTCAATGTACGTGCGACAAATAAAAGACAGGATTAAGATGATAATCTGAATTTTAATATAATCTTAATCTCATGATGATTTATCCTATGACTCTATGACCTGGTCACAGAGAGAACTTACAATCTCCACCCAGACAGCACCAGAGGCTGGAATGAACTTGGGTTACTGGAGTGGGGAGGTGGCAGAACTCCCTACTGCACCTCTATGTCCCTTCCAAAACTTGAGGGCAATGGGCTTTTAGGTCCCTCTCGTACTTCACTGTGAACACATTACATAAAAGGTGCATATTTACCACCAGGGACACCAGGCTGTGCCAACAGTCTATTATTGTCACCTTTTCCCTGCCCTGCAAATCAGGCAAATTAGAACTTCCGGCACAAAACATATTGTTGGCATAGCCATCATAATCAAAGATCCCACCCGCCCCAGACATTCAAAGATCAAAGTGAATTTATTATTGAAGTACATATATGTCACTATCTATAACCCTGAGATTCATTTTCTTGCAGGCTGTTACGTACCCCGTAACTGGGTTGCCAAACCAGCAGAAATGGATCACTCAGTTGGAGTCTGGATTACTAGAACTAAGAAAGTTTTATTAAAGAAACAAGCAACACAGTACTCTAATCAAAAGGATAATGAATGCAACAGTTCAGCAATGATAAACATACATGTACACAGAATTAGGATAACAGGATCAATCAAGCTCTATCGTCGTCTAGGGGTAAATGACCAGTTTCAAAGTGATGCAAAGTTCAGTTCAGTTTGCAGTAATCGCTGCCGTGGGAGATGGACAGTGGGGGGAAGGAGAGAGAGAGGAAAACGAATGAATATTCAAACGGCTTCCACACACAGACCTTCGATATTCTTCGCAGTCAGCTTTCGTGTGAGCCCTTTGTGATGTCATCTGAGGTCACCGACTGTGACCCCTCCGTTTCCAGATACGATCGTTTCTCTGAGGTGAACCTGACACCCAGGCAAGGGCGGACACACACCAGGTTCCCGCTGATCGTATCTTTCCACTCTATGCGTCTATGGCTTGATCCCGCGATCAGCCGTCCAAAACTTCCCACCGACTTGTGGGAGATGCACCGCTTCCAGGGTCTCGTTACCTCGGGGTGTCGTGTGTCTTGCCTTAGCAAACCTGTCCCTTTTTATCCCCCTGCTGGGGTATCGCCTGTCCATCACTTCAAACAGTTCAGGGTTCAAAGGGGGAGCCGATCTTGACAGCTCTCCTTCCGTTACTCTCTCCCGTCCCTTCATTAACATCTCCAAGTGCTGCTTTATTGTTTTCCTTATCTCTCTTTCTCCTGAAAACAGGTGGCAGACCAACTGCTGATCCCACTGGTACCAGCACAGGACAGCTAACATCTTAATCTATATGTATTCTCGTCACAAGGCATACTCAATAAGTCCATAATAGAATAACAACCATAACAAAATCAATGACATTCAACCAGTGTTAAAGACAAACAACTATGGAAATACTGCTACTACTACTAACAATAGTAATAAATAAACAATAAGTATCGAGAATATGAGATGAAGAGTTCTTGAAAGTGAGTCCATAGGTTGTGGAAACAGTTCAATAATGGGGCAAGTGAAGTTGAGTGACGTGAACCCCCTTGGTTCAAGAACCATTCAATAGAAGAATAAGGGGCAGCTTTTTCCACACAGAGTGTGGTCGGTGTATGGAATGAGTTGCCGGAGAAAGCAGTTGAAAAAGTAATTGAAAAGGTAGTCAATTAATAGCAGAGAAAGTAGAATCAAAGGCCACGCCCATGCCGGGCATTTTCTATTCCCCGCTTTCCCACTGGGCAGAAGATACAGAAGCCTGAAAGTACGTCCCACCAGCTTCTCTCCCGCTGTTATCAGACTCTTGAATGGACCTTGTATGATAAGATGGACTCTTGACCTCACAATCTACCTTGGCGAGAGGAGAAGATGGCAGCGCGATGCAGCTCTCCGCTGAAATGATATCGTATCTGTTAAATAGGGGCCGTGGACAATTCTGATTTGATGAAGACAGACGTGAGAAGCGGAGGAATATCTGGAGAAATTTCTGAAATGCCCAGTTCGCTGCTGTTGTTACTGTGCGATCGAGAATCTCCGGAGGGTAGGCCCCAGATCCTCAGCTTTGCCTGCTGCTGGCGACCGAGGCCGAGGTCGAAGCGTTCCGATAGAGATGGTGCTCGGTACTCGGTGTCAGAGGGCTGATCGGAGCTCGAAGTTTTCGGACGACTCAGAGTCGGACTGTGGTTGCGCATGGCAGGGAGTGTTTTTCTTCCTTCTCCCGCTTGCATGAGATCTGGGACTTTCGATAAACTTTGAACTTTTTTTTACTGTGCCAAGGACTGTTCTTCATCAAGTTATGGTATTGTTGCACTGTTGTAACTATATGTTATAATTATGTGGTTTTGTTAGTTTTTCAGTCTTGGTCTGTCCTGTGTTTCTGTGATATCACACCGGAGGAACATTGTATCATTTCTTAATGCATGCATTACTAAATGACAATAAAAGAGGACTGTGTGCCCTCATAATCTAATCTAATCAATGGTTCAGGAACAGCTTCTTTCCCTCTGCCATCCGATTCCTAAATGGACATCGGACCCATGAACACTACCTCACTTTTTTATATATATTATTTTTGTTTTTGTAATATTTTTGATCTATTTAATTTACATACATACTTACTGTAGTCGACTTATCTACTTTTTTTCTATATTATTACGTATTGCGTTGTACTGCTGCTGCTAAGTTAGCAAATTTCACGACACATGCTGGTGTTAATAAACCTGATTCTGATTATTATTTTGTACTTTATAAACACAAGAAAGTTTGTAGTTGCTGGAAATCCAAAGTAACACACACAAGATGCTGGAGGAACTCGGCAGATGAGGCAGCATCTATGGAAATGAATAAACAATTGACATTTTGGGCCAAGACCCTTCTTGAGGACTGAAGAAATTTATTGTTTTACTGCAATATAGTTTTCTCTGTAGCCTTTACACTTCATTCTACATTGTTATTGCTTTACCTTGTTGTACCTCAATGAACTGTGTAATGATTTGATGTCGATAAGCAGAATTCAGGACACGCTTTTCACTCTTTCTTGGTTCATGAAGCAATAATAAATCAAACGAAAACCAATAAATTTTGAAGACACACGAGGTGCTGGAGGACCACAGCAGGTCCAGCAGCATCTATGGAGAGGAGTAAGCCAATCAACATTTCGGGTTGAGACCCTTCAGCAGAAGCAAAACTTCAAATTTTTGCTCCTCTCCATAGGTGTTGCCCAAGTTGCTGAGTTCCCCTGGCACTTTGTGTGCATTATGCTGGATTTCCAGCATTTTCAGCATCTGTTGTGTTTAAACTTTGAAGACTTCCACTAGGAGTTGCTCTCCCCACACTTAGGCTCAAGACCATTCAGAAATAGTATAAGATAATTACGTGGGGCTGGGATCAGCCCATGTGTATTATCTGTGCTTGCCGATTCCAGGCTCTCTCCTGCTGGAGTGTACCAAGTAATCACCCCCGATATTACAGTACCGCTCCCCAGATTAATGCAATTCTCATCTCCCGGCAGTTTAGCAGCACGCAAAGTGAAGCACTGGCCTGTGACTGACAGGAGGTATTATGTAGGTGGTGCCTTTGGAGTGGAAGCTAGGCGTGGAAGCAATGAGCTTTCAATTACCCGGTCAATATTTCCTCTGCTGAGTGCAAACCACTTAAAGTGAGATCCCTTCCAGCAAGGAGATCAAGTGTAGGTGTTTTGGGATAATTCCTGTGTATGTCTCTCTCTGTATAGTTGTTTCTGTTTGAGGGTTTTTCTCTGTGTGTGTCTGTAAGTGTGTGAATTTGTGCGTGTTCCTGTTTGTGTGAATTTCTCTCTTTGAATGTGTGTGTCTGTAAGCATTTATTTGAATTTCTGTGGGTGTCTGCGTGTGTTTGTGTGAATTTCTGTGTGAGAATGTGAGTATGTTTGTATGTGTCTGTATGCATTCTTGTGAATTTCTGTGTGTGTCTGTATGTGTTTGTGTGAATTTCTGTGTGTGTCTCTGCATGTGTGTGAATTTCTGTGTGTGTGTGTATTCAACCCCCCCCACACCTTCTGTCATTGTTTCCATTTCTCCCCCTCCATCTGCCGATCACCCCTCCTCACCTACATCCACCTGTCACATGGCCACTCTTGTCCCACCCTTTCCCCACACCTCCTTACACTGCCTCTCTCCTATCTACTCTTTCAATCTTTCAATCCAAATGAAGGGCCACAATTCCAAGTGCTGACTATCCATTTTCCTCAGCAGATTTCTCCTTCATCTCGTTTGTTGCTAAGCTTCCGTTTGTGCATGTCTGCTTCTGTTCTGTTTGTGTGTGTGTGTGTGTGTGTGTGTTTCTGTTTGTGTGTGTGTGTGTGTCTGTTTGTGTGTGTGTGTGTGTGTGTGTGTGTGTGTGTGTGTGTGTGTGTGTGTGAGAGAGCGAGAGAGAGAAGTGTACAGGTCTGTGAGGTACGTATCAATAATTTGCTGAAAATGCTTTTATTTGGAGTCTAAACATTTAGCCAATGTTCTCTTAACTAGAGCCTACGTGCAGCAGCAAGAGAGGCTGATCAGCTCTCTGACACTCCCACCACCTTACCCTCTTGTTTAAAGGGACCATTTATAATTTCCAGGTTAGCTGCTAGCTGAGTTCTTCTGCAGTGGTTCTTTATGTCAGCTAGCAAAGAGGAAGATGCCATAGATGTTAACTAAGGCACCTCCATTTTTCTTTTAACCATATAACAATTACAGCATGGAAATAGGCCATCTCGGCCCTTCTAGCCCGTGCCGAGCTCTTACTCTGACGTTGTCCCACCGACCTGCACTCAGCCCATAACCCTCCATTCCTTTCCTGTCCATATATCTATCCAATTTAACTTTAAACGACAACATCGAACCTGCCTCAACCACTTCTGCTGGAAGCTCGTTCCACACAGCTACCACTCTCTGAGTAAAGAAGTTCCCCCTCATGTTACCCCTAAACTTTTGCCCTTTAACTCTCAACTCATGTCCTCTTGTTTGAATCTCCCCCACTCTCAATGGAGAAAGCCTATCCACGTCAACTCTATCTATCCCCCTCATAATTTTAAATACCTCTATCAAGTCCCCCCTCAACCCTCTACACTCCAAAGAATAAAGACCCAACTTGCTCAACCTTTCTCTGTAACTTAGGTGATGAAACCCAGGTAACATTCTAGTAAATCTTCTCTGTACTCACTCTATTTTGTTGACATCTTTCCTATAATTTGATGACCAAAACTGTACACATTACTCCAAATTTGGCCTCACCAATGCCTTGTACAATTTCAACACTACATCCCAACTCCTATACTCAATGCTCTGACTTATAAAGGCCAGCATACCAAAAGCTTTCTTCACCACCCTATCCACATGAGATTCCACCTTCATGGAACTATGCACCATTATTCCTAGATCTCTCTGTTCTACTGCTTTCTTCAATGCCCTACCATTTACCATGTATGTTCTATTTTGATTAGGCCTACCAAAATGTAGCACCTCACATTTATCAGCATTAAACTCCATCTGCCATCTTTCAGCCCACTCTTCTAACTGGCCTAAATCTCTCTGCAAGATTTGAAAACCTACTTCATTATCCACAACTCTACCTATCTTAGTATCATCTGCATACTTATCCAATTTACCACCCCATCATCCAGATCATTAATGTATATGACAAGCAACACTGGACCAAGTACAGATCCCTGAGGCACACCACTAGTCACCGACCTCCAATCTGACAAACAGTTATTCACCACCACTCTCTGGCGTCTCCCATCCAGCCACTGCTGAATCCATTTTACTACTTCAATATTAATACCTAATGATTGAACCTTCCTAACCAAACTTCCATGTAGGAACTTGTCAAAGGCCTTACTGAAATCCATATAGACAACATTGTCCATGTGCTTCAGAGTCTCTTAAATGTCCCTAATGTATCACCATCCCTGGCAGGATGTCCCACGCACCCACCAATCTCTGTGTAAAAAAACTAACTTCTGACTTCACCCCCATTCTTTCTGCCGGCTACACTGCTGGTGTTTAGGGCAGCAATGAAGGTCCTCCACCTTCTCTATTGTGCCCCAGGTGTAGTTCAGGTCCTCATTTCTGCCTCTACGATACAGCGCCAAGTTTTCTTTGGCCTTCCGCATTTCCTCCACCCTTCTGGGTCCAACGAAGTGCTGTCTTGATGATGGAGGTAGTCCATCTTCTCAAACCATCTCCAGCGTTTCCTCATGATGATTGTGGCCATTGCCTTTTAATGATACTTTCCTCAAATCAGCTTACAATTATGTCCCCTCATATTAGCCATTTCTGTCCTGGGAAAAAGACAGTGGCTGTCCACTCTGCCTCTGCCTCTTATTATCATACCTCTATGAACTCACCTCTCATCCATCTTCTCTCCAAAGAGAGAAGCCCCAGCTCACTCAGCCTTTCCTCATAAGACATGCTCTCTAATCCAGGCAGCATCCTGGCAAAATCCTCTCAAGCTTCCATTTCTTTTCTATAATGAGGCGGTACCGATTTGGAACCAGTTAAAACCAGGGGTAGGATTTTAAAATTGAGGTGTTTCTTAACTGGGAATAAGTGAGTGTGTGAGCAAGTGAGGGTGGGTGAACAGGGTGCAGTATAGAGGTAGCATTTTTGTATGATCTTAAATGACAAAGGATACACTATGGGAGGGCAACCAGGCACTACATAAATACAAGTAGAATGTTAAGTTTTATATAGAAATGGCACTGCGGAATTTCGAGATACTAACATTTTTTTTCGAGATACAGCACGGTTACCGGCCCTTCCAGCCCAGTGAGACCTCGCCTCCCAATTACACCCATGTGACCAGTTAACCTACGAACCCCTACTTGTGTCAGATGTGGGAGAAAACCGGAGGCACCCAAGGGAAACCACCGTGGTCATGGGGGGTGGGGGGTGGGGATGTACAAACTCTTTACAGATCGCGGTGGGTCGCTGGCGCTGTACAGCATTACCACAACCGCTGAATTACCGTGCTGTCCTCTTACATGGAATACCCTGTTACTCCATCAGAATGGAAGTCACATTAATCAATTGACACCAAGACAGGGCCTAATTCTGATGAAATGTCGGCTTACACCTCTTGACTGCACAGAGGAGCTCAAGACATAGGAGCTGAATTACCCCACTCAGTTTATCGGATCTGCTCCACGATTTAATCATGGAAGATTTATTCTCCCTCATAACCCCATTCTCCTGCTTTCTCCCTGTAACCTTTGACACCCTTACTAATCAAGAGCCTGTCAACCTCCACTTTAAGTATACCCAATGACTTGGTCTCCACAGCCGTCAGTGGCAATGTATTCCTCCGACTCACCACCTTCTGACTGAAGAAATTGCTCCTCATCTCTGTTCTAAATCGTATGTGTAACCAGTGGGCCGTGCACAATCCGGATTTGATGGAGACAGCCGTGAGAAGCATGGAGGAACACCTGGAGTAACTTCTGAAATGCCTGCTTCGCTGCTGATGCTACTGAGCGATCGAGAATCTCCGGAGGGGAAGGCCCCAAATCCTCGGCTTTGCATATCGCCTGTAGCCGGGGCCGGGGTCGGAACTCTTGGCAGAGATGGTGCTCGGTGCTCAGTGTCGGAGAGGTGGTCGGAGGCTCGGAGTTTTCGGGCGGACTCGGAGTCGGACAGTGGTCGGATGCTTCCAGGATGCTGCACCGGCAAGTTGGCAGCGCTGGGAGGTTTACCGTCTGCATGAGATGATGGGACTTTCGACAGACTTTGAGACTTTTACTATGCCATGATCTGTTCTTATCAAATTACAGTATTGCTTTGCACTGTTGTAACTATATGTTATAATTATGTGGTTTTTGTCAGTTTTTAAGTTGGTTTGTCATGTGTTTTCATGATATCATTCTGGAAAAACATCGTATCATTTCTTAATGCATGCATTACTAAATGACAATAAAAAGAGGACTGTGTGTCCTCATAATCTAATCTAATCCTTCTATTCTGAGGCTGTAACCTCTTGTCCATCCTCTCCATGTCTACTTGATCTAGGCCTTCCAGCGTTGCTAACTGACCCGCTGGGTTTTCTAGCATTTTGTTTTTCTTTTGTCATAGATTCCAGCATCTACAATCTTTTGTCTTCCCTACAATTTAGTGTTGTCCCATTATTTTGTTCGAACAGTTTCTTTCTTTGTCTCTAGGGGGCAATACATAACCAGTGTTTTGAGCAGAGTGGTAAATCCTCCTACAGGTTCTATAAGTACAACCACATCAATGTGATGACACATGTAGGATGAGGGCTGGAGATTTATTATTGCAGGAGTCTGGTTAATACACAAATCACTCAGAACCTGCTCTTTTCATTTTATATTGGCCCTGTTTTGAATAACTGTGGTAATCTTGCTATATGCACCATATGTGGATATCTACTATTCTTTGCAAGTCACAAACACATTAGGTGAACATAGAACAATACAGCACAGTCCAAGCATTAGGCCCACAATGTGGTGCCCAGCACTTTGACCTACGTTAGATCAATCTACTGTTTATCTCCCACAATGTTGTGCCAACCATTTTAATTTTAATTTTATTTATTATTTATTTAGATACAATGCGGAATAGGCCCTCCAGCCCTTCAAGCCGCGACACCCAACAATCTCCCGATTTCCCTAATCATGGGACAATTTACAATGACCAATTAACCTACCAACCGGTACGCTTTTGGACTGTGGGAGGAAACCAGAGCACCAGGAGGAAACCAGAGCACCTGGAGGAAACCCACGTGGTCATGGGGAGAACGTACAAATTCCTTACAGGCAGCGGTGGGAATTGAATCTGGGTCACTGGTCCCGTAAAGTGAGGAGGTGACCACTACGCTACCGTGCCCTACATTAGATCAATCTAATGCTTACCCCACATTGCACTACATTTTCCTTTCATCTAAGAGTCTCTTAAATGTACCTGATGTATCAGCCTCGACCGCCACCCCTGGTAGCACGTTCCACACTCACACCACACTCTAATTGAAGAAGCTCCCCCTCAGATTCCCTTTAAACCATAACCAGTGGGACTGGGAGATCTCTGGAAAGCAGTTCACTCCCACGGGTCAAGGCCAGTTGGGGCTGGGCAGTAAATATTGACCCTCACCGCAATGGACGACAGGCTCATTACAATGGGTGATATGGCAGTGTAGCGGTCAGCCCATCTGCTTTACAACGTCAGCAATCTCTGATCCAGGTTCGATTCCTGCTGCTGCCTGTCTGGACTGGGTGGGATTCGCCCTGAGTGTTCCGGTTTCTTCCCACATTCCTGGACACAGCACGTAAGTGCATTTTCAAAGAAAGCACGGCAGCATCTCTACTTCCTCAGGAGTCTGCAGAGATTGGCGTGACATCTAAAACTTTGACAATGTTCTATAGATGTGTAGTCGAGACTGGCTGCGTCACAGCCTGGTATGGAAATACCAATGCCTTTGAATGGAAAATCCTGCAAAATGTAGTGGAATCAGCCCAGTAAAGCCCTTCCATTGAGCAAATCTACATGAAACACTGTCGTAGGAGAGCAGCATCCATCATCAGAGATCCCCACCACCCAGGCCGTGCTCTCTTCTCACAGCTGCCATCAGGCAGAAGGTACTAAAGCCTCAGGACTCGCACCATCAGGTTCAAGAACAGTTACTACCCCATAACCATCTAGTTCTTCAACAAAAGGAGATAACTACACTCACTTGCCCATCCATGGAGATGTTTCCACCATCAATGATCTCACTTTAAGGACTCTTTATCTTGTTATTTCATATTCTTATTTTTTATTGCTATTTATTTATATTTACATTTTATAGTTTGTTGTCTTCTGCACTCTGGTTGATCTTTCATTGATCCTGTTATAGTTCTGTTCTATAGATTTGCTGAGTATGCCCTCAGGAAAATGAATTTCGGGGTTGTATGTGGTGACATATATAGGCATCCATTAGTCTCATGAGACCATGGATTTGCGCCTTGGAAGGTTTCCAGGGCTCAGGCCTAGGCAAGGTTCTATGGAAGACCAGCAGTTTGTTGCCCATGCTGCAATTCTCCCCTCTCCACAACACTGATGTTGTCCAAGGGAAGGGCATTAGGACCCATACAGCTCGGCACCAGTGTCGTCGCAGAGCACTGTGTGGTTAAGCGCCCTGCTCAAGGACACAACACGCTGCCTCAGCCAAGGCTCAAACTAGCGACCTTCAAATCACTAGACGAACGCCTTAACCACATATATGTACTCCAATAATAACTTTACTTTGAACTTTGAACTTCCAAAGACATACGATTCGGCTTAGTGAGTTGTGGGCATGCTTCTGGCGCGTGGCAACGCTTGCAGGCCTTTGGCTGCAAAACAAATTATTTCACTGTGTGGTTTAATGAACATGTGATAAATAAAACTAATCTCTCTCAGCCAGCATCACTGCTGAGTCAGTAACTTGTTGCCGCCTCCCTGCAGCTGGCATCCCTCCAAGGCACAGATGTCTGTAGAGCAAATGGTGGACCAGACACGATGGGCTGAAGAGCCTGCCTTGTTCTGTGCTGTGACCCTAGAGCAGGAATCAAAGGGCTTTTAGACGTTGTGCAGATGTAGTGGTACCTGCTTAAAAAACAGTCTCTCTATATAATACACACAGATCGCTGAAGGAACTCAGCAGGTCAGGCAGCATCTACAGAGAAAAATAAAGAGCTTGGATTTTGTGCTGAGACCGTTCATCAGAACTGGAAAGGAAGGGGGAAGTAGTCAAAATAAACTGGGGGAAGGGAAAGGACGACAAGCTGGCAGGTGATAGGTGAAGCCAGCTGAGGGTGAAGGTAAGGTACTCTCTGTGTAAGTATAGGTAGTCTGTCTCTCTGTGTGCCATGCAGTCACCATAGTGAGATCACTGGCATAAACTTTACACTAGGTTGAAGGTAATTATCAATTTTTTGTTGGAAGCCCTAGTTCAAAAGCATTTTAATTGGACACGGGCTCAAAGACTGAAGCAGGTTGCCATGGAAACAGTCCATTCTGTTGCTCTATCACACTAATTGTTCTCCAGCACGTGTTTAATGAAGGTGTAAAATGCTTCTCTGTCTGTGTACAATATGTGTACAGTGGGAATTTCTTCCCTCCAGCAGTATGTGGATGGGAGGTGAAGGTTTCTGGTGACAACTGCAGAGGGTGCAGTCATTTCCCATGCTCCAGAGGTGAGGAACGCCCGGGAGTTCTGTCTGTTTTCAGGCTGATGGCTGGGCTGCTATTCACTACTGTGCCAGCCTTACGATGAACAAAGAATTAAGATGTTTAATTCAAGATAGTCCAATAAACGGCACCGAATCATCATCAGTGCACTTTAGATAACTAATATTTAACTCTTTCCTTGTACTAGACCATAAGACCATAAGACATAGGAGCAGAATTAGGCCATTTGGCCCATTGAAACTGCCCCATGTCCCACCATGACCGATTTGTTTTTCCTCTCAACCCCATGCTCCTCCCTTCTCTGCATAACCTTTGATGCCCTGGCTAATCAAGAAGCTGTCAACCTCTACATCTGCTTGTGGCTATGAATTCCACAGATTTATCACTCTCTGACCAGAGGAATTCCTCTTCATCTCTGTCCTAAAGGGGTGTCCTTCTATTCTGAAACTGTGCCCTCTGGTCCTAGATTCCTCCACTATAGGAAACATCCTCTCCATATCCATTCTATCTAGGCCTTTCAATAGTTGGCAGGTTTCAATGGGATCCCCCTTGCATTATTCTAAAATCCAGCAAGCACAGGCCCAGAGCCACCAAGCACTCCTCATACATTAACCCTTTTATTCTTGGAATCATCCTTGTGAACATCCTCTGGACTCTCTCCAATGCCAGCACATCCTTTCTTAGATATGGGCCAAAACTGCTCACTATAAATACTAGGACTGGAGTTTCTTCTCAGGCACAACTGAAATAAGGGATTTCTTTTTTCAAAAAGGTGTCCTTGGAAAGAGAGAGAGTTGTATTTCTATTGTTCCTTACATGACAATGTTTTAAAGAGCACTTTGCAGTCAGGTAAGTAGTTTGAAGTGTATTCACTATTGTCATATGGGAAATATGGTTAACTGGCACAAGACAGGCCCTTTGGCCTACTGACCCTTTTACCAACAGTTATTAATCCTATATTAATCCCACTTTATTCTCCCCATGTTCAGCTACCTTTGCTTCCTACCACACACTTGGAGACAATTTCGTTCGTTCATTATGTGCTATGTTGTATGACATGGGTGATCATGGTCTTTCCATACCCATGATTGTCCTTGGCAAAATTGCCTCCAGAAGTGGTTTGCCATTGCCTTCTTCTGGGCAGTGACTTTACAAGACGGGTGACCCCAGCCATTATCAATACGTTTCAGAGATTGTCTGCCTGGCATCAGTGGTCACGTAACCAAAACTTGAAACATGCACCAGCTGCTCACACGACCATCCACCACCTGCTCTCATGGCTTCATGTGACTCTGATCAGTGGGCTAAGCAGCAGGTACTACACCTTGCTCAAGGGTGACCTGCAGGCTAGTGGAGGGAAGGAGTGCCTCACACCTCCTTTGGTAGAGACGTATCTCCACTTCATCACCCAAAGGGACAACTTACAGAGGCCAATTAGCCTACCAGCCGGCACGTCTTTGGAATTATGGCAGGAAAGTGGAGTACCCGGATAAAATATGGATGGCGTGTTAGCTTAGCAGTTAGCATGATGCTATTACAGAGCCAGTGGCCTGAGCTAAATTCCAGCACTATCTGTAAGGAACTTGTGCATTCTCCCTGTGACCATGTGGGTTTCCTCCCGGTGCTCCAATTTCCTCCAAAGACATAGGGTTTAGTTGGTTAATTGGTCACATGGGTGTAAGTGGGTGGTGCATCTTCCATATTCCAGCATTTGGTAAATATATTCAGTACACACACACACACACACACACACACACACACACACACACATGAACATTGTCTTGTCATTCTGCTGTCATTGCTCTGAGTATGTATGACCATATTCTATAGGTGAGTATTCCTGCACATCCCAGAGATGTATGGTTAGGGTTAGTGAGCTGTGGGCATGCTATGATGGCACTGGAAGCATGGCGACACTTGTGGACTGCCCAGGTCAATCCTCACTGATTTGATTTGACACGAACAACGCCTTTCACTGTAGGCTTTGCTGATCTTTAACCTTTAGGAAGTTATTAGCGTTGGATATTGAGACTAGACGTGTGGTCCCACTTTTGGGCTGCCCCTGCACATCCTCCAACTGCACTGGTTGTTGACGCAAACGATGCATCTCGCTGTATGTTGCGATGTTTTGATGTACATGTGACAAATGAAGCTAACCTTTATCTTCCTATTCTTTGATATCAATCAAAAGAGAGAAGAACGACAATGCAGGGGAGTACACCTGCCATCCTTACCCAGTCAGCTCTTTATGTGAACACAAAATAATCTGGGGATGCTGGGGTCAAAGCAACACTCACAACACGCTGGAGGAACTCAGCAGGTCGGGCAGCATCCATGGAAAAGATCTGTCGATGTTTCGGGCCAGAACCCTTCATCAGGACTGAAGAGGGAAGGGGCAGAGGCCCTATGAAGAAGGTGGGGGGAGGGTGGGAAGGAGAAAGCTGGTAGGTTCCAGGTGAAAAACCAGTAAGGGGAAAGATAAAGGGGTGGGGGAGGGGAAGCAAGGAGGTGATAGGCAGGAAAGGTGAAGAAAGAATAGGGGAAAATACAATGGGTAGTAGAAGGAGGTGGAACCATGAGGGAGGTGATAGACAGCTGGGGGAGGGGGTAGAGTGACATTGGAATAGGGGAAGGGAGGGGGAGGGAATTATCTTGCTTCAGTTGGAATAACTGGGGGAGAGGATGAGGAGGAGGGAAGGTTGATGCTTTGCTGCTGCTTGTGCGTGGGAGGGGTGTGGTGGGGGGGGGTGGGGCTTTAGGGTTCTAACATTTTTCTGTCATTCATTCTTTGGGGTTTTTCTTCTGTTTCGAGGATGTCTGCAAGAAGTATGAATTTCAGGGCGTATACTGTATACATTCTCTGATATTAAATGGAACCATTGAAGGATTGATTAGGCCAGGTTTAAATTGGAGAATTGCTGGACAGCACAGCTCAAAGGGCCAGAAGGGCCTATTCCATGCTGCATCTCGACAAAAAAAATTAAAAAGATAAACACTGAGTGAATTATTAGGGTCCAGTACTAAAAGTGAAAACACCCCCAGTATTTTCACATCATAGAACATTGACATCTGTTCTGTTTCCTTCTGTGATGTGTTAACTTTTATAGTGGGTTATCTATAGTACAGGGAGCCAGTTTAATTGTGAGGGATTGCATTCAATTGCAAATCTGTCATTAACATCATGTACATACTCCAGGACACAGCCACAGTTTGTCAGTCTGGATAAAAGTATTGTTTCATAGTACTGTGGCCATGGTGCAATTACAATTTATCACAAAATAAGGAACTGAATTAACATCCACTTCTCTAAATTACAAAATAAATTAAATATTTAGCAAAATACTTAAATAAAATCTCTACTGAACTAAACACAGAAGGACTGAGGACAGGTCAAAGGTTGCCGTCAGGTCTGACATCTCAAAGACATTCCGCTGTCAACAAAGTGCAAATCAGCAGGACAACTTGTCTGCCTGCCTGTGTGAGTGCGTTTCCCACACCCCCTCGAGAACTTCAACATCATCTGAGATAAAGCAGGCCCCTTCAGTCGATCCCTCCACCCACTGATGCACAGTGGCTGCGGTGTGCACTGCCAGCCGAGGCTTCTGCAGCGGCAGCTCTCAAATCCATGAGCTCTCCCACCAAGGATGGGGACGCACAGCCTGCAGGTTCCTCTCCATATCAAACTTCATCTGCTTTGGGAATATATCACAGATTCAAATTCCTTGGTGTCCACATTTCCGAGGATCTCACCTGGTCCCTGAACTCCCCCATCCTGATCAAAAAGGCGCAACAGCGCCTTTATTTCCTGCAGAGCATCAAGAAAGCTCACCTCTGTCCCAGGATACTGACGGACTTTTACACCATTGAGAGCATACTCACCAACTGCATCTCAGTGTGGTATGGCAATTGTCCCGTATCGGACTGCAAAGCACGCCAGCGTGTGGTGAGAACTGCCCAGCGAATTATCGGCACCTAATTGCCCACCATTGAGAACATCTACCATAAACGCTGCCTGGGCAGGGCAGAAAGCATTATCAAGGATGCATCTCACCCTAACCATGGACTTTTTACTCTCCTCCCATCTGGTAGGCACTACAGGAGCCTCTGCTCCCTCACCAGCAGGCACAGGAAGATCTTCTTCCTTGAGGCTGTGACCCTGCTGAATCTCACATCACGGAGTAGAGGAAAAACTTTTTCACCCAGAGAGTGGTGGATATATGGAATGCTCTGCTCCAGAAGGCTGTGGAGGCCAAGTCTCTGGATGCTTTCAAGAAAGAGATGGATAAAGCTCTTAAAGATAGCGGAATTAAAGGTTATGGGGATAAGGCAGGAACTGAATACTGATAGTGGATGATCAGCCATGATCACAGTGAATGGTGGTGCTGGCTCGAAGGGCCAAATGGCCTACTCCTGCACCTATTGTCTATTGTCTATTATCACAGCGCTAAGCAGTATTGCACCCATATTGTACTGTCTCAGTACTTTTATATTTGTGTGCTGTAGCACTTACTTTTTATTCAGTTATTTTGTGAATAACACTATTCTTTGCATTGCTGGTCAGATGCTAATTGCATCTCATTGGCTTTGTATCTGTACTTGGCACAATGACGATAAAGTTGAATCTAATCTAATTCAGCATTGTCATCAGGCCCACATCATGGAGCTCCCTGTTCAAGACCATTGTCACAGAGTACCAGAGTGCAGAAACAGACAGCTCACACAGCTAGGGCCTGGTTTTCTGCCTAGACCACCTCCCTGCACTCAGATCATGGTCCTCCGCACCTCTCTCATTCATGTGCCTATCATGAGTTGAGGGTGAAAGGTGGGAATTTTAAGGGGAACTAGGGAAGATTCAGGGGAGTAGACTTAGAACGGAGACGAGGAGGAACTGCTTTTCCCAGAGAGTGGTGAATCTGTGGAATTCTCTGCCCAATGAAGCAGTGGAGGCTAGCTCAGTAAAATTTTTTCATAGTAGGGGAATTAAGGGTTATGGAGAAAAGGCAGGTAGGTGGAGATGAGTCCATGGCCAGATCAGCAGAGCAGGCTTGATGGGCCAAATGGCCTACTCCTGCTCCTATTTCTGATGTTCTTATGAGGGGACAGTCGTGACAGTGTAGAATGAGCTGCCAGTGCAAATGGTGCATGTGTATTTAAGAGAAGCTTGGATGGTACATGGATGGGAGGGGTATGGAGAGCTATGATTCTGGAGCAGGTCGGTGGGAGTAGACAGGTTAAATGGGTCACCATGGACTAGATGGGCCAAAGGGCCTGCTTCTGTGCTGTACTTTTCTATGACTCTATCCAAACTTGTCTTAAATGTTACAACTGAACCTGCGTCTACGACTAACACTGGCAGCTTGTTCCACTTGTACTACCCTCTGAGAGAAGCAGTTTCCCCTTAGATTCCCTTTAAACCATACAAGCAATATTACTGGAAGGACTGCAAGAGCTTTGAAAAACTGTTCATTCCCACTGTTCGAGGGTTGGGCTAGCCCCTGCATGGACGATCGGCTCATTACAATGGGCAGCATGGTAGCAATATAGGTTCGCGCAATCACTTTACCGCGCCAGCTGCTGTCTGTGAGAAGTTTGTACATTCTTTCCGCGACTGCCTGTGTTTCCCACTAGCATACTACATTTATTTTTTTAATTTATTTAGAAATACAGGAAGGCAACAGGTCCCTCCAATCCAACGAGCTCACACTGCCCAATTCAGAATCAGAATCAGGCTTATTATCACCGGCATGTGACGTGAAATTTGTTAACTTAGCAGCAGCAGTTCAATGCAATGCATAATCTAGCAGAGAGAGAGAAAAAAAGTTATAATAAATAAAATAAAACATAATAATAATAAATAAACAAGTAAATCAATTATGTAAATGGAGTAGATTTTTAAAAGTGCAAAAACAGAAATACTGCATATTTTAAAAAAAGTGAGGTAGTGTTCTATGCTTTAATGTCCATTTAGGAATCGGATGGCAGAAGGGCAGAGGGGAAGAGGGGAATTACACCCATGTAACCAATTAACCTACTAACTCATACATGTTTGGGCTGTGGGAAGAAACTGGAGCACCCGGAGGAAATCTACGTGGTCTCTGGGAGAACGTATAAACTCCTCATAGACAGTGGTGGAAACCGAGCCCAGTTCGCTGGCACTGTAATAGTGTTACGCTTACCGCTACACTGCAGTGCCGCCCCCACGTTGGCACTTGAAGCTGTGGCGACCCTTGCGGGCTGGCTCCAGCACGATCCTCAATTAATTCCGTTTGATGCAAGCGACGTATTGCACTGTGTTTTGTACAAGTGACAAATAAAGCTATTCTCTAATGAATAAGCAAAAAGAGCACTCAGTGCCATTTTGGAAGAAGTGAAATTCCAACCAAAAAGAGCCAAGCTATCAGTAAGTAAGGGGGAAGGAGGGAGGATGTTGTACAGGGAATGTCCGGTGCTTTCCTGCAGCAGGCAGTTTTCAGCTTGGATCTGCATCTTCTCTCCTTGCTTAATGCTAGTTCCACACCATTGTGCACACGGCACAGGGTGAAGTTGATAACGGGAACGTCACTGTATCTACTTTCATTGAAGCCGTGAGAGAAGAGATTGAAGCTCCCGTAATTAACCTAACTTGTCCTCAGAATGTGAATGATGGTACCATGTGTGACTGATTGCCATTCACAGAACAGAATTAGCTTCCACAGTGAAATAAAGACCATAATTCACAGTAAATTACACCAGCAGGCTCAGCAGAACAGATTGGTGCAAAAGCTGTTCATATTGTGTCACCTCAATCCCAACGTTATCCAAGCACTGTAGTGTCTCCAGAGCAGTTTTAATTGAGTTGTTAAATCGAGGATTTAACTGCCTCTTCACGTGGAGGCAAAAGAGCCCCCGAAGCAATTAAGAACAAGCTCAGTCCTCTCTGGAGCTGAGGTCAATGTCTAGATTTGAACCAATATCACAAAGAAATTTCCTACGGTGACTACCTTGTTGCACTTGGCTACTTTCATTCTTTTCTAACCAATCAGAACCAGAGGAACACCGGCGGAGGGGGGGGGGGTGGGGGAGTGGGTCCTCATCCCTCTCACAGTGACGTACTGTGAGGATCTATTCTTAACACTCATCCATGGTACCCATTCAGAATCGCTGATGTATGTCCTGAAATTTGTTGTCTTGCGGCAAATTAAAAAATAGAGCAAAAAGAGAGCCAAATAGTGTTCGTGGGTTCTTGGAAATCAGATGGAGAAGAGTAAGAAGATGTTCCTAAATGCACTGATATCCATGTGAGTGGAACTGTTCAGATATTTACTTTGCAGAGTCTTAGACACCCTAGCTATATATATATATGCACCTATGACTTTTGCACAGTACAGTACAGCAGATAGCAAGGGACTTAGATTTACTGCTAAGAAAAGTCATAATGCCCTACAAGACATCTTTAAATGTGAAATACCCTTAGAGAGTAAGACCATATATTTTGCGTACATACCTCAAGAATGGTTGAAAAGAGATAAATATTTAATGAATATACTGCTGGTGGCTGGTGAAAAGACCCTTTCCAGGAAATGGTTGTCACAGGAGAGCCTAACTTTAAATGTATGGATGGAAATTACAAAGGACATTGACAAAATGGAGAAGATAACAGCATCTGTTAATCATAATTTGGAACAATTTGATTCATACTGGGAAAAATGGTTTAACTACTTAACACCTCATAGGCCTGATTTTATTCTCACAAGTCAATGAATATGTTGTAAAAAAATCAGTCCCTACTCTGTACATAGTTTTCTCTTTTCGATTGTTCTTTCTTTCCTCTCCTTTCTATAAGTGTACACCTCAGATAAATATTATGTGGAGATTTGTGACAAATACAATTATATGATTGTATTTATCTGATTATATATTTATGATTATATATATATGTATATGTACAGTATCTGAAATACATCTTATGGAACTGTTTGTTTGATGATGAACAAATAAAAATAAATTACAAAAAAAAAGAAGAATCATGGACATAGAACCTGGCCCTTCAGCCCATCAAGTGTGTGCCAGCCATCAAATCACTATTATTGAAATACTCTTACAGCTGAGGGAGTGAGAGTTTGGAGTTCAGTTCCGATGTTCTCTGTAAGAAAGTTCTTCCTGTACGAGTGTGGATTCCCTTCAGGCACTCTGGCTTCATCCCACAATCCAAAGATGTACCGTTTAGTAGATTAATCTTATAGAAACTTACAGAACTCTGATAGAATCTTATAGGAGATCTTATAGAAACATATAAAATTATGAAAGGGATAGATAAGATAGAGGCAGAAAAGTTGCTTTCACTGGTAGATGAGATTGGAACTAGGGGATATAGCCTCAAGATTCGGGGGAGTAGATTTAGGACGAAATGAGGAGAAATTGCTTTACCCAGAGAGTGGTGAACCAGTGAAATTCTCTGCCTAATGAAGCAGTGGAGGCTACCCTAGCAAATACATTTAAGACAAGGTTGGATAGATTTTTGCATAGTTGGAGAATTAAGGGTTATAGAGAAAAGGCAGGTGGGTGGAGATGAGTCCATGGCCAGATCAGCCATGATCTTATTGAATGGTGGAGCAGGCTTGACAGGCCAGATGGCCGACTCCTGCTCCTATTTCATATGTTCTTAATCGGTCATGGTAAATTCTCCTGTGATTAGGCTAGGGTTAAATAGATGGGTTGCTGGGCGGTGCTGGTCACTGGGCCAGAAGGACCTGTCTAGCGATTAATGCATTCCATTAACCCTACCCTAACTCATTTTATTTGTGGATGTGTAGAGGATATTTCCAATAGTTGGGGAGCCTAGGACCAGAAGACACGGCTTCAGAATACAAGGATGTCCCCTTAGAACAGAGATGAGGAGGAATTCCTTTCGCTAGAGGGTGGTGACTCTGTGAAATCCATTGCCAAGGGCAGCCATGGAGGTCAAGTCATTGAGTATATTTAAGGCTGAGGTTGAAAAGTTCTTGATTAGTCATGGAGTCAAAGGTTATGGGGAGAAGGCTGGTGAATGGGGTTGAGAGGGAAAATAAATTAGCTATGATTGAATTGAATTTACTTTATTTCTTACATCCTTCACGTACATGAGGAGTAAAAGTTTTAACGTTACATGTTCATCTGAATGTGCAATGTGCAAATTATAGTAATTTGTAATAAATAGTATGTACAGTAAGATACACAACAGAATAGTCAATATAGCTTAGAAATACAATTGTGTCCGTGTGAATTAATTGTCTGATGGCCTGGTGGGAGGAGCTGTCCCAGAGCCTGTTGGTCCTGGCTTTTATGCTGCGGTACCATTTCCCGGATGGTAGCAGCTGGAACAGTTTGTGGTTGGGGTGACTAGGGTCTCCAATGATCCTTCAGGCCCTGTAAATGTCCTGAATAGTGGGAAGTTCACATCCACAGATGCGCTAGGCTGTCCGCACCACTCTGTGCAGAGTCCTGCGATTGAGGGAGGTACAGTTCCCATACCAGGCAGTGAATCAGCCAGTCAGGATGCTGTCAATTGTGCCCCTGTAGGAAGTCCATAGGATTTGAGAACTCATGCCAAAGTTCTTCGGCCGTCTGAGGTGAAAGAGACGCTGTTGTGTTTTTTTCTCCACATATTCGGTATGTACAGATCAAGTGAGTTCCTTGGCGAAATGTATACTGAGGAACTTGAAGATGTTCACCCTCTCAACCCCAGACCCATTGATGTCAATAGGGGAGAGCCTGTCTCCGTTCCACCTGTAGTCCACAAACAGCTGCTTTGTTTTTGTGACATTGAGGGAGAGGTTGTTTTCTTGACACCACTGTGTCAGGGTGACAACTTCATCTCTGTATTATTATTTGAGATGAGGCCAATTAATGTAGTATCATCTGCAAATTTAATTAGCAGATTGGAGCTATGAGTGGCTGCACAGTCATGAGTGTACAGGGAGTAAAGGAGGGGGCTTAGGACACAGTCCTGGGGGTCTCCTGTGTTGAGGGTCAGAGGGGCAGAGGTGAGGGAGCTCACTCTTACCACCTGCCAGCAGGAAGTCCAGGATCCAGCTACACAAGGCAGGGTGAAGGCCATGGTCTCTGAGCTTCTTGTCAAGCCTGGAGGGAATAATGGTGTTGAATGCTGAACTGTCGTCCAAGAACAGCATTCTCACATAAGCTCACATATAGTCCTCTCCAGGTGTGTAAGGACGGTATGTACAGCTGTGGCAATTGCATCATCTGTCGAACAGTTATGTGGGTAGACAAGTTGTAGGGAGTATGGTGTGCGTGGCAGCAAGCTGCAGATATAGTCTTTGACCAGCCTCTCAAAGCACTTGCTTATTATTGAGGTCAATCAGATATGTTACCATGGTCTTTTTAGGTACAGGGGCAATAGTGGATGTTTTGAAGCAGGAGGGCACGCTACACTGGGAGAGGGACAGAATAAAAATGTCTGCAAACACACCAGCCAGTTGTGCCGCGCACACTTTGAGTACCCACCCTGGGATGGAATCTAGTCCCACAACCTTGCGGCTGTCCACTCATTGGAAACACCTGTGTACTTCAGCCTCAGAGAAAACCAAGGTGCAGGTCGCATTGGCAGCTCTCCTCGAGGGCTCAGAGTTGGTGGCATCGAACTGGGCATAAAAAAGATTTACCTCATCTGGGAGAGAGGCAGCAATGTTGGCAGCACCACTGTGTTTAGCTTTGAAGTCCACAATGGTGTGCAGGCCTTGCCATAAGCTGCGTCTGTTGTTGGTGGAGAGTTGTGTCTGGGTCTTGTCCCTGTATTGTTATTTCGCTGGCTTGATGACTTTGTGTAGACCGTAGCTGCATTTCTTGAGTTCCTCGTGGTTACTTTGCTTTATTGTTGTCAAACAATTGATATTAGAGTATACAATCATTGCAGCGATATTTGATTCTGCGTTTCGCGCTCCCTGGAGTACAAATCAATAGTAAATAGTAAAAATTTAAATTATAAATAGAAAATAGAAAAGGGAAAATAAGGTAGTGCAAAAAAACTGAGAAGCAGCAAAGAAAGCTCTGTCCACGTGGTGGATGCAGTGTGCATGGAACTGTTGATCCAGGGTTTCTGGTATGGATAGACCCTGACTGATTTTCAGGGGACATATCCTCGGTGCACTTCTGGATGAAGCTTGTGACCCCTTTTGTGAACTCGGAGACATCCTCATCACGAAAGATGTTCCAGTTGATGTCATCAACGCAGTCCTGTAGCATGAAGACCAATTGGTCAGACCAACAGTGGACAGCTTTAACTATGGTCACCTCCTGTTTCAGCTTCTGCCTGTACACAGACTTTAGCCAGCGACACTCAATTAAAGTCTTCGGCGACGATGAAGGCAGCCTCTGGGTGTATGATCTCCAGGGTGCTGATGGTCTCGTACAGTTCCTTGAGAGCCAGGTCAGTATCAGCCCGCAGCGGAATATACACAGCTGTGATAATAACAGCTGTGAACTCTCTAGGCAGCCAGGAAGGTCTACACAGCAGCACAAGGTACTCCAGATCTGGCGAACAAAAGGACTTGAGGGCATGCACATTCCGGGGGTTGCACCAAGTATTATTGACTATGAAGCATACCCCAGCTCCTTTACTTTTCCCAGAGAGGTTTTTAGACCTGTCCGACTGGAACAGGAAGAACCCAGAGGCCTGGGTAGCATGATCCCGTATCTCCTCCATCAACAAGGTCTCCACAAAACACAAAACATTATACCCCTTTGTTTCCTACTGGTAGGAGATTCTGGCTCTTAGTTTGCACAGCTTGTTGTCTGGGGACAGAACATTAGCCAGGAGCATGCTAGGGAGCAGCGGCCGATTAGCACACTGTCTCATCCTCACCAGGACGCTGGCCCTTCTCCTGCACTTCTCCCTTCTCTTTCTTCTCCACGTTCGAGGCAGCGACAATGTAGTAAGTGAGCCTCCCATGGATCGTATGAGCAGGGGTTCCCAGAAAAGGCGGCACGTTGTGGGTAAACGCCGTCTTCCCGATGATCAGAAGAGTCATTCGGTCATATCTGATGTGAGTCAGCTTCTTGAACAAGAAATGCGAAGGAAATTGTGGAAGTTAACAGT
Organism: Mobula birostris; assembly: GCF_030028105.1. Classification (NCBI taxonomy): domain Eukaryota; kingdom Metazoa; phylum Chordata; class Chondrichthyes; order Myliobatiformes; family Myliobatidae; genus Mobula; species Mobula birostris. The sequence continues at coordinate 145,543,923 of NC_092378.1, read as the reverse complement.
ACACTGTAAAGTTGGGTACATTGTGTTGGGCACGTGGCCAAGTGGTTAAGGTGTTCGTCTAGTGATCTGAAGGTCGCTGGTTCGAGCCTCGGCTGTGGCAGTGTGTTTGTGTCCTTGAGCAAGGCACTTAACCACACATTGCTCTGTGCGAGGAGTGGTGCCCCACACAGACTTCCAATCTGCACCTTGTAATGCATGAAAATGCCCAATGCAGGCCTCTCATGGTCTGAGTCGACGTTCTCCTCCCACGTAAAGTTGGTACAGAGCTCGCAACATGGCTGCTGTGTGCGGTGCCATCTTGGATATAAATGAATCTGGACAGTGCTTACATTGCAGTCGACAAATCTAAAACTATTTATTGGTAGGTTGCTGTTAGTGGGAGCTTGCTGTGCAGAAGTTGGCTACATTATAAAAACGACCATATTTAAGAACTTCCCAGTTTAAAAGTGCTTCCTATGTGGTGAGAAATGGGTCTTACATGCAACATTTCTTGTGATATTACAATCAGCTGCTTTAAAATGTTTAAAACACGGACATTTAAACTCAAAGCCTGATTCAGCATGGTATACGTACTTGGATCAGGTCCGGTTGGAGTAAAGTGAGAGAGAGGCGGAACATAAACTCTCACGATCAGAAAAATAAACTGATTCAGGTTGCTTCATTCGTATCTGAATGTGGACAAGAAACGGCAGGAGAGGAGAGGTCTTGAGGTGAAACAGATAACAAAATGAGTCAGGAGGGAGGAAAGTTCTTGAGTACTCTGCCAGGAAGAAACAACTCATTCCATTTATCTTCAGGCCTGAGTCAAAGACTCAGAAAACAATAAACATAATTGTGGTAATCTCCTAGTTCACATCTTCCTGCGAGTTCATGTAGATATATCATAAATAGAAGGAGGCGGAAGCAATCATCTCCTCATGCCTGCGGCAGGACTCAAAGTTCAAAGTAAATTTATAATCAAAGTATGTATGCATATATCATCATACACTACCCTGAGATTCAATTTTTGCAGGCATTTACAAGAAAATTAAAGAAATAAGATATAATTTATGATGAACTGTAGATAAATAGACAAAGACAGACAAACAACCAAAGTACAAAAGGAAACAAACTGCAAATAAAAATAATATTGAGAACATGCACAACATGCTGGGGGAACTCAGCAGGTCGGGCAGCATGGAAACGAACAGTCACCGTTTCGGGCCGAGACCCTTGCATTGTGATTTTTATGACCAAAAGTGTTTCACAGAAGGCAAATAGGGACTCAGTTCTTGGGATTTGAAGGTGACCCTTCTTCACCCAATAAATGGGATTGTATTGTCAGAGAATGCAGTGGAAACAGAGTTGCCAAATGCAGTTAAGAGGAGTCTGTACAAATCCTTTAATAAAAGATAAAGTTTAGCTGCACTTGTCACATTTACATCAAAACATCATAGCATACAGTGAAATATTTATTTTGCGTCAACGACTAACACAATCTGAGGATTGTGCTGGGAGGCAGCCTGGGTGAGTCACCATGCTTCCTGCACCAACACAGCATGTCCACAGTCACTAACTCTAACCATACATCTTTGGAATGTGGGAGGAAACCAGAGCACCCGGAGGTCACAGTGAGAACGTGCAACCTCTATATAGGGGCAAGAATCGAACCCCAATTTTACAGCTGGAGATGTAATAGTATTTTGCCCCTGTACCTGGATTACACTGCCAGGGAGAGCATTTAGAGAAAGTGTATTTAAGAGGAGTCTATCTATACACTCCCTTTAAGGAGTCTATCTATTAAGGTCTGTCACAAACCTTGTGGCCAATCAGGCCGATGCTTATGCCAGTTTCTGTGGCGTGAAGCGACTGAGAGTACGAGACTCCTCCCCCGCACCCCCCTGGATAGGACGCCAGTCTATCATGAGGTTAACCCTCAGCGATTTTTGCCAGTACCCATTCTCATCTGGGTAGACTGGAGCACTATGTGGTTACGTGCCTTGCTCAAGGACACACACGTTGCCTTGGCCGAGGTGAGAACCCACGACCTTCAGATCGCTAGTCCAACGCCCTAACCACTTGGCCATGCGCCACACCAGTCTATCTATACAAGACCTTTAATTATCTACGTATGAAAGGCTATGGGCCAGGTGCTGGAAGGTTGGATTAATATAGATGAGTGCTTAGTGGCCAGCATGGATGAGATGGGCCAGATGGCCTGGTTCCATGTTGTAGGCCTCCGCAAGTTTATGACGCCATGAGTTCAACCTCTCACCCTAAAGGCGCCGGCAGTACAACCCTCCTTCCAGCGCATGATGAGTCAGCCGAGATTCACGTGCTTAGATTTCAATGCAATGCCTTCTTGACTCTGAGGAGAGGGAGAGCTAACACCTGAGCACAGGATTCAGCAAATCTGAGATTGCTGATCATCTTTCCTCATTTTCTCCAGAAGGAGGACATTCCTCCCAGGGACAGTTCCATCATGAGCTCTAGACTCCCCAGCATCAGGGACATCTTCAAAAAGCAATGTCTCAAAAAGGCAGCATCCATCCTTAAGGACCCCATCACGCAGGACATGCCCTCTTCTCATTACTACAATCATACACTCAACATTTTATATATGTATATATGTACACACACTCAGTGGCCACTTTATTAGGTACATCTGCTTGGTAATGCAGATATCTAAACAGCCAATCATGTGGCTGCAACTCAAAGTATAAGAGCATGCAGACATGGTCAGGAGGTTCAGTTGTTGTCCAGACCAAACATCAGAATGGGGGAAGAAATATGATCTAAGTGACTTTCACCATGGAATGATTGTTGGTGCCAGATGGGGTGATCTGAGTAACTTAAACTGCTGATCTCCTGGGAATTGTCATGCACACCAGACCCTAGAGTTTACAGAGAATAGTGCAAAATAACAACAAAAAATCCAGTGAGTGGTAGTTCTGTTGGTGAAAATGCCTTGTTAATGAGAGAGGTCAGAAGAGAATGGCCAGTCTGGTTCAAGCTGACGGGAAGGTGACAGTAACTTAAATAACCACACATTACAACAGTGGTGTGCAGAAGAGCGTCCCTGAATGCACAACATGTTGAACCTTGAAAGGGATGGGCTACAGCAACAGAAGAACATGAACGTACACCCAGTAGGCATCTCATTCGGTACAGGAGGAGACGGTATATATACTGTATATTTTTAATGATCATTTATATTATGTACTACACTGCACTGCCTCCACAAAACAACGAAATTCACGCATATCAGTGACAATAAACCTGATTCTGATTCATCCCGCCAAGCCCTCACCGGCTCTCAGTGTGCTTCCCTTCACTCATTTCCTTTTAACTTCCACGTCCCCTTCTGCTCTTCGCCCCGATTCTCCAGCCACTCAGCAAAACTAGGGGCAATTTACAGCTGCTAATAACCTTACTGGGACGTCCCCGGGATGTGGGACGAGAGGCACGGTAGCGTAGTGATCAGCACAACACTTTACAGTACAGGTGATCCGAGGTCAATTCCCGCCACTGCCTGTAAGGAGTTTGTACGTTCTCCCCGTTTCCTCTGGGTGCTCGGGTTTCCTCCCACAGTCCAAAGACGTACCGGTTGGTAGGTTAATTGGTCATTGTAAATTGTCACATGATTAGGCTAGGGTTAAATCGGGGGATTGCTGGGTGGTGCAGCCCAAAGGGCTAGAAGGGCCTAATCCGTGCTGTACCTCAATAAAAAAGAAAGTGGAGTATCTGAGGGAAAAGCTGTGGGAGATCCTGCAAACTCCACATGGACAGTGGCGGAGTTCGGCGTCAAGCTGTGAGGCGGAGGCTTTACCTGCTGCTCCATTTTTCTGCAGTCCTCAATATAAATGAGCACATCTCCAGACTGGAGTCTGTTCGCACGTCAGGCTGCTCGTGACTTGGGCATTTATTTAGAGGAGAACCACTGCATCAAATTCTGCGTAGGCAATATCATCACCACCAATAATGTATGGGTTGTCCCAAACCAGAAGCCTCGGATGAACGAGATGCAGAACCTGCTCGAAGATTGTGACACTGCTTACAGATTTGGTAATGCCAAAGCACACAGCGAGGCAGATCGAATCTTGAGAGAGGCACCAATACCACCAAGTATAGACATAAAATACGGATTGACACGTACTTCCATAATGCCACTGATCCTCGACGTGTTTGGGAAGGGATCCGATCCATCTCAGATTACAAAGAAAAGATTTCCTGCTCTGCTCATGGTGACTCCATGGTGTTGACATGCTTCAAAGCAGCAACTGTCATACCAGTCCCCAAGATGTCAGCAGCAACATATTCTAACGACTACAGACAGGTGGCAATCACTCCCATAGTTGCCAAGTGCTTGGAAAGATTGGTCATGTCGCACATCAAGGTCGTAATCCCAACCACCTTGGACCAGTACCAGTTTGCCTACCAAGCGAATAGATCAAATGAAGACGCCATTTCTATTGTCCTTCACACTGCCTTGGAACACCAAGTTCAGAAAGACACCTACGTCAGGATGGTTTTCATTAGTTGCAACTCGGCCTTTATCAAAACATACCGCACAAACTGACTGTTAAGCTCCACAGTTGAGGTCTTGGCACATCAACCTGCAATGAGATCTTGAACTTCCTCTCTAATTGTTCCCAGGTGGTGAAACAAGGCAAATGAGAGAAAGCAGAAAGCATTCTTCTGGGGTACATCACAACCTGGTATGGAGGTTGTCCTGTCCAAGACCGGAAGAAGCTGCAGAAGATTGTGAACACAGCCCAGCACATCACACAAACCAATCTTCCGTCCTTGGACTCACTTTACACCGCACGCTGTCGGAGTAGTGCTGCCAGGATAATCAAGGACACGACCCACCCAGCCAGCACACTTTTCGTCCCTCTTCCCTCCAGGAGAAGGCTCAGGAGCTTGAAGACTCGTATGGCCAGATCTGGGAACAGCTTCTTTCCAACTGTGATAAGACTGCTGAACGGATCCTGACCCGGATCTGGGCCGTACCCTCCAAATATCTGGACCTGCCTCCCGGTTTTTTTGCACTACCTTACTTTCCCTTTTCTATTTTTTATTTATGATTTATAATTTAATTAAAATTTTTAATATTTACTATCGATTTGTACTCCAGGGAGCACGAAGAGCAGAATCAAATATCGCTGTGATGATTGTATGCTCTAGTATCAATTGTTTGGCAACAATAAAGTATAAAGTAAAGTAAGTACGGATCAACCCGGCCCAGCCTTGAATACCGGTGCTCCACAGGGGCGTGTACTGAATCCGCTTCTAAACTCTCCCTTCACCTATGCCCGTACTCCTGCTCAAGCTACAAACTCAGATATCCAACTTGTAGAAGGCACGACTGTGATTGGCCTAATCACAAGCAATAACAAATAGCGAGGAGGAACCACAACTGATCACTCAACATCAAGAAGACAAAATAAATGATAAATAACTTTAGAAAGACAAGAGGTCCCAAACAATCCCACTATTCATTAGTGGTGAGATAGTGGAAAAGGTTCATGTTTTTGGGGATGAACATCACCAAGGAGCTCCCTTGGTCTATCAACACAACCTTGATAGTAGGGAAAGCACAACAGTGACTATACTACCTGGGGAGCTTAAGGAGAGCTAATCTGCCCCAAAAATTGCTGGCCAACTTTTATCGATGTGTGATAGAGAGCATACTGACATACAGAATGACAGCGTGGTACTCTAGCTGCAGTAAAACAGATCACACAGCACTCTAATGAGTGATTAGTGTGGCTCAGCACATCACTGGGACTCAACTACCAGACCTATGGTGCACTCATAACATCATTAGAGACCCATCCCTTCCTGAACACTCTCTGTTCAGTCTCCTGCCATCTGGTAGGAGATACAGAAACATTTCAGCCACACAGTAAGACCGAAAACAGCTTCTTCCCGAGGGCTGTTGGCCAGCTGCGTAATACTACACCCCAGCTTGCCAAGAGCGTTTGAGCGTTAAGGACTATCGAAGTCACTGTTGCATGTAAGTATAGTAATTTTTTTTTAAATTAAGCCGTACCGCATGTATTGTGAATATCTGTTTTGCACAGACTGGAGAACCATTGCAATCTTGCTGCCTTGAGCAACGACAATAAAGTTCTATTGTGTTCGACTCTACAAGGGGCACTGTCACATGAAAGCATCATCTATCGCCAATGAGCTCCACCATCCGGGCTGTGCCCTCTTCTTGCTGCTGTCATCAGGAAGGAGGTACAGCAGCCTTTGGTCCCACACCACCAGGTTCAGGAACAGTTATTACTCTTTAACAGATATCACTCATGTTCTCAGTATTACTTATTTATTTACTTACTTATTCATTCACTTACTTATCTATTTACTTATTTATTATTTTTAATTGCACAATTTGTCCTTTGCACATTGGCTGTTTGTCTTTGTGTGTAGTTTTTCACTGACTCTATCGCATTTCTTTGTTCTACTGCAAATGCCTGCAAGAAAAGGAATCACAAGGCCGTATAGGATGAGACATTCTGTACGCACTTTGAAAATAAATTTACATTGGACTTTTGACCTCCGCCTTGCTTCTTGACAGTGCACAGAGAAAGGGTCAGTAAGAGAATCCTTTTGTCCACTTTACTGATTATTGATTAAGAAACAGAGCCATCATCTCTGCCTCATCTTTCCATAACTGCAGAGAAAAAGAGACTGTAAATCTCAAGGAAATTTGGTACTAAACATACAGATCCCGTACAGAATGATGGGCTACTTGGCTGATATAACAAAAGGCCTGGTTTTAGCATGGACAATAACTTGCATTCACCTTGATTCAAACCCTCCAGCCGAGGGGCCATTACTCAGCAATCATAACCGTTAGAGTAATCACAAATATGGCATCCATCGATTTTAAAAAGGCACTTCAAAAATGTTCTAGCTTGATAAAGCGGGAGAAATTGGAGAGGAAGCTAACCTTATAATGTCGATATGTCCATTCTTAGCGGCCAGGTGAAGTGGGCTGGTACCATTGGGGTCCGTGATATCTCCAGGTTTCGCTTCAAGCAGAGCGGCACACATGTTGCTGCTGAGAAGTAGCTGTACGACCTAAGTGGGACACCCAAAGTACTCAGTTAGTTCTGAAGCTGAAAGAGTGATTAAACGCAGTGATCAAAAGCAGACAGAATTTACATTTCTACTGTGTATTTAATATCACCAACTCACCAAGGGGGCACCTCCCAAAACTGTGACATCTACCAGCTAGAAAGGCAAAGGTAACAAAGGTTACCCTCCAAGCCACAATGCCACACAGAAAATGCTGGAGGAATCCAGCAGCTCAGGCAGCATCTGTGGAGGGGAAATGAGCAGTCAATGCTTTGGCTGAGACCTTTCCTCAGGACTGGAAAGGAAGGGGGATGAAGCCAGAGTAAGGTGGTGAAGGAATGGGGAGAAAGTACAATCTGGCAGGTGATAGGTGAGACCAGATGCGAGGGAAGGTGGGCGGGCGGGAGAGGGGAGGGGGTTTAAGGTGGGACGTGATAGGTGGAAAAGGTAAAGGGCTGAAGAAGAAGGAATCTGATAGGAGAGGAGAGTGGACCAAGGGAGAAAGGGAAGAAAGAGGGCCACCAGAAGGAGATGATAGGCAGGTGAGGGGTAGGAGGGGGAGCCAGAAGGCAGAATAGAAAAAAAGAAGGAAGATGGAGGGGGGAAAATTACTGGAAGTTAGAGAAATTCCTTCAGGTTGGGGGCTACACAGACAGAATATGAGGTGTTGCTCCTCTAACATGAGAGTTGCCTCATCAAGGCAGTACTGGAAGCCATGGACCAACATATTGAATTTGAATTGCATTGACTTTATTTCTTACATCCTTCACATACATGAGGGGTAAAAATCTTTACGTTACATCTTCGTCTGAATGTGCAATGTGCAATCCTAGTAATTTACATTTCTACTAGACAACCCGGTGACCCGATGGGACACCCTTTGAGAGAAAGGTAGTGCAGTCAGATGTGAATGTGCTTTGGAAATTAAAGAAGAAAAACTCTGTTTGTTAAAGAAGAAAGATGTGTAGCAAGACAAATATAGCTCCTCCTTGTTTAACGAGGGACACTTTTGATGACAACATTTCTGGTTGATCTGCCACCCTTCAAGAATACTCTAACGTTTTCATTTCTTTTCTCCTGGCTTAAAGCCACATACAGCTGACCATGCTGGAATACCGGTTTCTCCAGATAAATCAACACATTCTCCATGGTTTGGCCTTGTGCCTTATGTATAGTCATAACAAAGCGTGACTGTATCGGGAACTGGCTCCGCTGAAGAGGGACATCTTCCCCTTCAGATAAATTGAGAGTAATTCTTGGGATCATGACAATGTCATTTTTGAACGCACCAATGTTTATCTTTGCTACGATGAGATTGTCGTGCAGTTCTTCCACCACCATTCGCAATCCTTTGCAAAGCCTTGGTGGATCCAAGTTCCTCATTGAAATGATGGGAGATCCCCTCTTCAATTCCAGTTTATGTGCTGGCAATCCAGAGAGAAGAGGCATTTGTATTGTCTGATGTTCTCCTTGAACTCATTTGCAATAGGTTCATCACTGCTGTACAAATTGAGGAGTTCATTAGGCAGAGGCTGCAAATTGCCTATCCTGACCTTTCCTTTCAAACAGCAGAAATCTGCGGTTTCTCCAGTGAATAGGAAGGCACGACAGTGAGGGCATACTCTGGTCATCATACCAACATCAGCAGAAATGTTACACCGTGCGAGTCGTGCATTTTGCCTTGCTCTTTCTCTGTCGAGATATTGTCCTTGAAAGCGGCCATTGTCATCTTCAGCAACTCTCGCAATAATTACTCATTGCCACATATTCTCAAGTTGATCTTTCCTTTTCTCCTCTGTCTCTTCCTCTCTCCTCCTCCTCTGCCTGTTTTAGTATATAGATAATAAATAGAACCGTCAATGTAACATAGGAATATACTCAAATCAGCGTGAGTTAATCAGTCTGATGGCCTGGTGGAAGAAGCTGTCCTGGAGCCTCTTGGTCCTGGCTTTTATCCTGCGGTACCGTTTCCCAGATGGTAGCAGCTGGAATAGATTGTGGTTGGGGTGATTCGGATCCCCAATGATCCTTTGGGCCCTGTCTTTGTTGGAAAGGAAATGGGGAATGGAATTAAAACGGTTGGCCATACACCATCATGAATCGGAAATATATCACCATTTCTTTACTGTCACTGCGTTAATATCGTGAACCTGGTCCCTGATAGCATTGTAGCACATTAGCAACTCAAGGTTTGCAGTGGTTCAAGACATCAGCTCAACACCACCTTCTCAGACTCGTACGGCCAGATTTGGGAACAGCTTCTTTCCAACTGTGATAAGACTGCTGAACGGATCCTGACCCGGATCTGGGCCATACCCTCCAAATATCCAGACCTGCCTCTGGGTTTTTTTGCACTACCTTACTTCCCATTTTTCTATGTTCTATTTATGATTTATAATTGAAATTTATAATGTTTACTATCGATTTGTAATCCAGGGAGCGGGAAGCGCAGAATCAAATATCGTTGTGATGATTGTATGTTCTAGTATCAATTGTTTGGCGACAATAAAGTTTAAAGTAAAGTAAGATTAATTTTTAATATCAAAATCATCTTTATTTATTCATAAAAAAATATTTGCAAGAATAAACCGTGCAAAGCCTTTTCATTCTTACATTCATAGTCAGTGCATTAAGTAGTATTTTGTTACATCTCTTAAACCCAATAGGATTGTTGCCACTAATGTAGTCCCATGGTGTGGTACTCTATCACAATAATTGAAGGGCTGCCACACTCAATCTGGCCCCTCCCTGTGGTCCTTGCCCACCAATCCCACACCAGTTACCAGTTAGAGATGCAAAATTGTATGCTGGCTCAGACTGTGAAACCCGCATCCCTTAAATGAATGAAAGGAAAATCTCTTGTCCTAAGCCCCTTCATCGGAAGGGTTACTAAAGGAAGTACAACATCAAGGTACAGAAGGAGACGGCCGGACTTCCGAATCAGAAACTTAGCCAAATGATTAAGGTTTAAGAAGTGTCATGAAGTTGTAACAATTACAAAGTTCAGGGAGAGAATTCCAGAGCTGGAGACCCAACGAAGAGGTGATAGAAGTTGAGGAATAGAAACAGTAAGGATCAGCTTGTTCTCTCCCATTAAATGGAGTGTGAAAACTTGCAGTTGTTCAGCAAAAACACCTAATTTACTTGTGCACAGGGAGAATAGCATGGTCCCTGTCATCAAACTGTTCCGAAATTTGAACAAATAAAGCAACACACATAAAAAATGCTGGTGAACGCAGCAGGCCAGGCAGTATCCCTAGGAAGAGGTGCAGTTGACGTTTCGGCCGAGACCCTTCGTCAGGACTAACTGAAGGAAGAGTGAGTAAGAGATTTGAAAGTTGGAGGGGGAGGGGGAGATCGAAAATGATAGGAGAAGACAGGAGGGGGAGGGATGGAGCCAAGAGCTGGACAGGTGATTGGCAAAAGGGGATATGAGAGGATCATGGGACAGGAGCCCTAGGGAGAAAGAAAAGGGGAGGGGGGAAGCCCAGAGGATGGGCAAGGGGTATAGTGAGAGGGACAGAGGGAGAAAAAGTAGAGAGAGAGAGAGAGAGAGAGAGAGAGAGAGAGAGAGAGAGAGAGAGAGAGAGAGAGAGAGAGAGAGAGAGAGAGAGAGAGAGAGAATAATAAATAAATAAATAACGGATGGGGTACGAAGGGGAGGTGGGGCATTAACGGAAGTTAGAGAAGTCAATGTTCATGCTATCAGGTAGGAGACTACCCAGACAGAATATAAGGTGTTGTTCCTCCAACAAATAAATGTCATTTTTATAGAGAAATTGTCCATTTGGTAACCATGTGCATGTTCGAATTCCTTATCACCATTCACACTACAATAATACAGGTGTTAATTGTCAATAGAAACTGCATGCTGGCAACCAGATGTTACTTTGAAGTTAGTAAAGTAATTGTCCCCTAGCTGGAGAGTGCCTTGCATCCTTTGATTACATCCTTATCTTTTTTCTGTATGCCAGATGGCTCCAGCCCCCTGGTGTGTAAAGGAAAGCTATGTTCTTCAAAGACCTTTTTTACCTGGGTTGACGGCACACTATCTGTAAGGTGTCCTTGCCTGGACATCATCTTAACCCTTGCCTTGCTGCATCTTCCACATTTCAGCACAGGTCTTTGCAGGAGACTTTTCCAGTATAAACTGACCATTGCTATTAACATAGAAATCCTGAACAGTGCTATTGTTCTATTTGAGAATGAAATGCCAAACATCGATTGAGAATAGTGAGCACATTCAGTAATATTAAGGAGATCATCCTGGCGGGTGAAGCATAAAACTGGACCGCATGGCTTGCTCCGACTCTGCCTGAACACAATATTTCATAACAATAAGGGTGGAGAGGAGGAGAAATTACTTTTCTCAGAGAGTAGGGAGTGTGTGGAATTCTCTGCCCAGGGATGTTGTAGAGAATTAGGGTTAGGAACCCAAATGCCTCATTGAACAGGTTTAAGCCACAGTTAGATAGATTCTTGCATTGCAGGGGAAATCAAGGATTATGAGGAACAGCCAGTTAGGTGGAGCTGAGATCCTCGGCCAGATCAGCTATGATCTTATCGAATGGTGGAGCTGACTCGATGGGCCAAATGGCCAACTCCTGTTCCTGTTTCTTATGTTCTTATGCTCTTAATCAGGTCCTAGAGATTCAATCTGAAATGTCAACAATTCCAACCCCCTTCCCCAATGTATCCTGCTCGATCTGCTGCGTTCCTCCAGCATACTGGTAGTTACTTAGTCAGGTCCTGTTGGGGTCAGATCAGGCGATGGAACATTGATCCTTGGATTGCAAGTGAGAATTGGGTATCCCTATGAAGTTCTCAGATAACTCTTGCAGAACTGCATCAGCAGATGAGCTTGTCAGAAGGGCATTATATCTCTGGTTTCTGGAGGCCGCTTTGCACCTTCTGCGCCACGGGATTGCATTGAGGGCTAGTTTGGAAGATGATCCCACAGGATCTGAGCCCACTATTGGTATCACCTTTGGTATTCTGGTACAGAGCCTGACCGTAGGACAAGGGTGCACAACACTTGAGTAGAAAGCCAGAAACTTTTCCCCAGGGCAGAAATGGCTGATACAAAGAGCTATGGGGGGATGTCAGAGGTAAGCCTTTTACAGAGAGTGGTGGGTGCATGGAATGCCCACGCTGGGTGGTGGTAGAGGGAGCTACATTAGAGGCATTTAAGAAGGCACATCGACGACAGAAAAATGGAGGGGTACGTGGCAGGGAAGGGTTAGATTGGTCTTAGAGAAGGTTAAAAGGAGCTGCCAGTGGAAGTGATGGAAGCGGGTTCAACTTCAGCATTTAAGAGAAATTTGAATATGTACATGGATGGGAGGTGTATGGTCTGGGTGCAGGCTGATCGGACTAGGCAGAATAATGGCTTAGCACAGATGGCCTTTTTCTGTGCTGTGGTACTCTATGACTCTAAAATTTCAGCACAACCTCGTGGGCCAAAGGGCCTCAACTGCGTTGCAATGTTCTACTGTGGTCGATGTTCAATAACCCAAAGACAGTGTAACATGTCACTGCAGCAATGCAAAAGGATCAGCACAAAAGATCTGCTTCGTGAAAATGTAAGGTCTGTATCATAGAAAAGTCAACATATTGTGGGAGTATGTCAAATTTATTATCTCAGTTGGGCACAGTTTATTTTCTTAAACGTGGGTCTTCAGAGGATTTAGAGAGTAGAGTCAAAGAGTCATAGAAAAGTACAGCACAGACCATTCAGCCCTTCTAGTCCTTGCTGAGCCATTTAAACTGTCTACTCCCATTGACCTGCACCAGGATCATAGCCCCCCCCAAATACCTACTATCCGTGTAACCTTCCTGACTTCTCTTAAACGTTCAAATTGAGCTCGCAGCACCACTTGCGCTGGCAGCTCATTGCACACGCTCACAACCCTCTGAGTGAAGAAGTTTCCGCTCATGTTCCCCTTAAACTTTTCACCTTTCACCCTTAACCCATGACCTCCAGTTGTAGCCCCACCCAACCTCAGTGAAAAAAGCCTGCTTGTGTTTACCCCTATCTATATCACTCATAATTTTGTATTCCTCTATCAAATATCCTCTCAATCTCATATGTTCAAGGAAATAAATTTGTAGCCTATTCTTCCTTTCCATATACTGTAACTCATGTCTTCCAAAACTGGCAACATCCTTGTAAATTTTCTCTGTACTCTTTCAACCTTACTTACATCTTTCCTGTAGGTGAATGACCAAAACTGCACACAATGCTTCAATTTGGGCTCAGTAAGGTCAGAATAGAGAATGTCCTCAGTAATAAAGCGTAAATAGTTCCATAGAAGAAGAAAGCTAAAAACTATGACTACTGCTATCCCGAATTCACTCCTTTTTCATCTCTCCCCAACCCCAACTTCACAGAGGCAAGGGGTAGCAATCTTGGTGGTTGTGGCTCTTGCAATCCGTCAGTGTTTCCTGCCATTACTTGGTGAGGCTGGCATGTTCCAGCTTTGGTAGATACGTAGTTAAGTACAGAAATCCAGGAACTTCAGTCAGTGGAACATTCTTTCTAAACTTCAAATTTTTGCACAATATTTTCTCTGCAAGCATCATTACAAGTTTAATATTGTAATAAATCATAATTATTTCCACACAGGCTCTCTAATACTGAAAATTTTGCTTTATATGTGTGGAATATCATTCCCCAAGAAAAAAATACATATGTAAAACCAATTGATTATAAGAATAATGTTTTACAATTTCTTTATATTTCAGTCATTTTAATCTCATGTCTCTCCCGCAATATTTATGGCACTTGACAGAAGGTACTTTTGAAGAGTTAGAATCATTAGTAAAACCAATTGATTATAAGAATGTTTTACAATCTCTTTATATTTTAGTCATTTTAATCCCATGTTTCTCCTGCAATATTTGTGGCACTTGACAGAAGGTACTTTTGAAGAGTTAGAAACATTAGTGCTTTCTACTAACACACATAAAAATTGCTGGTGAACGCAGCAGGCCAGGCAGCATCTATAGGAAGAGGTACAGTCGACGTTTCAGGCCGAGACCCTTCGTCCCGAAACATCGACTGTACCTCTTCCTATAGATACTGCCTGGCCTGCTGCGTTCACCAGCAATTTTTATGTGTGTTGCTTGAAATTCCAGCATCTGCAGATTTCCTCGTGTTTGTGTGAGTGCTTTCTACTGCTTGGTTTTCTGTGCGGGTAAGCTCTTCAATCACATAGGCTCAGGGGTTGTGAATCTTTATGAGAGCGGCTGCCCAAATTGACAATAACCTTCTAAAAAATTCTCTTGCATCCCATAGTAATTTTGAGCAGAGATTATCATTGATTAAGATAAGATAAGATAAAATAAAACTTCATTTATCCTGAAGGAAATTATTGTTGCAAGGTTGCTCAGTCAGAAATATATAGCTTAAAGTACAAAGTGTAAGCATTGAGATATGACAAAGAAGACAAAATATGCATTAAAAAGTAAGAGTGCAAAATACAGATGTGCAATGAAACCATAAATGTATATACTTAAGGAGGAGGAGTTGCAGAGTCTTACAGACACTGGGAGAAAGGATCTCCTGTGGGGTTCAGTGGTACACCTAGGTGGAGTCAGTCTGTTACTAAGGGTGCTCCTCTGTTTGTCCAGTATGTCATAGAGGGGGTGAAAGGGATTGTCCATAATGCTCCATATCTTCTGCAGCATCCTTCTCTCAGACACAACCACCAGGGAATCCAGTTCCACCCCCAGAACAGAACCAGCCTTCCTGACGAGTTTATCGATCTTCTTGGCATCAGCTACTCTCACCCTGCTGCCCCGGCAGACTACAGCGTAGAATAGAATGCTGGCCACCACTGAGTCATAGAACATCTGCAGCATAGTACTGTAGGTGTTGAATGACCAGGACCTCCTCAGGAAGTACAGTCAGCTCTGTCCCTTCTTGAACAGAGTCCCTGTAATTTCAGTCCAGTCCAGTTTATTGTCCAGCTGAGTTCCCAGGTATCTGTAGTTCCGGACGACTTCTACATCCGTTCCCTTGATGGAGATGGAAATGCAGGGTGCTTTCACCTTCCTGAGGTCTACCACCAACTCCTTTGTCTTAGTGATGTTGAGCTGCAGGTGAGTCAACCCACATCACCCAGCAAAGTTGTCCACCAGTCTTCCGTACTCAGCCTCTTGAGCCTGGCTGATACAGCCCACAACTGCCTAGTCGTCCAAAACCTGCTGCAGGTGGCAGGACTCCGAGTTGTATCTGAAGTCCGAGGTGTAGGCAATGAACAGGAAAGGGGACAGGACAGTTCTCACATACGGTGGCCATCTGGACAGATAGTCAGTAAACCAGGACTAATGATGACGAATATTTTATATCCGGTTTGTTTGTACTTGGTTGCTTGGAGAGCTATGCACATAGAAGTCGAAGTCTACTTTTGCTTTCTAATACCGATGTGTACACCAGGTCTTCAAGGACTTCAAAACGTATCATTCAATGTCACATGTTCTTGCAACTGGTTTAGCAGTCAGCAGGCTGGGGTGAGATGTTTCCTGTGGAAACACCTTACTGCTCTTGGGTTGTAATAAAGAAATTCTCTGCCTCATTTGGTAGTGAAGTTAATCATTACGTATCTTTTTATTTTGGGTTAGTTTAAAAGAACTGAGGGGTAGTAGTGTATGATATAGGTTCTGCAAAGGTTGTTCCTCTCTTTGAGGATGTTACTGGATGCCACGTTACCGGTTCCAGGATGTTTAACAAAGGGAAAATCCACGCCTTATTAATTATTGAAAGTATGGTCTTTGATTTCAATTCTATCAGTTTTCCAATTATTGTGGCTTCAGTCTTAACCAATACCCTGAGTGCTGTTACCAAGTGTTAGATCCAGATGGAAGAATGCATCACATTGATATATGTTAACTTACAGTTTGAAACTTACCCCAACTCTGCCAAATTCGCAGGCCAGGTCTAAGGGCGTCTTTCCAGCGACATCGACTATACACGGGTTCGACTGATGTTGCAACAGCATCTCGGACTAACACAAGAGAAGACAAGACAAGTGCTTAGCTTGGTGCCTCATCATTCCCCCCATCCCCACTGCCATAACTTCAGGAGGAAAACTATCTGAGGGCGATTAGCGAGTTTGGTTGAAGTTCTGGTGGCGAGGGAAGAAACACCAAGAAATTCATCCTTAATGTCTAGAAGGGGAATAGCTGGAGAAGTCGCTTCCTGCTGTAGAAAGAAAAGCAGAGGGATTGAGAATGAGTTCCCAGGTGATTCAGGACAGAAAGTAAGGTTGCTAATAGTTGTATTACTAAATCATAGAACAAGTTTGCTTATGACCATGATTATATCAAGCACCAATAGAGCAAGTTCCAGAGTTGAAGTAACGATTCACAGTTGGGTGAGGCAATACTCAGTGCTGTGCAAATGTCTTAGATGCACATATATGGCTAGGCTGCCTAAAAACTTTGCACGTGGTAGAGGGACAGGTGGCAGCGGAGTGCCAGGAGAGGGGGCACCCAGCTCTAAGCTGCCAGGCAAGGCGATTTGATTCCAAACAATTGGTTTATTGGTCACTACAGAATGTCCGTCTGGTGCTTTCCACTCCCTGCCCTCTCCCTTCCCCTTCTCTCAACCATGATTCCCCTCTCCCTCTCCCCTTCGCACTCCAGTCCACAACAAAGAACCATATCAGAATCAGGTTTCTAATCACTCAGCAGTACAGTGCAATACATTAAACTACCACAGTACTGCGCAGATGTCCTAGGCCCCCCAGGTATATACATGTGCCTAAAACTTCTGCACACTGTAGGCTGACTATAATGTATGATGGATTAGCTGGGGGCATCTGAATACTACAGACACTAAAAACCTGAAAAACACTGGGACATGCAGCAATTTGGACCAAATGTCTTGGAGAGATGACCTTGTATCTTGATGTTGTGTTACCTTGGACAATATAATTCTGCGTGCCATTGAGATCAGGACTACCAGAAGGTCGAGCAGAACAAACAACTGGTGGTGGAACTCTGTGGGTTGAGCAGCACCTGTGGAAGGTCTCAAACCAAAACGCTACAATTCCTTCACCTCCACAGAGGCTACTCGACCTGCTGAGTTCCTGCAGCAGGTTGCTTTTTTTTATTGCTCCAGATTCCAGCATCTGCAGTTTATTGCATTTGCCAGAGCCATGGCTGTTGGACCGAACAAGGAGACTCAGAAGACTATTCAATAGATCCCTAGTATGATAAGTTGGACTCTTGACCTCACAATCTACCTTGTTATGATCTTGCACCTCATTGTCTACCTACACTGCACATCTATCCGATAGACAGGTAATGTCATCGATGCCTAACTTACTTCTCCCCAAACAATCCTTTGCTCCCAGTTGAAAGGAGGTCAGTGAGACCCTGATGGTAACGCTTCAAAGATAACATCAAATTCAACATTACATCGAATAACTGAGAAGACATTGCACCCGGTAGAGGCACCTGGAGGAAATCTGTTCAAGAGGGAGCTGTACTACATGTGCCACAGAGAACAAGTGACAGCCGTGAAAGGAGAGACTGAACAACCCAAAGGCCCAACCACTCACCACAGTCACTGCTTACTCTTGCCCACACCGCAGCAGAATAGGTGGATCCCAGTTCGGCCTCTACAGCCACTTGAGTAGCCAGCAAAAGGCAATCCCTACGGAGATCATCATGCTCGACCGGAGTGGACCAGGAAGGAAAGGGGAGGAACCTCAGAGGGAGGTGACGGGCGGCTAAGTAGATAAGGTGAGAGAGGGAGATAGGAATGAGCAATGGTGAGGGAGAAGGGAGGCGATCAGAGTGGGAATGGATCTGACTAACACAGCATCAGGATGCCAGGTTTGGGCAGTCAAAGGAGAATATTGACGGGGAAAGGCAAAGTAACAGAGGATTGTGGGCAGCGCAGTAGCTTCGCAGTTAGCACAGCGCCAGCTGTAAGATTGGGGTTCAATTCCCGCCATTGCGTATAAGGAATTTGTTCGTCTGCACAGGACTGTGTGCTTACATCAGGTGCTCTGGTTCCCTCCCACAGTGCATCTATTGGGGCGATATGGTAGCGTAGCAGTTAGCTATTACAGCGCGGGGTGTCAGAGTTCAGAGTTCAATTCTGGTATCCTCTGTAAGTAAGTTTGTACATTCCCTCCTGTTTGCACGTGGGTTTCCTCCCACAGTCCAAAGACATACCGGTTAGTAGGTTAATTGGTCATTGTAAATTGTCCCGTGATTAGAGTAGGGTTAAATCAATGGGTCGCTGGGCCACTCGAAGGGCCCACTTGAAGGACTGGAAGGGCTTGTTCCACACTGTATCTCCAAATAAATAAGTAAGCATTCAGGTAAGGGGTAGCATGCAATGTTGGCATTGGAAATGTGGCAACACTTGCAGGCTGCCCTAACACAATCCTCACTGTTTTGATTTGATGCAAATGACACATTTCACTGCATGTTGAAACACTTCGATGTAGGTGTGACAAATAAGCTTTCAGCTTTATCTTGTGCAATATGCATATTTTGGTCCATGCAATATCAGCAGAATTTACAGGTTGTGAACAAGAGAACACATCTGCAGTCATAGGATCATAATACAGCATTAAGATCAGTCCTAACACGGCTCAGTGTTAGTCAGAATTATTCAGAGATTGTGCACAGTACATTTAATACTCCCAGTGACAAGCACATTATAAAATCTATTGTAGAGAAATAACAGTTCAAAAGGTTAATGAGAAAGAATTTGCTGTTGAAATTCCTTCTTTTCCATAAGTTAAAGGTTTTGATTTTACTAATAACTGCTTGAATAAGAAAATATGTTTTTTTCTGTAGCGTTCTTCAGTTATGAAGTGTTCTAATTAAACATGACTTTCCCCTCACAAATCTCCCCTGCACTCAGGTATCCCTCCATTCCCTCATGGATGCCCCTCTCCCAGCCAACCGAGATACCTTTCCCCCTTCACCCCTTGCATCACACCCAGATACTATCCTCACACATTTTTCACTGTCAGAAGTTGCTCAGCCTGTTCAGTTCTTACCATGTCGTACTTTTATTCTGAAACCTTCTGACATCTTTGTCCAACACTGGTGGGGGACAGCTCGCTAGTGTCTTGGTAAGAAAGTGGGGGAGGGAGGGGGAATTCCCATGAAATACATTTTTTGCAACAGGAAGTAAATGCCCAGAGACTTCTGAACATCCCTGGGCATGTCTACTGATCTAATGATTTCTTTACATGTGGACATTGGCAATCTCCTATCAGAATCCTTCTTCTTCAGCCCTTTATCTTTTTCACCTATCACCCCCCCCCAACTTCCCTCTTCATTACTTCCACCCACCTACATTCCCCCTCACTTGGCTTCATCTATCACCTTTGACCTTGCACTCCTTCCCCTCCGTCCCCCCACCTTCTTATCCTGGCTTCTTACCCCCCTTCCTTTCCAGTCCTGATGAAGGGCCTCACCCCAAAACATCTACTCTTTATTCCTTTCCATCGATGCTGCCTGACCTGCTGAGTTCCTCCAGCATCTTGAGCATGCTACTCCGGATTTCCAGCATCTGCAGAATCTCTTGTGTTTATGATTGGCAGGGCTAACTTTCTATTGTACTTGGTGGGTGAGATCCCTGGCTGACAGTTCTGTTAGAAGTTGTACGATTTTGACTCAGCAAGGATGAGGGAACAATGATATCCTTTCAGCTCAGACTGGATTGCAACTTGGAAGAAACCTGCAAGTTCTACCATAACACACACAAAGTGCTGGAGGAATTCAGCAGGTCAGGCAGCATCTACAGAAACCAACAAACGGTCGATGTTTCAAGCTGAGACCTTTCGTCAGGACTAGAAATGAAGGGGGAAGATGCCAGAATAAAAAGTTGAGGGGGAGGGGGAGGGGAAGGAGGGCAAGTTAGAAGGCGACAGGTGAAGCCAGGTGGGTGGTAAAGGTAAAGGGCTGGAGAAGTAGGAATCTGATAGGAGAGGAGAGTGAACCATAGGAGAAAGGGAAGGAAGAGACCCAAGGGGAGGTGATAGACAAGTGAGAAGAGGTAAGTGGCCACAGTGGGGAATAGAAGAGGGAAGTGGGAGCAAAAAATGCTTTTACTGGAAGGACAGATTGATATTTGTGCCATCAGGTTGGAAGGCTACCCAAATGGAATATGAAGTGTTTCTCCTCTACCCAGAGGTGGCCTCATCCTGGCACAAGAGGAGGCTATGGACTGACGTGTCGGAATGGTAATGGGAATCGGAATTAAAACGTTTGACTACCAGTGAGTCCCAGTTTTGGCAGATAGTGCAGAGGTGCTCAACAACAGGACCCCCAATTTACAACGGGTATCACCAACGTAGAGGAAGACCCATCGGGAGCACTACACGCAGTAGAAGATCCCAGTACGTTTGCAGGTGAAATGTTGCCTCATCTGGAGGGACTGATGGGGCCCTGAATGGAGGTGAGGGATGAGGTGATTGGAGGTGAGGGAGGAGGTGAATGGGCAGGTGTAGCACTTTGGCTGCTTGCAGGGATAAGTGCGGGGAGAGAGATTAGTGGGGAGGAACGAATGGACAAGGGAATCATGGAGGGAGTGATCACTGCAGAAAGCGGAGAGGACAGGTAAAGGTATGTTGGTGGTAGGATCCCTTTGGAGATGGTGGAAGTTGCAGAGAAGGATGTATTGGAAGTTTTGATACATCCCAGC
The DNA here is from genome assembly GCF_030028105.1 of Mobula birostris. Classification (NCBI taxonomy): domain Eukaryota; kingdom Metazoa; phylum Chordata; class Chondrichthyes; order Myliobatiformes; family Myliobatidae; genus Mobula; species Mobula birostris. Next base: position 145,523,174 of record NC_092378.1, on the reverse strand, counting down.
ATTTGCTTCCCTTCTAGATGGTAGCATTTAGGATACACTTGTACTTTTTGAATGATAAGCTTTGTAATGTTGTATGGGCTGAGTGATGTCCAGGGCGATGGATAAGACATTAGCCAACCAAACATCCTATCTGAACACAAGAGATTCTGCAGATGCTGGAAATCTAGAGCAGCACACTCAAAATGTTGGAGGAACTCAGCAGGTCAGGCAGCATCTGCAAAGGGCGATAAACATGATGAAATGTCTCGGCCCATAACATCAGTTGTTTTTTTCCCTCTATAGAGGCTGCCTTGCTCGCTGAGTTCCTTCAGTACTTTGAGTGTGAAGCATCTTATCCGGACACATCACAGCTTGACATGGCAACTGCTCTGTCCAAGCCGGCAAGAAGTTGCGGAGTCGTGGAATTGTCATCATGGAAATCAGCTTCCCCTCCATGGACTCTGTCTACACATTTAACCGCCTTAGTGTAATCAAAGATTCCTCCCACACTGGACATTCTCTTCTCTTCCTTCTCCCAATGGCCAGGAGATACAAAGGTTCAAACCAGGTTCAAAGGCAGCTTCTGTCCTGCTGATAGAAGACTACAGAATGATCATTAAAGATGTACACTTGACCTCACAATCTACCTCGTTGTGGCCTTGCACCTTGTTGTCTATCTGCACTGCACTTTCTCTGTAACATAACACTATATTTTGCATTCAAAGGATTCAAAGTACATTTATTATCACAGAAAGTATAAATTATACAACCTTGAGATTTGCCTGCCTACAGGCAGCCACAAAGCAAGAAATCCAAAAAAACTCAATTAAAAAAAAGACCAGCACCCAATGGCTATCTCAATGTACTGATGTGAGGAAATTACCCGTATGAATGGCAAGCAAAATTTTTTCACTGCACCTCGGCGCATTGGCAACAATAAACCAATGACCTTAGTGGACACTTTATTTGGTACACCTGTACACCTGCTCATTAATGTAAATATTTAATCAGCCAATCATGTGACAATAACTTAATGTATAAAAGCATACAGACTTGGTCAGGAGGTCCATTTATTGTTCAGACCAAACACAGAATGGGGAATAAATGTGATCCAAGTGGCTTTGACTGTGGAATGATTGTTGGTGCCAGACAGGGTGGTTTGAGTATCTCAGAAACTGCTGATCTCCTGGGATTTCCACACACAACAATCTCCAAAGTTTACAGAGAAAGGTGCAAAAAATTAAAAAAAACAAAGAATATCCAGTGAGCGGCAGTTCTGTGGGGGAAAATAATGGCTTGTTAGTGAGAGAGAAACATAGAAACATAAAAAATGTAGAAAATCTGCAGCACAATACAGGCCCTTCAGCCCACAAAGCTGTGTCGAACATGTCCTTACTTTAGAAATTACCTAGGGTTATCTAGGTCAGAGGAGACTGGCCACACTGATTCAAGCTGACAGGAAGGAGACAGTAACTCAGATAATCATGTGTCACAACAGTGGCGTGCAGTAGAGCATCTCTGAATGCACAGCATGTCAGACCTTGAAGTGGATGGCTACAGCAGCAGAAATCCATGAATGTACCTTCAATGGTCACTTTATAAGGTACCTCCTGTACCTAATAAAGTAGCCACTGAGCATCAGTTCCTAAGTCATAAATGGTGTCAAATGACCATGGAAAAACTGAAGACCAGCTGTTGTGACTTGCAGATGATGGAAGGGTTTTGGCAAAGCAGGAGCTGCCTGCTGCAGTTCAGCTAGACTCCAGGTGGCTAAATTTCCAGTCAATAATGATCTTCAGGACGATGGGGAAATCTAGTGACGGAGAAGCAAGGGGAATGCTAATGTTAGACTCACTCTCGGAGATGGTTATTTCCTGGCACATCTGAGGCACGAATGTTAATTGCTAATCATTAGCCCTTGCTCATATGCTGTCCTGGACTTCCTGCATGCAGATATGAGTCGGTTCATGATATGAAGGGCTGTGAATGGACCTGCCGACTGTGGGAATTATCTGCAGTCATCTCCTCACAATCTGACAAAGTACATGAAGATGTTCGGTCTGGAGACACGGCACCGGGAATCTCATTCAGCAGGGTTCGGAGAACAGGTGAGGACAGATTTAATACATCACCGGCACCAGTCTAATTACTGTCAAGGGATATATAAAGAAAAGTGCTGGAAAAAGGTCAGCAATATCAAGAAGGATCCCACACACCCTGCTCATGGACTGTTTGTCCCATTCTCATCAGGGTATAGGCTAAGAGTATCCATGCCAGGATTACCGGATACAAAAGCAGTTACTTCCCCAAGCCATCAGACTGATCAACACCTCCATTTCATCTCCAGTCAGAGTCACCTTATGTACACACATCCCTATGCCTAGTGTCATTATAGTCCCTTAGACCATAAGACCATACGAGAGAGGAGGAACAGAATTAGGACATTTAGCCCATTGAGTCTGCTCTGCCATTCAATCATGGTTGATTTGCTTTGCCTCACAACTCCATTCTCCTGCCTTCACCCCATAGCCTTTGATGCCCTGGCTAATCAAGAACATAGCAACTTCCGCTTTAAGTATGCATAATGACTTGGCCTCCACAGCAGTCTGTGGCAATGAATTCCACAGATTCTCCACCCTCTGGCTAAAGAGATTCCTCCTCATCTGTGTTCTAAAGGGACATACATTACATACTTTATGTACAGCTACATGCAATCAGTCTATATATATAAGCCAGTCTTAGATGTTCATATTTAACACGTTTTTATTGAGCTCTTTTTATTAATTGTTTTTTTTCAATGTTACATTTTGTTTTCTTTAACACTTGTTTACTCATGAATGATGCCATACAGTGTCGAATATCGATAGGTCATCACTGCCAGAGCCACTGGGGATCTTCCAAAGGAGGAGGGAGGGAAGAGGAAAGACCCTGACAATAGGAGTCTGTCTCTCCACAGAATACGAGGAACTGGGAGAAAGGGTTGGAAGTACAAAGATTACCAAATGCCTTTAGAGTGGTGAGCTGACACTGACTCGGTCAGAACACAAAACTTTTTTTGGACATTTCTCTTGCAAATTCAAGACCCTATTGGACTTTGATAATGCAAGATGCTGCAGGTGTGAAATGGAAGAAATGCGGTTGAGGGCAGTGATGATGGTGGAGGAAGGGAAGCTCCTTTCTTTGAAAAAGGAGGTCATGCACATCTGCTCTTACCCCATCCTCCTGCCGCCCTACCAAGGATAGAGCTCCTCTTGTCCTCACCTACCATCCCACCGGCCTCCGTGTCCAGCGTATAATTCTCCAGAACTTCCGCCATCTCCAACACATCTTCCCACCATCCCACTTCCTGCTTTCCGCAGGGATCGCTCTCTACGTAACTCCCTTGTCCATTCGTCCCTCCCAACTGATCTTCCTCCTGGCACTTATCTTTGCAAGCGGAACAAGTGCTACACCTTACCCTATATCTCCTCCCTTATTACCATTTAGGGCCCCATTCAGTCCTTCCAGGTGAGGCGACACCTTACATGTGAGACTGTTGGGGTCACACACTGTGTCTGGTGCTCCCTGTGTGACCTCCTGTATTTCGGTGAGACCCGACGTAGATTGGGAGACCGTTTCGCTGAGATCCGCCAGGAGAAGCGGGATCTGCAAGTGCCCACCCATTTTAATTCCACTTCTCATTCCCGTTCCAATATGTCTATCCACGGCCTCCTCTGCTGATGCGATGAGGCCACACTCAGGTTGGAGGAACAATACCTTATATTCCGTCTGGGTAGACTCCGACCTGATGGCATGAACATTGATTTTTCAAACTTCCAGTAATGGCACCTCCCCCCTCTCCTTCATCATTCCCCATCTCCTTTTCCCTGTCTCACCATATCTCCTTGCTCCTACCCACTTTTCTTTCTTTCATAGCCTTCCGTTCTCTCCTATTGGATTTCCCCTTCTCCAGCCCTGTATATCTTTCACCAATCAATTTCCCAGCTCCTTACTTCATCCCTCTCCCGGTTTCACCTATCGCCTGGCGATTCTCTCTCCTCTCCCCCCACCTTTCAAATCTACTCCACAGTTTAATTTCTCCAGTCCTGCCGAAGGGTCTCGGCCAGAAACGTCGGCTGTACTTTTTTCCATTGATGCTGCCTGGCCTGTTGAGTTCCTCCAGCATTTTGTGTGTGTTGCTCGGATTTCCAGCATCTGCAGATTTTCTCTTGTTTCCGAGGAACCCATCCTCAGCGTTAAGCAGGGTCTGAGTCTGTGCGTTTTTTTTTGCGTGACTGTTTTTTTTTGCTCGCTATTTTGAACGTGCTGTGTATGTTTCGCACCTTGGTCCCACAGAAACACTGTTTCATTTGGCTGTATGCATGTATGGTCGAATGATAATTAAATCTGATTTGAAAAGAGTGCAGGAACGAACAAACAGGCTAGAAGTATGAGAAAACCGCACTAGCTGGGATATTTATCAGGTGCTGGCAGAGATGAATGTGCAGACTTGGATCAGATTATTTCCCAGTAATTGGCTCGATTGCTGATACCATGGAGGTTTGCCTTCCAGCTGGCCAACCACCCAGGTCTCTCTCTGATCTTGCTGCTGGAATCTGCAGCCCCCAGGCCTGGACATTGACGTGAGGCCTTTAGGCATCCCCCTGAGTGGGGAGATGTCTCGTCCTGGGAAGGGAAGGGGCCTTGCGCTCAGTCCAGGACTCAGCAGGAGGTGGCGGGATGGGAGGGGAACTTTGGAGAGTCAGAAACAAATTTGATTGCTCAGCTAAGATTTCATAGAAGTTAGAGATGTTGAAGCATTTCAAACTGGGAGAAGTGCCAGATAATTACTTCTTAATTTTCTTTTTACTGTACCCTTCCTCTCCGGTGATGGACTTGAAAGGCTCAAGGGTGATGTTTGTCAGCTGCATCTTAATTTGGGAAGTGGGAGGGGACGTTATAAACTCATAGAGTACTAAAGCACAGAAACAGGCCCTTTAGCCCATCTGGACAATGCTGCCCTGCCCCAGCTGTGTCCAGCTTCATGTCTGTAAGCTTTGCGACTGTTTGCCTTGCTGTGTGGTGAACTGAGACTGTGGACGTGCTCCTGCTGCTGTGGACTTCGTGCCTATGGAGTTAATTTCGTTCTGAATGCTGTTGCTTGCTTTTATTGTTTGCATGATATGTTTTATTTTCTCTCTCTGTGCGATAGGCCTTGGTCATTTTTTTAAAAATTGGGATCTTGTTTTGTGGCTGCCTGTAAGGAGACGAGTCTCAGGGTTGCATAACTTATACATACTTTGATAATAAATATACTCCATTTTGTCACCCATAGTTCAGTCCCTCCCCACCTACATCCGGGGTACATCCCATGCCCTCCACCTCTTCAATAACTTCCAGTTTCCCGGTCCCAACTGCTTCATTTTCACTATGGATGTCCAATCCCTATACACCTCCATTACCAATCAAGAAGGCCTCAAAGCCCTCCGCTACTTTCTGGACAATAGACCTCCCCAGTTCCCCACCACCACTACCCTCCTCCAGTTGGCGGAACTGGTTCTCACACTCAATAACTTCTCTTTTGGCTCTTCCCACTTTCTTCAGACTAAAGGTGTAGCTATGGGAACTCACATGGGCCCTAGTTATGCCTGCCTCTTCGTTGGTTATGTGGAACAGTCTGTGCTCCAAACCTATTCTGCTACTGCTCCCCAACTTTTCCTTCACTACATTGACGACTACATTGGTGCTGCTTCCTGCACCCATGCTGAGCTCGTCAATTTCATCGACTTTACTTCAAACTTCCACCCAGCCCTCAAATTCACTTGGTCTATCTCGGACACTTCTCTCCCCTTTCTCGATCTCTCAGTCTCTATCTCTGGAGACAGACTGTCCACTGACATCTTCTACAACAGGGGTCCCCAACCTTTTTTGCACTGCGGACCAGTTTAATATTGACAATATTCTTGCGGACCGACTGACTGGGGGCGGGGGGCGCGGTGGTAGGGTTGCCAACAGACAAGAGTAGCAGTCAAATACGTTGTTCACTCCAAGAAAGACTACAGTGACCATGAAGCCTTGCTTGGGCACCAGTGCGCATGCGTGAACGTGCTGATTTTTCCCCTACAAATCGCTTTTGGCGATTCTGTTCGGTGGGGGGGGGGGTAATCACGACCGGAATATAGGTGATAAATGGCTAATACACTCAATTTCATTTCTAAAAGGGTTTATCTAAAGAATTTAATATTAAACACTCAGCACATATTTTCCTCGCATGAATATACTGATAAGTCAATTATCAGGGGCGGACAGGGGAGCTTGAAGTAAATGTTGAACGAACTTCCAGTAGAAGTGGTAGAGGCAAGTTCGATATTATCATTTAAAGAAAAATCAGATAGGTATATGGACAGGAAAGGAATGGAGAGTTATGGGCTGAGTGCAGGTCGGTGGGACTAGGTGAGAGTAGCGTTCGGCACGGACTAGAAGGGCAGAGATGGCCTGTTTCCGTGCTGTAATTGTTATATGGTTATATAAGTAAGTCAATAGCATCATAACGTTTTAAGTAACGTTTGGATATTAAACACACAGCACATATTTTCCCCGTATGAACATATAAAATCATTGCAACACACCAATATCACTGAATAAGTGGGAGCCCTGAGCTTGTTTTCCTGCAACAAGACGGTGCCATCGAGAGGTGATGGGAGACAGCGATACTCGAAGGGGGTTCCTTATGTCCAGTCTATTCCGCAATTTAGTTTCTGTTGCATTCATTGCAGAGATATGTTGGAAATGGAAGCAACGTTTTTAGTGCTTTCGTGGCTATCTCAGGATATTTACCCTTGACTTCATTTGCAAGCTCGAGGAGTTGATCTCCTTCCCGTGCTGACATGGATGACGTGCAGGTAATGACCGCGCGTGCGTTCCAGTTCAACAGTGGGTGTGACAGGGAATGAGGAAAGGTGCAGCTGACTCGTTTCCTCACGGCCTGGTGGCACATGCTTTGTGGCCCGGTGGTTGGGGACTGCTGTTCTACAAGCCCACTGACTCTCATAACTACCCCGACTATACCTCTTCCCACCCCGCCACATGCAAAAATGCCATTCCCTATTCCCAGTTCCTCCGTCTCCGCCGCATCTGCTCCGAGGATGAGGTTTTCCGTTCCAGGACATCTCAAATGCCCTCTTTCTTTAAGGATCGTGGTTTCCCTTCTGCTGGATGCCCTCACCCGCATCTCCTTCATTTCCCGCACTTCGGCCCTCACCCCATCCTCCCTCCACCACAACAGGGACAGAGTTCCCCTTGTCCTCACCTACCACCCCACCAGCCTCCGGATCCAGCACATTATCCTCCACAACTTCTGCCACCTTCAACAGGACCTCACCACTAAGCACATCTTTCCCTCTCCACCCCTCTCCGCTTTCCGCAGGGATCAGTCCCTCCGCGACTCTCTGATCCACACATCCCTCCCCACGGATCTCTCACCCGGCACTTATCCCTGTAAGCGCAAGTGCTACACTTGTCCCTACACCTCCTCTCTTGCCACCATTCAGGGCCCCAAACAGTCCTTCCAAGTGAGGCAACACTTCACTTGTGAGTCTGTTGGGGTCATCTATTGCATCCGGTGCTCCTGGTGCTGCCTCCTCTACATCGGTGAAACCCGACGCAGATTGGGGGACCACTTCGTCGAGCACCTCCGCTCCGTCCGCCACAACAGACAGGATCTCCCGGTAGCCACCCACTTCAACTCTGCTTCACATTCCCATTCAGATATGTCCATACATAGCATCATCTACAGCCATGATGAGGCCAAACTCAGGTTGGAGGAGCAACATCTCATATACCGTCTAGGTAGTCTCCAGCCCCTTGGTGTGAACGTAGAATTCTCCAACTTCCGGTAATTCCCTCCCCCCCCTTCCTCTATCCCTATGTCACTCTGCCCCCTCCCCCAGCTGCCTATCACCTCCCTCATGGATCCACCTCCTTCTACTACCCATTGTGTTTTCCCCTACTCCTTCTTCACCTTTCCTGCCTATCACCTCCCTGCTTCTCCTCCCCCACCCCTTTATCTTTCCCCTTACTGGTTTTTCTCCTGGAACCTACCAGCCTTCTCCTTCCCACCCTCCCCCACCTTCTTTATAGGGCCTCTGCCCCTTCCCTCTACAGTCCTGACGAAGGGTTCCGGCCCGAAACGTTGACTGATCGTTTCCACAGATGCTGCCCGACCTGCTGAGTTCCTCCAGCGTGTTGTGAATGTTGTAAATGTACTTTGAACTTTGATCTACTGCCTAGTCCCATCTACCTGTCTATGTGAGAGGAATTTGCGACGAGGTTGGAGACCAATCACAGATTGTCGAAGCATCTTCACGTGCTCAACTCCTCTTTCTCACTGGCACATCCAACTACCAATCCATCCACCCAATTACAGATTATTCTTCCTGGTTTTGGACTCCCCTGGAATATAATTGTCTTCTTGATGCAGCCCTGTCGAAAATGTGAGGACTTTCATCTCATCGTATCTAAATCTCCAGTTCTGAGCCTCAGAATTGGACCTTTCCCCATAATTGCTTCTGTTCCAGTTCCAGTGGCATCCTTGTAAATCCATCTTCCACTTTCTGCAGTGGCTCTATATTGTGCACTGGCAGGAGGTCATGAGGAGTCCCCGCTGGAAAAGTGAAGTTGAATGAGGGGAGTGACGCAGCAACAGCGGGCTGGAGCTGTGGGTGAGCAGAGCGAGTGACGGCCTCATCGGACACTGCTCCTGCTACTGAACGCATTCTATCTGCACAACTGCAGAAGTCACACATGAAACAGTGGAACAATCCCATCACACTGGGCAGAGAGCTCTGCAATGCGACAATGCAATTCCTCCTGTCGGCATCTCCTTCGCTTCTCTTGGTATTCCTTATCATCATGCAGCGTTGTATTGGGAATCACTTCAGGATTTGGGAGTCTGTGGACTTATGGTAAAAGTCAGTGTATAATTTCCACTGGTGTATAAGTCGCACCTTGCTCCAATTTTAAAAAAGAGCACTTTTCTTAGGTTTAAAATACATTTACCTTTCTTCTTCAAAGTACAGGTAATATTTTTAATTTATATTCCATTAAAACATTCGTTATGCTTCACAGTTTCATTGCTTTAAGTAAGGTTAGATAAGGGTCTTTTAAGAGCCTCTTAGATAGGTAACATGGTGCTTAGAAAAATAGAGGGCTATGCGCTGGGGAAATTCTAGGCAGCTTCTCGGGTAGGTTACACGGTCGGCACAACATTGTGGGCTGAAGGGCCTGTAATGTGCTGTAGATTTCTATGTTCTATGTTCTAATCGATGAAATCACAATGAAAATACAAAATGCTTTTGCAAGAAAAATAGTTGAATCATACCAAGCTTAATTTAATTTGACTACTGGACCAACATACAAGTGTGAAACCCACCGATCCCCTATTCAAACCTTTACAAACTACCCAGAAAGTTGACCTTTACATTTTTCTGTGGTGATATACCCAGAAACCTTGATTTCAAAGTTCTTCTACTTAACCAATAGGTTCCAAGTTTGGTAGAATACACCTGCATAACCTGACTTACAAGTGAATTGTAAGACTAATTACAGACGTGCCTATATCTACACAGTGATCTAGGACATAGAACGTAGAAAAGTACAGCACAGGAACAGGGCCTTCAACCCATGATGTTGGGCCAAACTATTTAAACTAGTAATTAACTAACTTTAAGATATTTGGAGGAAACTCTGGGGGGGTGGGGGGAATGTCAGAGGTAAGTATTTTACACAGAGTGGTGAGTGCATGGAACACCTGTCAGGGGTAATGGTCGAGGCAGATACATTAGGGACATTTAAGAGACCCTTAGGCTCATGGATGAAAGAAAGCGGGGGCTACGTAGGAGGGAAGGGTTTGATTGATCTTGGAGTAGGCTGAAAGGTCAGCAGAGCATAGTGGGCCAAAGGGCCTGTACTGTTCTATGTTCTATGTTAAATGCCTAACTAAATGAATCCCTTCTGCCTACCTAATGTCCATATTGTTCCATTCATTGAATATTCATTCACCTTTCTAAGATTCTCTTTACCACCTCTTAAACACAAGAGATTGTGCAGATACTGGATGTCTTAAGCTCCTCCAGAATTTTGTGCGTGATGAACTCCTCTAACATTTGCCCCCACCATCACCCCTGGTAGCATATTCCAAGCAGCCACCATGCCCTATTCAAAACATCTTGCTCCATAACATCTTCTTTGAACTTTCCCCCCTCTCACTTTAAATGCATGCCCTCCAGTATTAGCACATTTCATCCCTGGAGAAAATGAACCAGCTGTCTATCTATGCCTTTCATAATCTTACAAGCCTCTATCAGATCACCCTGCAAACTCTGCTGCTCCAGAGAAAATAACCCAAGTTTGTCCAACTTCTCCTTTTAGCACAGAGTTCAAAGTAAATTTTATTATCAAAGTACATACGTCCCCCTCGGAGATTGATGGATTCGACTGTTGGCTGTAGTTCAAAATAACTGTCATTCATATCGGTCTCCTTCAGTTTTCTGAGTTTTTTCCCGTTCTTTCTTGTTGCCGGTTGGCGTGTTGGTGTTTGGGGGCTTGGGAGTTTGATATCCTCGTTACCGTTTTCCGTGCGGAGAGACCTATTAGCTTTTTGTGTGCGAAGGAGGTGGTTGGGGGTTTGGGGTTTGATGTTCTTGTTGCTGTTTTCCCGTGTGGGTGAGATGTTAGCTTTTTTGGGCGAGCTAGGGGGTTGGGGATCTGGGGTTTGATGTTTTCGATGCCATTTCTCCGTGTGGAGTGACCTGTTAGGTTTTTGTGTGCAAGAGAGGGGATAGGAGTTTGGGGGGGCTGTGGTTGATATCTTTCTTTGGTTGACTTCCATGGTTTTCTTTGTTTTGTGACTATCTGCAGAAGGTGAATCTCAGAGTTGTATACATACTTTGATATTAAATGAACCCTTGAATATAAATGTCATCGTATACAACCCAGAGATCAGTAGTGAGATGTGATAACTGTTCCAATAATGTGAGCACGGCCATCTGTGAGGGTACTGCATGCGTATGCATCACTTCAAACAGCTTCTTATTTATTGTAGAGTTTGCTCAGCTGAATGACCTTTGCACATTACAAAGAAGCAGAAGCATCGTTGGGGTAAGGAATGGAAGGTGAGACTCTGGGCTTTGTTAGTGAGGGAGTAAGCTAACCTTGGGTGAACCACCTCAGGGTCCAGGCACCACTTCACAAACTAAAACATTGACATCTCACGATTTTTCGAAAATGGTACTGTGCGCTGCAGGCAATATCTCTTGATTTAGTTTGCCTGCTGCTTTGATCCTGTTCAGAAGAATGTTTATGTTATTCTTTGAAAAGCAAAACTCCCAGCAAATGAGACCAGGCTCGATAGGAGATTCCAAATGGATGAACATTCCCAATTGGTATCAAATTCTCTCCCTTCTTCTACATTTTTTAAAATCTGACTTCATTTCAGGAAGCAGACACCTTTGATTGGGCTAGAGTTTAATGTCTATTACACAGTGCCTCTGAATTAGCAGGCCATTTCAATAGCCAGCCACTACCATTGTTGTGTCATCTGGGCGTTTACTGCCAATACCTCTTCCATTCATATCCATTTAGATCCCTGAATTTAGATTGTATGGATACAACGATGGAAGTCGGAATCAGAATTCGGTTTAATATCACTGGAATATGTCGTGAAATTTGTTGTCTTTGCGGCAGCAGTACAATGCAATACATAATGATAGAAAACTCTGTGAAGTACAGTATTTATTCTGCCTATGTATATATAATATATTTCCACACAAAATAGATAAATTAAACAAGCAGTAGAGTGGCACGGTAGCATAGTGGTTAGCACAATGGTTTACAGTATCAGTAACCCAGGTTCAATTCCAGCTGCTGCCAGTAAGGCATTTGTACATTCTCTCTGTGACCATGTGGGTTTCCTCTGGGTGCTCTGGTTTCCTCCCACAGTCCAAAGATGTACTGGTTGGTGGGTTAACACTGAGCATCATAGGAAGTCATTCCTGCCTGTGGCCATCAAACTTTACATATCCTCCCTTGGAGGGTCAGACACCCTGAGCCAATAGGCTGGTCCTGGACTTATTTCCTGGCATAATTTACATATTACTATTTAATTATTTATGGTGCAACCGTAACGAAAACCAGTTTCCCTCAGGATCAATAAAGTATAACTATGACTATGACAATGACTATAATTGGTCATTGTAAACTGTCCCGTGATTAGACGAGGGTTGCTGAGCGGTGCAGCTCAAAGAGCTGCAAGGGCCTACTCCACTTTGTATCCCAATAAATAAATAAAAATAGAAATTAAGAAAAGAGAATTGAACTAATTTCTCTGGTCAATGGCTAAGCATACTGCTCTTTGTCCATTAATCTAACCAGCATGCTATTCTGTCACCTCCCAAGTCTCTGGGAGCCTCTACAATCACTGTTAGAACCCAGAGAGCAGTTAACAATCTGATGCAGTCCTTAAACAGGGAGCAACCCGAAAGCAACAGATTCCCTCTTCATCATTGCAACACACTTTATAGAATCTGATCAACAAAGAAAGGACCATTCATTCCATATGACCATAAGGCATTAGAGCAGAATTAGGCCATTCAGCCCAACAAGTCTGCTCTGCCATTGCATCATGGCCAATTTATTATCCCTCTCAACCCCATTCTCCTGCCTTCTTCCTGTAACCTTTGACACCCTTACCATTCAAGAAACTATTAAGCTCCACTTTAAATACATCCACTGACTTGGCTTCCGCAACCATCTGTGGCAATGGATTTCACAGATTCACCACACTCTGGCTAAAGAAATTCCTCCTCATCTCTTCAAATGGATGTCCCTCTGTTCTGAGGCTGTGCCCTCCGGTCTTAGACTCCCCTACCACTGGGAAGCATCCTCTCCTCATCTATTCTATCTAGACCAAAGGTTCCCAAGCTGGGGGCCATGGACACCTCAGTTAATCATAGGAATCCATGGCATAAAAAACGCTGGGAACCTTTGATTTAGACCCTTTAATGTTCAACAGTTCTTTAGGCCTGTTTCAGGAAGAATGTCCCAATTAGTTTGAGACCCCAATAAACGAGATTTTTTTTCCATGTAAAATTGTACAGTATTTCTCTTTATGAAGTTACTGTTGAAACTGTTTACACAGTGTGTCCTGATCACGTATCACCATTGCAAAAGAACTTGCCTCCTCTGCCCTCTGGTTCATTTACCCATTAGGTTCAACTACAATGTAAAGTGGAAATAATTCATCACTATACATTATTTATTGGATTGTTTACAGGGTTATGCACACACACACTCAGAGTTATGGTTGTGCCCATGGATTGTCCCTTCCCCAGTGAAATATATTTAGGCCAATAAATCAGTCAGGTCGCAAGTATAATTTAATCATCTTTCCATCTCAGTCTAGGAAAGGACACAAAAAAAAACAATAATGTTTAACTTGGAAATTCTCTCCTCACCACTTCATAGTGTCCGTGCTGGGCAGCCAGATGCAGCGGGATCTGCCCTTCCTCCGATTGTGAGTTCACGCTCGATGCTGCCTTCAGAAGCATTTTCATCGGCTCCGCCTTCCCCTGCCACGCTGCGTAGTGTAATGGTCTCATCGCTGTAACATAGGACCAGAGGCACGTCAACAGAACCAGGCTCAAGGACAGATTCTACCCAGCCACTGTAAGACTACCGAACGGTCCCCTCGTATGATAAGGTGGACTCTCCACCTCACAATCAACCGAAAGGACCTCAACTTTGTCATAGGGTTTGGGGGCTTGTGTGCCTCAATGACCCTGAAAGCTATGTTAGCTGGCATCAGGACCTTGTGCTTTGACTCTTAGTAGGGTCGCCCAGGCCAAACAGGTCAAAGGGTAAAGACTAGACTAAGAGTGGTCCACCAGTCCTCCAGCTTCAAGGGTTCGGCTCAGGGCTAACAACTCTGACTGGCCAAAAATAAAACTGTTACAGGAAGAGCAATGAAAGAAGCCTTCATTGCTGCCCTAAACACCAACAGCGTAAAGGACAGTAAGTAAGAAAGTTCACCTCACAATCTAACTTGTTGTGGCCTTTCACCGTATTTCTTTCTCTGTAACTGTAACGTTTTATTCTGCCCTCTCTTACTGTTTCCTCTTGAACTACATTGATAAACTGATGTGAATGACAGCACAAAAAAGTTTTTCACTGTACCTCAGTACATGTGACAATAATAAACCAATTCAACTTATTTTGAATTGGACTCAAAATTGGTCATGAGCTCCCTTAAGGCCATTCCGCCAGTCAATATAACCAGGGGTGATCAAAACCTGACTTCATCTCCAACTTCTGGCCCATTCTTCATAATCCTTGACTCCCCTGCAGTTCAAGCCCGAAAATCTGGGGCGGCACGGTAGCATAGTGGTTAGCACAACGCTTTACGGTACAGGCGACCCAGGTTCAATTCCCACTGCTGCCTGCATGTTCTCCCCGTGACCTTACCAGATGGTAGGTTAATCGGCCATTGTAAATTGTCCTGTGATTAGGCCAGGATTAAATTGGGGGGATTGTGGGCAACGAGGCTCGAAGGGCCAAAAGGGCCTACTCTGTACTGTTTCTTGATAAGTAAATAAAATTAAAAATAGTCTATACATTCAACAACTCTGACTCCATAGCTCCATGTAAAAGAGAATGCTAAAGATTTATCCTGGCGAAGAAATCCCTCTTCACCTCCATCTTAAATAAATAACCCTTAAATAAAACTATATTACGTTTTGAGTTCCCTAACCCAGAAGAATCATTTGCTAGGCATGTCAGAATCTTACATGTTAAATGTCAGCTCTCGTACTTCTAAATCCATTGGGGATTGGCCAGACTCGCTCAAGCATGCCTCTTCAGATGACTCCTTCTCAGAATGAACTGTCTCCGAACTGCTGCCTTTGCAAAGGCATGCTTCTTTATATAATGCTGACAAAACTGCACTCCAAATTTACTCTCACCAAGACCCTGCTCTCCTAATCACTTGCAGCCTGCTTAGGGAAGGTGGTAGAAGATTAAGCCAACAGCTCACCTCAAGGGCCAACTTTTTCAGCACTGGGCAATCTAATAATTTGTCATAAAACACTGTGTTTTAAAGAATTATTCCACGAACTGTAGATAACTTCCCTTGTCTAATCTAAATCAAGTATTAAATACTATTTAAATACTAAAAATCTGTAAGACCATGAGATATAGGAGCAGACATAGGCCACTTGGCTCATCAAATCTGCTCTGCCATTCTATCATGGCTGATTTATTATTCCTCTCAATCCATTCTCCCTGTAACCTTTGATATCCTGATTAATTGAGAACCTATCAAGTATAATCAATGAGTTAGCCATCTTTGTTTATGAATTTCACAGATTCACTATCCTCTGGCAAAAGAAATCCCTCCTCATCTCTGTTCTCCATTATAGGAAACATTCTCTCCACATCCACTCTATCTAGGACTTTCACTATTCAATAGGTTTCAGGGAGATCCCCCTCATCCTTCTAAACTCCAGCGAGTTCAGGCCCAGAGCCATCAAATTCTCCTCATATGTTAACCCTTTCATTCCTGATGTCATTCTCGTGAACTTCCTCTGGATCTTCTCCAATACCAGGATATCTTTTCTTGGATAAGTGTCCCAAAACTGCTCAAAATACTTCAAGTGCCATCCAACCACTCAGCATAACATCCTTGCTTTTGTATTCTAGTTCTCTCAAAATAGGTGCTAACATTGCATTTTCCTTTCTTACCACTGACTCAATCTGCAAGGTAACCTTTGGGGAATCCTACACAAGGACTCCAAAGTCCCTTTGAACCTCTGATTTTTGAATTTTCTCCCCAGTTACAAAATAGTCCATGCCTTTATTTCTACCAAGGTGCATGACCATACACTTCCCTACACTATATTCCATCTGCTACTTATTTTCCCACTCTTCCAATCTACACTCTTCTGCAGACTCCCTGCTTCCTCATTCTTACCTTCCCATCCACCTACCTTTGTATCATCTGCAAACTTGACCACAAAGCTATCGATTCTATCGTCCAAATCACTGACAATTTTGTGAAAAGAAGTGGTCCCAATACTGACCCCTGCACAACCCTAATAGTCACCAGCAGTCGACCAGAATAGACCCCATTTATTCTGACTCTTTGTCTCCTATCAATCATCCAGTCTTAGACCATAATACCATAAGACATATGAGCAGAATTAGGCCACTCAGCCCATCGAGTCTGCTCTGCCATTCCATCATGGTTGATCCTGGACCCCTCTCAACCCCACTCACCTGCCTGCTTGCCATAAACTTTGATGCCTTGACCAATCAGGAAGTGATCAATTTTCACTTTAAATATGCACATAGCTGTCCCTGGCAGGGCACGCCACAGATTCACTACTCTCTGGCTAAAAAAAAAATTCCTCTTTACCTCTGTTCGAAAGGGTCGCCCCTCAATTTTGAGGCTTTGCCCTCTACTTCTGGATACTCCCACCACAGGAAACATCCCATCCACATCTACCTTATCTGGTTCTTTCAACGTTTGGTAGGTTTCAATGAGATCCCCACACATTCTTCTAAATTCCAGTGAGTACAGGTCCAAATCGGCCAAATGCTCCTCATATGTTAACTCCATCATTCCCAGAATCACCTATCCATGCTAGTATCTTTCCTGTAATACCATGGGCTCT
The DNA here is from genome assembly GCF_030028105.1 of Mobula birostris. Taxonomy (NCBI): domain Eukaryota; kingdom Metazoa; phylum Chordata; class Chondrichthyes; order Myliobatiformes; family Myliobatidae; genus Mobula; species Mobula birostris. The sequence continues at coordinate 145,506,492 of NC_092378.1, read as the reverse complement.
TATCTTGTTAAGCAGCCTCATGTGTGGCACCTTGTCAAAGGTCTTCTGAAAATCTAAGTAAATAATATCCACTGACTCTCCTTTGTCTATTCTGCCTCAAAGAATCCCAACAGATTTGTCAGGCAAGATTTCCCCTTAAGGAAACCATGCTGACTTTGGCCAACTTTGTCATGCACCTCCAAGCTCCACAAAACCTTATCTTTAATAATAGGCTCCATGATTTTATTATTCATACACAGGACGTGGACATCGTGGTCAGGCCTACATAAAGTGGCCACCTTGAACTGACTGGCTTGCTGGATCAACTCAGGCAGGGTTTCCCAACCTTTTTTAATGCCATGGACCACTGCCATTAACTGAGGTGTCTCTGGGCCCCAAATTAGGAACCCGTAAACTGAAGGAATACTGACCCATATTGGTGAGTCTGGAGTGATGGATGGGCCAGATTGGGTAAGAATGGCCCCTTTCCTAGTGCTGCTCTGGGGGGGGGGGTTAAACTAGATTTGCAGGGGGAGGGGAACCAGAGTGTTAGAGCAGATAGTGAGGTGGAGAAGGACAAAGGTCATGCAAGAACTGCAAGTATAGTGCATGGAGTTAAGCCAGATCTAACATATAAAGAGGCTTTGAGGAAAGAGAAGCAGAATAAAGGGTGTAAAGACAGTAAGGTAGAAGGGCTAAAGTGTGTGTATTTCAATGCAAGAAGCATCAGGAACAAAGGTGATGAACTGAGAGCTTGGATACATATATGGAATTATGATGTAGTGGCCATTACAGAGACTTGGCTGGCACCAGGGCAGGAATGGATTCTCAATATTCCTGGATTTTAGTGCTTTAAAAGGGATGGAGGGGGGGGAAGGGGAGGAGGGGTGGCATTACTGGTCAGGGATACTATTACAGCTACAGAAAGGGTGTGTAATGTAGCAGGATCCTCTTTTGAGTCAGTATGGGTAGAAGTCAGGAACAGGAAGGGAGCAGTTACTCTGTTGGGAGTATTATATAGGCCCCCTGATAGCAGCAGAGATACTGAGGAGCAGATTGGGAGGCAGGTTTGGGAAAGGTGCAAAAATAGCAGGGTTATTGTCATGGGTGACTTTAACTTCCTAATATTGATTGGCACCTGATTAGTTCCAATGGTAGATGGGACAGAGTTTGTTAAGTGTGTCCAGGATGGATTCCTGTCACAATATGTTGACAGGCCGAATAGGGGGAATGACATACTAGATCTAGTACTTGGTAATGAACCAGGTCAGGTCACAGATCTCTCAGTGGGTGAGCATCTGGGGAACAGTGACCACCGCTCCCTGGCCTTTAACATTATCATGGAAAACGATAGAATCAGAGAGGACAGGAAAATTTTTAATTGGGGAAGGGCAAATTATGAGACTATAAGGCTAGAACTTGTGAGTGTGAATTGGGATAATGTTTTTGCAGGGAAATGTGCTAAGGACATGTGGTTGATGTTTAGGGATAAATTTGTCCCGGTGAGGAAGATAAAAAATGGTAGGGTGAAGGAACCATGGGTGACTAGTGAGGTGGAAAATCTAATCAGGTGGAAGAAGGCAGCATGCATGAGGTTTAGGAAGCAAGGATCACCAAGGGTCTATTGAGGAATATAGGGTAGCAAGAAAGGAGCTTAAGAAGGGGCTGAGGAGATCAAGAAGGGGGCATGAGAAGGCCTTGGCGAGTAGGGTAAAGGAAAACGCCAATGCATTCTTCAGTTATGTGAAGAACAAAATGATGACAGGAGTGAAGGGAGGACCGATTAGAGATAAAGGTGGGAAGATGTGCCTGGAGGCTGTGGAAGTGAGCGAGGTCCTCGGTGAATACTTCTCTTCGGTATTCACCAATGAGAGGGAACTTGATGAAGGTGAGGACAATATGAGTGAGGTTGATGTTCTGGAGCATGTTGATATTAAGGGAGAGGAGGTGTTGGAGTTGTTAAAATACATTAGCTTTATGGTAAGGGGCAGGAAGTTCCAGGGGGATATTAGAGGAAGGTTTTTCACTCAGAGAATGGTTGGTGCATGGAATGCACTGCCTGTGTCAGTGGTGGAGGCAGGTATACTAGTGAAATTTAAGAGACTGCTAGACAGGTATATGGAGGAATTTAATGTGGGGGTTATATGGGAGGTGGGGTTTAAGGGTTAACACAATATTGTGGGCCGAAGGGCCTTGTACTGTGCTGTACTATTCTATGTTCTATGTTCTAAGCTGCTGTCTAAATGATGTACAGTATCTCCTTTTCCCAGCATGGAAAGTTATATGAAAAGAAAATTGGACTCTTTCTCATACATAAATTATTGCAAAACATTTTTGCTTCTAGGGAAGGGAGATGTGAAATTAGGATAAAATTCTGGAAAGAGACAAAGGTGAAATCCCAGAATGTAACTAATCAATCCTAACTTCAGAGAGATTTTATAAAGTGCTTCACATTTCAGCATTTCAATGCTGTGAAATGGAAAAATAATGAAGTCATTTTCAGCAAGAAATTAGCTTTCCCCTCTGAATATTCAATGATTTTCAAATTACTGCTCTTTTATAACATGAAATATGAAGAGTTGATGAAGATTTGGCATTGCTGATGTCATGCTAACAGGAGGATTATATACCAGTACTGGAGAAGTGCATCAAATTCGCCAAGGTAAGGAGGTTTGGCTCATCACCGAACACTCTGACAAACCTCTACAAACGTACTTTATAAAGTATCCTGACTGTTCGCCTCATGGTCTGATATGACAATTGGAACGCACAGGAGTGGACTCAGCCCAACAGGTCATGGGCGCATCCCTCCCTCCTATTGGTAGGACCTCCAAAAGACACTGCTCAAGAAGGCACCCTCCATCATCCAAGATGCCCACCATCCAGCCCACGCCATCCTCTCGTAGCTACCTTCGGGCAGGGGGTACAGAAGCTCGAAGTCCCACACAAACTGGTTCAAGATTTGCTGCTTCCCTGCTGTCGTTCAGTTCCTGAAGTAACCAGCACAACCTTTGTCATTACCTCAGGAAACAACATTATGACCTCTTTGATCATTTTGTTGTGCCTTTCTCTTCTTCAATCCTCTACAATGCTTGCCATAGCTTTAGTAGTTCTTTTGAAATGCATCACATCACAGGATTACCGTTCATCTGCTATTGCCTTGCCCTCCTTACTGATTACCCCATATCATCATAGAACTACAGTGCACAATCAGGCCCTTTGGCCCATCTAGTTCCTTCCAAAGACTATAATGCTGTCTACTCCCATCGATATGCATCTGGAAACATAGCCCTCCATACCCCTCCCATCCATGTACTTATCCAAACTTCTGTTAAATGTTGACATTGAACCTGCATCCGCCACCTCCTCTGGCACACTGCCGTTACTCTCTGAGTGAATTTTATCCTCATGTCCCCTTTAAACGTTTCACCTTTCACCCTTAACCCGTGACCTCTAGCTCTAGTCTTACTCAACCTCAGTGGAAAACGCTTGCTTCCTTTAGAATGAGACCCTCTTCACTATCATGAGCATCATCATTTTTATGCTATTTGTGCATTCACCACTCATACCTCTTCCGTCCATATCCCGATTGTTAACGTACAGTGAATAGGAAACAGTAAGGGTCTGCGCAATGACACAATAGTCATAGGCTTCCAATCACCAAGCAACCCTTTACTTTTACCTTCTGCCTCTAATTACCGAGCCAATTTTCGATCCAATTTAGCACCTCTACTTGGATCCCATAAGTTCTAAGCAAAGTGCCAAATGGAATGTTATATGTTCTCATGCGTCCTCATGGAATGTTATATGTTCACATCAACTGCGCTATCCTATTACCTCTGAAAAATTCAGTCAGATTACATTCTGTCAGGCAGGATTTCCTTCCAACACACCATGTTTACTGTTCTTCATTAATCCCAACCTTTCCGAGTGTAGATTAATCATGTCCTGTAGAAATTTTTTCCAGTAATTTTCTTAGACTGACATTAGTCTCCTGAGACTGGAATTGCATGGTGCAGCCCCAATATCTTTCCTGAATAAAGGCATACAGTACATAACTTTCCTGAGAATTCTGCACTTTAACTCGGACACTACATGCATATCTCGCTCCTGTCACTACTTGATTAGGGTTCGTAAATTGTGGGCGTGTTATAAGACCATAAGGCATAGGAAAAAGAATTAGGCCATTTGGCCCATTGAGCCTGCTCCAACATTTCATCATGGCTGATTCATTTTCCCTCTCAGCCCCAATCTCCTGCCTTCTCCCCGTATCTTTCATGCCCTGACTAATCACAAATCTATCAGCCTCTGTCTTAAATATATTCAATGACTGGGCCTCCACAGCTGCCTGTGGCGATGAATTCCACAGGTTCACCACTGTACGTTGATGCTGGAAGTGTAGTAACACGTGCGGGCTTCCCCCAACACAATCTTCAGTCTGTGTTGGTCGTTGACAGAAACAATGCATTAATTACACATTTTGATGTGCATGTGACAGAAGTTAATCTCTCTCTTTAATCCTTATCTGATTAATATTTCTTAATTCGATAAAAATGCCCAACTGCTTGCACAGTGCAGTGTGTATCTGACCCAGGAATTGAGTAACTGTACTGGGGTCTACCCAGGGTGAAGGTCAAACTTGCAGAGCTGCTGGCTAATAAATTACCTTTGTTGTCCTTGATGTCGACCATGGCCTGGGATTCGATCAACAGAGAGATGAGCTCGGTATTCCCATTGAGGGCAGCGTGGTGCAGAGCAGAAAACCTGTGGGAACAAAGAGCAAGAAGGAGATCAGTAGGCCACCAACAATTTTTGCTGCCTGTCCAGGGGGTCTGGTTTGTTTTAAAGAAGACTGTGCCACACAGACCATAATTCTCAGGTCTTGATCTATTCCTGGATTGCCAGGTCTTTTGTGGCTTAGTTCTATCTTGGCTGGGCTGAGAATCATGGGACAGATGACTGGAATTCATCCTCAGAAATGGAACACTACTGCACAGACCACCAGGTTCAGGAATCAGAATCAGAATCTGAATCTGAATTAGATTTACTCAGTGTCCACTTTATTCAATAACTCCTGTACCTAATAAAGTGGCGGCTGAGTGTGCGTCCATGGTCTCCTGCTGCCGTAGCCCATCCACTTTGGTTTGACATGTTGTGGTTTGGAGATATTCTTCTGCACACCATTGTTGTAGGTTCACGAGGTTAATTCCCAGGATGGCAGAACTGTCGTATGTCGAAAGATTGGAGCGAGTGGGCTTGTAAACACTGGAATTTAGAAAGATGAGAGGGGATCTGATTGAAACATATAAGATTATTAAAGGATTATGTGGGCACGTGACCAAGTGGTTAAGGCATTCAACTAGCGATCTGAAGGTCATGAGTTCGAGCCCCAGCCGAGGCAGCGTGTTGTGTCTTTGAGCAAGGCACTTAATCACACAGTGCTCTGTGGCGACATTGGTGCCAAGCTATATGGGTCATAATGCCCTTCCCTTGGACAACATCGGTGTCGTGGAGGGGGGAGACTTGCCGCATGGGCAACTGCCTGTCTTCCATACAACCTTGCCCAGGCCTGTGCCCTGGAGAGTGAAGACTTTCCAGGTGCAGATCCATGGTCTCGAAAGACTAACGGATGCCCTTAATAATAGTAAGGGATTGGACACGATGTTGGGGGAGTCCAGAACCAGTGGCCACGATTTGAGAATAAGGGGTAGGCCATTTAGAACGGAGTTGAGGAAAAACTTTTTCACACAGAGAGTTGTGGATCTGTGGATTGCTCTGCCTCAGAAGGCAGTGGAGGCTAATTCTCTGGATTCTTTCAAGAAAGAGTTAGATAGAGCTCTTAAAGATAGTGGAGTCAAGGGATATGGGGAGAAGGCAGGAATGGAGTGCTGATTGTGAATGATCAGAGTGAATGGTGGTGCTGGCTCGAAGGGCCGAATAGCTTACTCCAGCACCTATTGTCTATTGTCTATTGTTGTAATGCATGGGCATTTGAGTTATTATTGTCTTCCTGTCACCTTGAACCAGTCTGGCCATTCTCCTCTGACCTCTCTCATTACAAAGGCATTTTTGCCCACAGAACTGCCGCTCACTAGGTGTATATCACACCATTCCCTGTAAACCCTGGAGACTGTGGTGCTTGTAAGTCCTGGGAGATCAGCAGTTTCTAAGATACTCAAACAGCCCCATCTGGCACCAGCAATCTTTTCACGATCAGTCTCATAGATCAGATTTCTTCCCCATTCTGATATTTGGTCTGAACAACAACAGAACCTCTTGACCATGTCTGCATGCTTTTATGTATTGAGTTTTTGAACATGATTGGTTAATCAGATAGTTGTATTTATGAGCAGATGTACCTAATAAAGTGGATTGTATGTTGTGAAATTTGTTGTTTTGTGGCAGAAGTACAGTGCAATATGTAAAATATACTGTATATTACAGTAAGAACTGTATATTAAAAAGATAAATAAGTAACACAGAAAGTGAGCATAAATAATGAGGTGGTGTTCATGGGTTCATTGTCCATTCGGTAATCTGATGGCAGAGGGGAAGAAATTGTTCCTAAAATGTTGACTGTGTATCTTCAGGCTCCTGTACCTCTTCACTGGAGAAAAGGGTTGTATTGAAAAGACGGTTGCAACCACCAGGCTCTTGAACCAACTTGCAGACCTCTGACCCGACCTCAGCAATGGAACATTACAAACCTCCTCTTGCACTACCATGGACATGTCTCTGCATTGAAGTCTTACACTGGATAGTCTTTATTTCCCTTCACTGTTGTATAATTTATATTCTGTTTGCTGTCTGTACCCATGCGGCTGTGATGCTGCTGCAAGCATGGTTTTCATTGTACCTGTACCCTACTGTACTTCTGCACCTGACAATAAATCTGACTTGACTTGACTTGGAAAATCTAGTTTGGAACATGTGACTTGGAAGTCTGCGGCTGATGACCAAACCCATGATTGGTGAAGTCTGAAGTCTGTGAGAGTGAGACCTTGGGGATAAGGACTGGAGGTGCAGAGATGGCTTGCCCTGGGTTTGGAGGACTGTCCGTGTGTGTGAGCCAGTGATGGGAAAGGGAGTTGTTTTGCAGTTGTTTTCTTGTTTTGCTTTGTTGTTGTTGTTGCTGTTTGTGTAGCTTGCTGCCAAGCATGGCGGGCGTGCTATGTCGGGGCTGAAGTGTGGGACGTGTCGTATGGGCTTCCCTCAGCACATCCTTGGGTGTGCTGGTTGTTAATGCACACAATGCATTTCACTGTACGTTTCGATGTACGTGTGATAAGTAAATCTGAATCTTGTCTCAGCGTTGAACTGATGCTATGGCCTGCATCTATCAGGCACCTGGACTGGCTTCAGTGATGAACTGGCTTCATGGCCTTGGACCCACTTCCATGAACTTTAGTTCTGAGTGCTATTTGTTTACTTTTTATCGTTTGCACGATTTGTTTCTTTTTTTGCACATTGTGTGTTTGGCGGTCTTTTTTAATGGATTCTATTTGTTTCTTTGTTTTTGTGGCTGCCTTAAGAAGATGAATTTCAAGGTTGTCTATAGTATACATACTTTGATAATAAATGTACTTTGAACTTTGAATCTAAAAGTCAACTAGGATTAGAATGTTCCTGTTTGGATGCAGGCAAGTTCTCAACTACAATGTTATGCTTGCCAAAGTTAAGTAGCTGTTTTGAAGGTTAAGTCTGAGGTCAGAGATAAAGGGTGACTGTTACCTGTGGACTATACCTCAGCAGAGGAGTAATCCATCAAGAGACCTGCACTGCTAAGGTTTAGAGGACTTATTTTTCAAGGTTTTTTTCCTTCATTGTACTGTTCTACTTTCTAGATTCTACGTTTGCACTTAATCTTCATAGATATGGTACTGGAGGTTTGGTATGAACCCAGATTTCTGGAGCTGTAAGACAGCAGCTCCAACTACTGCACCAACTTGTCCCCCCCAACCCCCAAATAATCAACAACTTTAGCAGGCGTTTGTTTGATAAGCTGTAGGCATTGTCCTTTGATAGACATTCCAAACAGCGTCATACACTGGATACGGTGTTCATTGGTAGCCCACAACAGAGAACAACAGACATAATCACCGATATCATTATCACCACCGGCACCTCCTGTTCAACCGCTTGGAAAAACAACTGAGCTACTTTTAGCACTCAGTACTAGCAATTTGGCACAGTTGGACACAAGAACGGATTAAGGGAAATGTGGTTGGAGAGCGGTACAAAACCTGAGGGTGTCTCATGATAATAGGTTTCCCAACTAGACTTTCCACATTTGGCTCACTCATTGTGGAAAGTATCACGGCGGAAGCCAGTAGTCTTAAACATGGAGCTTTGCACTGGAGTTCCAGCAGGAATAAAGAGACCCAGCCGGTTCAAATAAATCAGATTGATAGAAATCTCTTTTCTCTCTAACAGGAATCACTTTGCTGGGGATTCCCAGTGTTTATAGAATCAGAATCTGGTTTATTATCACTGACAAATGTTGCGGAATTTGATGTCTTTGCATCAGCAATACAGTACAATATGTAAAAAAAATCATATAAGCTACAATACGAAATGTATAAAAATAGTGTAAATATACAGCACGAAGTGTGGTAGTGCTCATAGGTTGGTTCGGTGCCTGTTCAGAAATCTGATGGCCGAGAGGAAGGAAGCTGTATGTTGAGTGCGTGTCATCAATTTCCTGTCTGCTTCCCTGATGGTAGTAATTAGAAGAGGACATGTCCTGGATGGTGAGGATTCTTCATGATAGATGCTGTCTCTCCGCAGACGTCCTCGATGATGGGGAGGCTAGTGCCCATGCTGGAGCTGGCTGAGTTTACAGCCCTCTGCAGCTTTTTCTGATCCTGCGCAGTGGCCCCTCCAATTCAGAATGCTGTCCATGGTACATCGATAGAAATTTGCTAGTCTCATTGACATAACAAATCTCCTCAAACTATAGACTTCTCCATAACTGCATCAATACATTGGACCCAGGATAGATCTCCAAAGATGATGACACACGGGAGCTTTAAGCTGCTCCCCCTTTCCACTGCGGACCCTCAGTGAGGACTGGTGTCTCTTGACTTCCCTTTCTGAAGTGCACATTCAGTTCCCTGGTCTCACTGACACTGGGTGCAAGATTGCTGTTGCAGCACCACTCAACCAGCTGACCTACCTCACTCCTGTATGCCTCCTCGTCACCATCTCGTGAAATTGCAGTCTAATAATATGATATCCAGTTCCGTATAAGAGTTTTGAAGAAGGCAGTATATATTAAACAGGTTTGCTTTGCAAAATTATTGCTGGGAAGTGACAGGATTGTTTCATTTAATAAGTGAGTACTGCACTATGCTACTAGTTTCTACTTAATGTACAACAGGTTCCTGTGTGGAGAAGAAAACATTGCTGGCAATGTTTGGCTCAGTTCAGGTGCTGCCTTTGAGTAATCTAGAGACACACATGTATCATTGACAGGTGACTATGTGCAACATAGAAGGTCTCTGCTGGAGTGGCAGCCTTCACAATGCTAATATTCACATCAGTGTCACCAAAAATATACGTATGGTTAACTACAAGCCAAGGACACACAGTTTAATGGTCAGAGCTCAGCGTTTCAGCTTTGACATTTTAGTCATGTACTGTATTAACTTGAAAAATCAGGTAACTGCAGATGCTGGAAATGAAAACAGAAAACACTGGAAATACTCAGCAAGTTAGGCAGCATCTGAGGAGAGAGGAAGAGAGTTAATGTTTCAAGTCAAAGGTCCTCCATTATCACAGTTCTAATGAAGGCTCTTTAACCTGTAACATTACTTTCCACAGTTCTTGTCTGGTAAGGCATTTTATTGAGTTTGTGATAGTGTCTACAATAAATAGAATAAATATAATAAATAGGCCTTTGTTCTGATCTGCCATTCATGGAGGTGTAGCGGTTAGTGTAATACTACTAGCTGTAAGATCAGCCCCTCAAAACTAATCAGTAAACTCCAAGACATGGGCCTCTGTACCCTCTTGTGCAACTGGATTTTGGTTTTCCTCACTTGCAGACCCTAGTCAGTTCGAATTGGCAAAGACATCTCCTCCACAATCTCCATCAGCACAGGAGCACCACAGGGATGTGTGCTTAGCCCCCTGGTCCACTCGCTTAACACCTATGACTGTGTGGCTAACTACAGCTCCAACACCATTTACAAGTTTGCTAATGACACCATTGTTGTGGAACGTATCAAAGGTGGTGATGAATCACCATAGAGGAGGGAGGTGGAAAACTTGGCTGAGTGGTGTAATAACAACAACCTCTCACTCAATGTCAATAAGACCAAGGAACTGATTGTAGATTTCAAGAGAGGGACACCAGAGGCCCATGAGCCAGTAATCATCAGAGGTGGTGTGTGTCAGTAACTTTAAATTCCTGGGTGTCACTATCTCAGAGGACCTGTCCTGGACCCATCATATAAATATTATTCTGAAGAAAACATGACAGCACCTCTACTTCCTCAGGAGTCTGTGAAGGTTCAGCATATTGTCAAAAACCTTGGCAAACTTCTTTAGATGTGCGGTGGAAAGTGTGCTGACTGGCTGCATTACGGCCTGGAATGGGAACACCAATGCCTTCGAGCGGAAAATCCTACAAAAGGCAGTGGGTTCGGCTCAGTACATCATGGGTAAAACTCTTCCAACCATTGAGCACATCTACATGAAACATTGGCTGTTATATTTGCATTAACTAGCAGTTGCACCTATTTAAGTTGCCACTGAATGTGGACCAGCCACAATCCACTGGAATGTGACATTTACTGGCAATGTGTAGGAGACCACATTTCCAGCAGACATAGAACCCAGAAAAATGGGTTGATTCAGACATGGGATCCATATTACCAAGCAGAGACACAATAGACTGATGTCTGAGCAAGAGACAATCTGCTGGAGGAACTCAGTGGGTCAGGTAGCATCACTGTAGAGAAAGGAAATGTCGACATTCCATATTACCAACATTACTTTGGACAGTTGCAATGGATATCTAAAGTTGCACCTAGAGTACTTCTGACAAACTAACAGTGTGTAGCTTCGTGTGTTTAATGGGATTGCCATGATATCATGGTGCAATTTCTACCACAAAATAGACAGTGATAAGGAAGGCAAATGGAATGTTAACATTCATTTTGAGAGGACTAGAATATAAAAGCAAGGATGTAACGCTGAGGCTTTGTAAGGCATTGCTCAGATTGCATTTGGAGTATTGTGAGCAGGTTTCAAAGGTTCAAAGGTACAACTTAATGTCAGAAAAATGTATACAATATATATCCTGAAATGCTTTTTCTTTGCAAACATCCACGAAAACAGAGAAGTGCCTTAAAGAACGAATGACAGTTAAACGTGAGAACCCCAAAGTCCCCCCAACTCCCCCCCCCACACGTAAGCGGCAACGAGCAACAAACCCCCCTCCCCCCACCGGCAAAAAAAAAGCATCAGCGCCCGCCACCAAGCACTCAAGCTTGAGCAATGCAATAGCAAAGTCACCGACTTGCAGTTATCCCAAAGACTTCACGTTTCATCTGGCATTTGACATACCACAGGTTCGCTCTCCCTAACAAGGGAGAGGGAGGCGTCTCCATTTTCTACCACCCCTCATCTAAGAAAGGACGTGCTGGCGTCGGAGAGGGTCCAGAGGAAATTCACAAAAATGTTTCCGGGAATGAATGGGTTAATGTATTAGCAGTGTCTGGTGGCTCTGGGCCTGTACTCAGTGACGTTTAGAAGAATGACAGGGGATCTAACTGAAACCTATCAAATATTGAAAGGCCTAGATAGAGGTTGTGGAAAGGATGTTTCCGACAGTGGGTGAGTGCAGGATCTGAGGGCAGAGCCTCAGAATAGAAGGACGTCCCTTTAGAACAGAGATGAGGAGGAATTTCTTTAGCAAGAAGGTGGTGAATCTGTGGAATTCATTGCCACAGAGGGCTGTGGAGACCAAGTCATTGAATTATTTAAAATGGAGGTTGATAGTTTCTTGATCAGTGAGGGTGTTAAAGGTTGTGGGGAGATTGCAGGTGAATGAGGCTGAGAGAGATAATAAATCAGCCAAAATGGAATGACAAAGCAGTCTCAATGGACCGAATGGCCTTGTTCGGCTCCTATCTTTTTTGGTCTTAAAATATCCTACTTTGAAAGAGCTACAGAATAATAAAGTGGACCGGAGGAGTAACTTCTTCAGGCAAAGGGGGGAGGGGGGGGCGTGTATATGGAATAAACTGCCAAAGAAAGTTTTGAGGCAGGTTCAATGTCAGCCTTTTAAAGACATTTGGATAAGTACATTGATAGATCCGAAAGGCTTACAGCAGGGGTTCCCAACCTGGAGTCCACAGACACCTCGGTTAATGTTAGGGGTTCATGGCAAAAAAATGTTGGGAACCCCTGGTTCAGATAGGTATGGGCCAAATGAGGGCAATTGGGACTAGTGTAGTGGGTGGGCAACACACAAGGTGCTGGAGGAAATCAGCCAGTCAGGCAGCATCTATGGAGAGGAATAAACAGTCAACGTTTGAGGGTGAGACTCTTTATTAGGACTGGAAAGGAAGGGGCAAGAAGCCAGAATAAGAAGTTGGGGGAGAAAGGAAAGGATTTCCAGAATCCCTTGTGTTTATATTTTAGGTTAGTGGGCACTGTTGCTGGCATTAAAGAGATGGGCCAAAGGGCCTGCTTTCCACACTGTATGACTTATAGCGACACAAATGATGATTCTGTCGAAGTATTAACTTATTATATCCAGCGCAGGAAAGAGGGTTAAAATGGTCAGAGAAGGTCGCTATGGCCTGGAATAAATTACCTTAAAAGAAGCAAAACCAATAACTACTTGCAAGGTAAAGTGGATGTTTATTTAAAGGAACGAAAATGTCAAGCTGTAAGAAAAGAACATGAGGAGTGAGTTTATGGGCAATAATTTTCAAAGAATTGACAAAGGCAAGTGGTCTGAACGCTTTGTCCTGTGTCAATCTCTGATGCACGATATATTTATGAAATTATAGCATTGCTTGACAGAAAAAGCAATACAGGATCACTTTCCTGAACTTCAGCCATCAGATGCAACATAATGATGTGCAGGCAATCGGTCCCAATAGATTCTTTTCCATCCAGCGTATTCCTCCTCCCTTTGGTTACTGGGCACCAGACACAGCCCTGCTCTGTGTGTAGAGTCGCACTCTGTAAGCTTTAGCCTCGAGAGTCACCTTGCTGGGAGGACAGCCAAGGCAGACTACTGTACTATCCGCTCCTGATGATCACACACTGGCAATGACCTGCCTTGACAAGAGGATGGCTTACTTTGACTTACTTGTGGAAAGGGACATTAAATACACATCTTTGTTTGGTCTGCATGGGATAGGACCTGGTGGTGAAGGCCAACAGTTCTTTGATGAAGGGAAATATCGACTGTTTATTCCTCTCCATAGATGCTGCCTGACCTGCTGAGTTCCTCCAGCATTTTGTGTGTTTCTCTGGATCTCCAGCATCTGCAGAACGTCTTGTGCTCCTTGCCGCACTGCCTGCATTTCTCAGAATAACGAAGAACGTGGAATCTAGCTCAGTACAAATCCTTCGTCCCACAGTGTTGTGTTGACCTTTTAACCTACTCCACGATCGACCTAACCATACCCTCCTACAGAGCCCATTATCCCTCATTTTTTTCTGGCATCATTGTACTTATTTAAGGTTAACAGCCGGTGGTATAGTGGCATCAGCACCAGACCTTGAGGCAAGAGGTACTCGGTTCGAATCCAGCTGGCCCCTTGCACGCTTTCTATCCATACTGGGTTGACCTTCGTAAAAAACAGACAACTGCTAATGAAATGGGAAAGAATGCCACCCGATGCGCTACAAGGTGTGAAAATGAACAACTAATGTATCTTTCTATCCCAACACACCCAACCGTACCTGCCAGGTACTTACAATCTCCTGCCTCTCATATCTCACCAAAGTTTCCTTCAATCATCGTAAAAGGATGTCCTCTAGTATTAGCCATTGCTGCCCTTGGAGAAAGATACTGACTGTCCACTCTGTCCATGCTTCTCATAATCTTATAATCATAGTCATAGTCATACTTTATTGATCCCGGGGGAAATCGGTTTTCGTTACAGTTGCACTATAAATAATAAATAGTAATAAAAGCATAAATAGTTAAATAGCAATATGTAAATTATGCCAGGAAATAAGTCCAGGACCAGCCTATTGGCTCAGGGTTTCTGACCCTCCAAGGGAGGAGTTGTAAAGTTTGATGACCACAGGCAGGAATGACTTCCTATGACGCTCTGTGTTGCATCTCGGTGGAATGATTCTCTGGCTGAATGTACTCCTGTGCCCACCCAGTACATTATGCAGTGGATGGGAAACATTGACCAAGATGGCATGCAACTTTGACAGCATCCTCTTTTCAGACACCACCGTCAGACAGTCCAGTTCCATCCCCACAACATCACTGGCCTTACGAATGAGTTTGTTGATTCTGCTGGTGTCTGCTACCCCCAGCCTGCTGCCCCAGCACACAACAGCAAACATGATAGCACTGGCCATCACAGACTCATAGAACACCCTCAGCATCATCCGGCAGATGTTAAAGGACCTCGGTCTCCTCAGGAAATAGAGACGGCTCTGACCCTTCTTGTAGACAGCCGTGTGTTCTTTGACCAGTCCAGTTTATTGTCAACTCGTATCCCCAGGTATTTGTAATCCTCCACCATGTCCACACTGACCCCCTGGATGGAAACAGGGGTCACCGGTACCTTAGCTCTCCTCAGGTCTACCACCAGCTCCTTAGTCTTTTTCACATTAAGTTGCAGATAATTCTGCTCACACCATGTGACAAAGTTTCCTACTGTAGCCCTGTACTCAGCCTCATCTCCCTTGCTGATGCATCCAACTATGGCAGAGTCATCCGAAAACTTCTGAAGATGACAAGACCCTGTGCAGTAGCTGAAGTCTGAGGTGTAAATGGTGAAGAGAAAGGGAGACAAGACAGTCCCCTGTGGAGCCCCAGTGCTGCTGATCACTCTGTCGGACACACAGTGTTGCAAGCACACGTACTGTGGTCTGCCAGTCAGGTAATCAAGAATCCATGACACCAGGGAAGCATCCACCTGCATCGCTGTCAGCTTCTCATACACCTCGAGTAAGTCACCTCTCATCTTCCTTTGCTCCAAAGAGAAAAGCCCTAGCTCACTCAACCTGTCTTCATAAGACATGTTCTGGTAAATCTCCTTAGCACCCTCTCCAGAGTTTCCAAGTCCTCCCTATAATGAGGCGACCAGAACTGAGCATAATACTCCAAGTGACACTCAAGCCTCGCTCTGTGAGGTTTTGTTTTCGATTGAATCCTGAGCTGTTGAGTGAAAGTTGAAAAATCAGATCAGCAGTCATGAATTCACTGAGTCTAGCAAAACGGCCTGTTCCCCAATCAGAGTGAACTGCTTTTAACCTGCATGTCAGATACAGAATACTCAATATATGTTGGTACTGCAGCAGAGTAGTTGCTATAGCAACTTTTACGCTAAGCCCTGATGCTTTGATATAGATTTCTTTTACTGCAATCCAGTTCTGGGAAACCAAAGCAGACTGGCTTATAAGGAGACGGTCAGAAGTTCATAAATTATTACATATTACTATTTCTTGCTGGTACTCTAAAAATAGATTAAGCAAGTTTAGGAAATCTGAGTTAGTCTTTGCCTAATTCATTTATTTTTGTACTTATAGTAAATTTTATGCATTGCACATTACTCCTGCAGCAACCAACACATTTCAAAGATTCAAGGTACATTTATTGTCAAAGAATGTATAAATTATGCAACTTTGAGATTTGTCTGTCTGGGGTAAGAACCATCTCTTATTTATTTTTATTCCCCCCCCCAATTTTTTTCTTCTTCTCTCTCTGTCCCTCTCACAATCACTCCTTGCCTGCTCTCCACCTTCCTCTGGGCTCCCCTCCCCCTTTCTTTCTCCCCAGGCCTCCCGTCCCATGACCCTCCCCGTTCTCCATCTCCATATCCCTTTTGCCAATCACCTGTCCAGCTCTTGGCTCCATCCCTCCCCCTCCTGTCTTCTCCTATCATTTTGGCTCTCCCCTCCCCCTTCCACTTTCAAATCTCTTACTATCTCTTCTTTCAGTTAGTCCTGACGAAGGGCCTCGGCCTGAAACGTCGACTGTACCTCTTCCTAGGGATGCTGCCTGGCCTGCTGCGTTCCACCAGCATTTTGTGTGTGTTAATATCACTGACCTAGGTCGTGAAATTTGTCGTCTTTGCAGCAGCAGTAAGATGCAATACATAATAATACAGGAAAAAAACAGTGAATTACAGTAAGAATACATTAAATACTTAAACACATAGTACAAAAAAAGTGCTGAGGTAGTGTTCACACACAAAATGCTGCGTTCCACCAGCATTTTGTGTGTGTTACTTGAATTTCTAGCATCTGCAGATTTCCTCGTGTCTGAGGTAGTGTTCATAGGTTCAATGGCCATTTAGAAATCGGATGGAAGGGGAGGAAGTTGTTCTTGAATCGTTGTGTGTGACCTTCAGGCTTCTGTTCCTCCTCCCTGATGGTAATAATGAGAAAAGGCTGTGTCCTGGGAGTTGGGGCTCCTTAATGACGGATGCTGCCTTTACGAGGCATTGCTCCCTGAAGATATCCTGGATACTATTGAGCCCATGATGGAGATGACTACATTTACATCTCTGCAGCTTATTCTGACCCTGTGTAGTAGACACCCACCCCTCCCCATCATACCAGATGGTGATGCACCCAGTTAGAATGCTCTGCATGGTACATCAATAGAATTTTGCACGTGTATTTGGTGACATACCAAATCTCCTCAAACCCCTAATGAAATAGAGCCTATGTCATGCCTTCTTCGTAACTGCATCAATATGCCAGGTTAGATCCTCAGAGACATTGACACCCAGGAACTTGAAATTGCTCAGTGTTTCCATTTCTGATCCCTGTTGTATGTTCCCTCATCTTACTCCTTCTGAAGTCCACAATCAATTCCTTGGTCTTACTGATGTTGAGTGCAAGATTGTTGTTGTGACACCACTCATCTAAGCTGATATAGTTCGTTCCTGTATGCCCTCTTGCCACCACTGTGCAATAATGTATATAGTTTTAAATACTCTGAAAGGCATCATTAAGCTGGAAAGAGTGTAAAGTATTGCCAGGACTTGAGGGGCTGAGTTACTGGGAATGCTTAGGCAGGCTAGAACCTTACTCATTGGAACACTGGATTCTGAGAATCAGAATTAGGTTTATCATCTCTGAAATACAGTATATGGTGAAATTTGTAGTTTTGCGGCAGGAAATAAATCCTTCCTCTGCACTCTGTACAGGATACCTCACCTTTTCATTCCCTCCGGTAATCTCCCATTAGCCACCTCCACTCCAAGAAAAAAATAAATCTAGCCAGTTGTTCCTCCTAACTAAAATCCTCCAGATTTACAATACACTCAAAGTTTCATTAGTTACCTTACCACAATGGTGAGTTCAGATTCATTTATTTATCACATGTGCATTGAAAGATAGAGTGAAACGCTTTGTTCGCGTGAACAACCAACACAAACTAAGGATGTGCTGGGAGCTGCCCACAAGTGTTGCCACATATTTTGGTGCCAACATAGTGTGCCCTCAGTGTTCAGCAGAACACACATACAGCAGCAACAGGCAATAACAGCAAAACAAGTCCTTTCCTCCCTCTCACCAACACACCCACACACCCTCTCAATTCCAGGATTGGCCACCTTCGGGCCTCCAGCTCCAGTGGTCTCACAGACTTGCAGACATCAGCCTCCGATGTACCCAGTGGACTTGCAGACTCATGGGTATTAGGCCCCTGACTTCCAGACAGGCCGAGGCATGGCTTCGACCATTGGGCCTTGATTTCCGGACTTGCTGACTTCAGCTGTTGACCTTCGGGCTTCGACCTTTGGCATCTACCTCAGGACTCACTGATCACAGGGGACCCTGAATTTCAGGCCTCCAACTCTGGACTTGCATGAATCTTCAATTGCAGGACCTTGGGAGGAGACTCACTAATTTTACCAAGTTCACTATGCACTTTACGAAGCTCAGTCTCCTAATTGTGTTCAGGA
The DNA here is from genome assembly GCF_030028105.1 of Mobula birostris. Classification (NCBI taxonomy): domain Eukaryota; kingdom Metazoa; phylum Chordata; class Chondrichthyes; order Myliobatiformes; family Myliobatidae; genus Mobula; species Mobula birostris. The sequence continues at coordinate 145,488,385 of NC_092378.1, read as the reverse complement.
CTAGCAATGTACACGATTCAAGAGAAGGGAGTAGTTTCGCCTGGTGCATTGGATTAATTATCACACTCAACATCATGGGAGTAGGCAGTTTAAATGGTTTCAACATAGACTGGATGGGCCAAAGGACCTGTTTCCATGTAGTACTTCTCTCAAATCACTAAAGCACTAAAGTCATTTTTATTCTATTGTTGCTTGGGGGTCCCGAGGACACTGCCTCAGAATAGAGAGGTGTCACTTTAGAACGGACAAGAGGAGAAATTTGTTCAGACAAGGGGTGGTGAATCTATGGAATTCATTGCCACAGAAGGAGGCCAAGTCATTGGGTGTTTCTAAGGTAGAGGTTGGTAGGTTCTTGGTTAGTCAGGACATGAGAGGGAAATGGATCAGTCATGATGAAGTGGCAGAGCATTCTCAATGGGCTGAATGGCCTAATTATGTTCCTATGTTTTGTGGTCTTATGGTCTCATAGTTTACAATGCTACATAAGGTCAGTTCAGAGAAGTTCATTGGCTACAGACATCATGAAATGGATGAAGAATAAAAAAAAATCTTACTTAAAATGCAAGTCTGCCTTTACAACCTTTCAAAATGCAATGTAGAATGGAAAATAATTGTCCATTTATACAATGTTCCACAAGGCTCAAAATTCTGAGAGTTAGCTCAAGTACAGTCTGTTTTTTGTCTTGGGGTGTATCTCAGAGGAGGCCAAATCTTACAATGGAATGTGCCCTTCTGTTCCACAACATCAAAGCTGTGGGAAATGAAAATGTGACATAGTACTCAGTATTGTGCATTTTCTCTCCTCTTCACTTGCCTGCGTCATAGGATCATCGAGTAGTACAGTACAGAAAGAGACCCTGTGGTCCAACTAGTCCATTCCCACCAAGATCTGTCCCAACCATTCCCATTTGCCCATATCTCCCAACCAGTGTCTTTTAAATGTTATTTCTTACCAGTCTTCCATACATTTTGTTGATCCATTACTACATTGTGGAGGTATGATTTCCACATCAAGTGCTTTTTATTATTTATTTATTTAGAGATACAGCCCAGAACAACCAGCCACACCAGCCCATCAACCTACCTATCTAACCCTAGCATAATCACAGGACAACTTACAATGACCAATTTACAATGGTTAGTTAGGAAAATTCAGTCGCTAGGTATACATGGAAAGGTGGTAAATTGGATTAGACATTGACTCAATGGAAGAAGCCAAAGAGTGGTAGTAAGGAATTGCTTCTCTGAGTGGAGGCCTGTGACTAGTGGTGTGCCACAGGGATCAGTGCTAGGTCCATTGTTATTTGTCATCTATATCAATGATCTGGATGATAATGTGGTAAATTGGATCAGCAAATTTGCTGACGATACAAAGATTGGAGGTGTAGTAGACAGTGAGGAAGGTTTTCAGAGCCTGCAGAGGGACTTGGACCAGCTGGAAAAATGGGCTGAAAAATGGCAGATGGAGTTTAATACAGACAAGTGTGAGGTATTGCATGTTGGAAGGACAAACCAAGGTAGAATATACAGGGTTAATGGTAAGGCACTGAGGAGTGCAGTAGAACAGAGGGATCTGGGAATACAGATACAAAATTCCCTAAAAGTGGCGTCACAGGTAGATAGGGTCGTAAAGAGAGCTTTTGGTACATTGGCCTTTATTAATCAAAGAATTGAGTGTAAGAGCTGGAATGTTATGATGAGGTTGTATAAGGCATTGGTGAGGCTGAATCTGGAATACTGTTTTGGTCACCAAATTACAGGAAGGATATAAATAAGGTTGAAAGAGTGCAGAGAAGGTTTACAAGGATGTTGCCGGGACTTGAGAAACTCAGTTACAGAGAAAGGTTGAATAGGTTAGGACTTTACTTCCTGGAGCGTAGAAGAATGAGGGGAGATTTGATAGAGGTATATAAAATTATGATGGGTATAGATAGAGTGAACGCAAGCAGGCTTTTTCCACTGAGGCAAGGGGAGAAAAAAACCAGAGGACATGGGTTAAGGGTGAGGGGGGAAAAGTTTAAAGGGAACATTAGGGGGGGCTTCTTCACACAGAGAGTGGTGGGAGTACGGAATGAGCTGCCAGACGAGGTGGTAAATGCGGGTTCTTTTTTAACATTTAAGAATAAATTGGACAGATACATGGATGGGAGGTGTATGGAGGGATATGGTCCGTGTGCAAGTCAGTGGGACTAGGCAGAAAATGGTTCGGCACAGCCAAGAAGGGCCAAAGGGCCTATTTCTGTGCTGTAGTTTCTATGGTTCTATGGTTCTATGGACCAATTAACTTACCAGCTGGTACGTCTTTGGATCGTGGGAGGAAACCAGAGCACCTGGAGGAAACCCACCGCTCATGGGAAGGACGTACAAACTTCTTACAGATTGTGTTGGAATTGAACTCTGAATTGTGAAGCTCCAAGATATAGTAGTGTTGCACTAACCACTACGCTACTATGGCACCTCAATTTTTTTGATTCGGGTATATTATCCGACTTTGGGATAAAATTGCTTTCCCTACGTTTGTAAAAATGGAGCACGCTCATTGCCTGGGGCAGTCTATGCAGTGTAATGTATAATGAATTGGAAAATCTGCTCGTTTGGGATGACCAGAGTCCTGGGGTGATGGGTTGTCGGAGTTTTACTGAACATCATCCAGTTACTCCCATTAACCCATCTGATCTGGCCTCATGCTATCACTAATATTCCCTTTCTCCATTCCATTCCTCAAATTTTCCAAGCAGCCCAAACCAAACGAGTACTGAAAGGCCTGGATAGAGTGGACGTGGAGAGATTGTTTCCATCAGTAGGAGAATCTAGGACCCCAGGCCACAGCCTCAGATATTGGGACACAGAGATGAAGAGGACTAATGTAAGCTGCAGAGAGTTGCAAAGTTAGTCAGCTCCATTATGTGCACTAACCTCCGTAGTATCCAGGACATCTTCAAGGAGCAGCACCTCAGAAAGGCAGCATCCATCATTAAGGCTCCCCACCACCCAAAATATGCCCTCTTCTCATTGCTACCATCAAAAAGGAGGTACAGAAGCCTGATAGCACACACTCAATGATTTGGGAACAGCTTCTTCCCCTCTGCCATCCAATTCCTGAATGGACATTGAACCCATGAACACTACCTCACTACTTTTTTTGCACTATGTACTTAAGTATTTAATATATACTGACTGTAATTCACAGTTATCATGTACTGCAATCTAGTGCTGCCGCAAAGTTAAAAAATTTCAAAACATACTCTCGTGATATGCCGATACTGAATTTCTTTAGCCAGGTGGTGGTGAATCTTTGGAACTCATTGCCACAGATGTCTGTGGAGGCCAGGCCTTTGGGTGCATTTAAGGCAGGTTTTGGATTGGTAATGAGGTTAAGAGTTATGGGGAGAAGATGGAAGAATAGGTTTGAAAAAATCAGCGACAATTGAATGGTAAGTATATTTGATTAGATTAGATTGGATTAGATTCAACTTTATTGCCATTGTGCCGAGCACAGATACAAAGCCAATGAAATGCAGTTAGCATCTAACCAGAAATGCAAAGAATAGTGTTATTTACAAAATAACTGCGAATAAAACGTAAGTGCTACAGCACACAAATATAAAAGTACTGAGACAGTACAATATCGGTGCAATACTGCCTAGCGCTGTGATGGGAGGTTCAGCAGGGTCACAGCCTCAGGGAAGAAGCTCTTCCTGTGCCTGCTGGTGAGGGAGCAGAGGCTCCTGTAGTGCCTACTGGATGGGAGGAGAGTAAAAAGTCCATGGTTAGGATGAGATGCATCCTTGATAATGCTTTTCGCCCTGCCCAGGGAGCGTTTATGGTAGATGTTCTCAATGGTGGGCAAGTGGGTGCCGATAATCCACTGGGCAGTTTTCACCACACACTGGAGTGCCTTGCGGTCTGATACGGGACAATTGCCATTGGGTGAATGGCCTAATTATTTTCTTATATTTTATGGTCTTATGATCATCCTTTTCTCCAATTTCTCTATAAATTAAAGCCCTTTTTTTTGTTCTTTTTATAAGGACATAAGACATAGAAGCTAAACTAGGCCATTCAGCCCATCGAGTCTGCTCTGCAATTTGAACATGACTGATTTATTTTCCTTCTCAATCCCATTCTCCTGCCTTCTCCTCACAATCCTTTCTATCTCTGTTGTGAGGAAGGGTCCTCAACCTGAGTCATTAACTTTCTCTTCAGATGCTGTTTGACCTGCCGACAGATCCTAGCATTTTCTGCTATTTTTGTTTCAAACATCTGTAGTTTTATTTTTAAACTTGATTTTCCTTCTGGGTAACTAGTCCAGTAATGTAAACACTTTTACACCACCAGACCATAAGACCATAAGGCAGAGGAGCAGAATTAGGCCATTTGGCCCATCGACTCTGTTCTGCCATTCCATCATGGCTGATTTATTATCCCTTTCAACTCCACCCTCCTGCCTTTTCCATGCGACCTTTGACCCCCTTACTAATCAAGAACCTACCAGCCTCCGCTTCAAATATACCCAATCATTTGGCCTCCACAGCCATCTGTGGCAAAGAATTAAGCAGATTCACCACCCTCATGGTGAAATATTAGTCCCACTAGTTCAATAACAAAACACTGCAACTAACTTCTGACCGAATGTCGACATGAAAGTAAATGTAATGCCTTGCCTCACTTTGTGTTGAAGAGCAGTGGGCAGGATGCTGAAAGGGACTCCCTAGGTCCCTCTGGACACCATTCGCAGCTCAGAAAGTCGGTGTGAAATTGAGAGGACAAACATTTCCCAAGAAACATCTCATCATTAGGATTCAAGATTGTTTAACATCTTTTTCAGTACACAAGTGTAAAGGAGAATGAAATAATTGTTTCTCTGGATCCCATATAGCACAAAAAAAACACAATAAGATAAAGAAACTAATAATAAAAGCAAATATAAATACAAAAGATAGCTTATATACGTTCTTAGCTTGTTTGTATGTCTATAAAGTGCCTGTACATAAGGTGACTGACTGGAAATGATGCAGTAGTGGTGGTGGGTTAGGGGGTGGAGGTGTTGGTTAGCTTTATTGCTTGGGGAAGATATCTGCTTTTGAGTCTGGTGGCCCTGGTGTGGATGCTACGTAGCCTCCTCCCTGATGGGAGTGGGACAAACAGTCCATGAGCAGGATGGGTGCAATCCTTCGTGACGTTACCGGCCCTTTTCCGGTACTTTCTGTAGATACGTCCTTGATGGTGGGGGGAAGCGGTGTGTAGGCTGATACTGCTGGTTCTTTGGACAGGTTGACTACCCGCTGTAGAGCCTCCTTGTCCGCTGCACTGTAGTTTCCGTACTATGTAGTGATTCAGCTTGTCATGATGCTCTCTATGGTGCATCTGTAGAATGATGTGAGTACAGATGTGCAAAGTCCAGCTCTCTTCAGCCTCCTCAGAAAGTAGAGGCATTGGTGAGCTTTCCTGATTGTGTAGGATGCATTCTGGGACCATGAGAGGTTGTGCGAGATGTGCACTCCCAAGAGTTTGAAACAGCTTTCAGTTTCCACTGCTTTTTAATTGCAATATTAAATGATGTTATTTCAATCCTGAAATACTTTTTGTGCATTTAAAAAGCCACCATTCCACTGAAGTGAACACATCACACTTCTTGCCATTTGCAGCACTATATTCCGCTGCCTTCAGGGGTGTCACTTTCCAAATGAAAAAAAAATTCTAGTTGAGATAAACCTCTGCTTTGAAGTTATAAATATTCCCTTTTCCCAGAGCTGGAATGTGAGCAGGCTACTAAATTGAGCAGGTCACTGAGGAATGCTGGGAGATTGTGACTCAGTGTTCAGGGTCAACAAGAAAACAAAAGGTCAAGTTCAAAGTTCAAAGTAAATTCATTATCAAAGTACGTACTATATATGTTACCCTGAGATACATTTTCTTGCAGGCATTTACAGAACAAAACAAAATACAGTAGAATTTTCAAGAAAATGTACATAAACAAAGACTGACAACCAAGGTGCAAAAGAAGACAAACTCTGGAAATAAATTTTAAAAATACCGAAAACATGATTTGTAAAATGTCCCTGAAAGTATGTCTGTAGGTCATAGAATCAGTTCAGATTGGTTTCATAGAGCTACTGAGCACAGACACAGCTCCCTCTGCTCATGCTAATTATTAGCCACCCAGTAATTCTTTCTTTATTTCCAGCCTATTTCCACTCTTACACCTCTGCAACTTAAAACATCTGTGATTTCCAACTCTTTCTGGTTCTGATGAAACGTCATCAAGCGGACGGTGTTGCTCCTGTTTCTCTCTACACCTAGAGCACTCTTTGTACCCTTTTTGGTACCCTTATTTAAGAAGAGGGCAATGGTGGCAGTCCAAAGGGAGGTTCACCAAACTGGTTCCTGGAATGAGACATTTGTTTTAATATGAGCACCATTTGGGTGGAAGATACAAAAGCCTGAAAGCACTAATGTGCTCAAGGGCAGCTTCTATCCTGCTGGTATAAGAGGATTGAATGGTTCCCTACAATGATATGATGGACTCTTGACTACAATCTACCTTGTTATGACCTTGCTCCTTATTGACTGCCTGCATTCTACTTTCCCTGTAGCTGTTACTTTTGTCCTGCATTCTGATATTGTTTTCCCTCCCCCTCCTGTCTTCTCCTATCATTTCAGATCTCCCCCTCCCCGTCCCACTTTCAAATCTCTTACTAACTCTTCTTTCAGTTAGTCCTGACGAAGGGTCTCGGCCCGAAACATCGACTGTACCTCTTCCTAGAGATGCTGCCTGGCCTGCTGCGTTCACCAGCAACTTTGATGTGTGTTGCTTGTTTTCCCTTGTATTGCCTCAATTCCCTGTGATGGTGGTGTACTGGTATCCGCGTCCGGACTTTGGAACAAGTGGTCCCGGGGTTCGAATTTAGCCGGCTCCTTGCATGCTTTCCATCCGTGCTGCATTGAGCTTCGAGCTAGCAACTTGGCCTCGTAAAACAGACAAATGCTGAAGAAACGGCTGTCATAGTGTCACCCTAGAAGCTACATTATAACGGCGCATCACCCCGTGCATTACTATTTACAGGAAAATAAAGAAATACAATAGAGTTAATGAAAATTTATACTTAAGTAAAGAATGACAAACAACCCGTGTCCAAAACAAGGCAAGCTGCGCTATTAAAAAAATATATCATTAACATTATCCTTATGTGTTATGTTGTATGATGTGGGTGATCATGGTCTTTCTGTGACAATGATTGTTCTTGGCAAAGTTTTTACCATTTAAGTGGTTTACCATTGCTTTCTTCTGGACAGTGTCTTTACAAGATGGGTGACCCCCCCCCCCAGCCATTATCTATACTATTCAGAGATTGCCTGCCTGGCGTCAGTAGTCGCATAACCAGGACTTGTGATATGCACCGGCTGCCCGTACGACCATCCACCACCTGCTCCCATGGCTTTACCTGACTCTGATCGGGGGGGGGGGGGCTAAGAGTGCTACGCCTTGCCCAAGGGTGACCTGCAGGCAGGCGGATTAAAGGAGCACCCTACATCTCCTTTGGTACAGATGTACCTCCACCCTACAACAACTGATCGCACTGATCTACAACAGTGATGCAATGTTGTATGCTCTGTAAGAACATGAGGAATAGGAGCGGGAGTCAGACTTCTGATCTGTAGAGCCTGTTCTGCCATTTAATAAGACCATGGCTAATCTGGCTGTGGCCTCAACTCCACCTACCTGCCTTTTCCCCACAATCCTTAATTCCCCTTCCGTGCAAAAATCCATCTATCATGGCATCATTAAAAATAAAAAACTATAAGACCCAGGAGTAGAATTAGGCCATTCGACTCATTGAGTCTGCTCTGCCACTCCATCATGGCTGATTTATTATCCCTCTCAACCCCACTCTCCTGCCTTCTCTCCATCACCTTTGACACCTTTACTAATCAAGAACCTATCAAACTCCACTCCAAATACACTGAATGACCTGGCCTCCACAGCCATCTGTGGGCAGGAATTCCACAGCTTCACCACCCTCTGGTTTAAGAAATTCCTCCTCATCTCTGTTCTAGTCTGAGGCTGTGTCCTCTGGTCCCAGACTCACTCACTGCAGGAAACATCCTTACCATATCCACTTCCTCATGTTACCATATCCAATCTATCTCGGTCTTTCAATATTTAATAGGTTTTGATGAGATACCCCCTCCTCCATTTTTCTAAACTGCAGTGTGTCCAATGAGAAGTTGAAAGCATTTCTATTTCCACCCATTGCAACTACCTCATGTCACAGAAAGAGAAAATCTTGGACTTTTTTTTTTCCCCATAGATGCTGCCTGGCCTGCTGAGTTCCTCCAGCATTTTGTGTGTGTTGCTGAGAAAATATTGGACTCGAATGTCCTGGATCATATTTACATATATATTGATTTCACTTAAAGAAGTGGCTTAGCGTTTGAATAAACTCTGTAGATTCATGGTTGTGTAGGTTAATACAACAGTGAAAGCATTTGCCTTATTCGCCCAAGGGATGATTATATATTTACTTGTCCCAGTTCCAACATTTATTACTTGTTAACCGTAATTTAGGTCATTCAGTTGAAGAAATACTTCTGTATTTTTACATTGGTGATGTTGAAGCGCGAGGAAGGAAGTTTGGAACAAAACTGCAGATGCTGAAAATCTAAAACAAAAAAAAATTGCTGGAATATCCTGCATATTGAGCTGATCTGTGGGAAATGAAGCAGAGTTAACATCTCAAAATCCCTGTGTCAGAAGCCTTGCCTAAAACATAAGGAAGAGGATCAGGAGTAGGCCATTTGGCCCATCGAGCCTGCTCTGGCCGTGGACTTGGTCCCACCTACCTGCGTTTTCCCTATAACCCCTAATTCTCCTGTTATGCAAAAATCTATCTAACTATGTCTTAGATATAGGGTAGCCTTTTTGGCTTCCCTTGCCAGAGAATTCCACAGACTCGTTACTCTTTGGGAAAAGCAGTTTCTCCTCATCTCCGTCCTAAGTCTATTTTTCAGAATCCTGAGGCTGTGTTCCCGAGTTCATGTCTCACTTACCAGTGGAAACAACTTTCCTACTTCTACCTTTTCCAATCACAAGAGATTCTGCAGGTTCTGGAAATATAGAGCAACACCCACAAAGTAGTGGAGGAACGCAGTAGGTCAGGCAGCATCTATACAAAGGAATAAAGAGCTGAGACCCTTCATCTAACTTTTCCATCCCTTCATATACATGTTTCTATAAGGTCCCCTCTTATTCTTCTGAATTCTGACAAATATAGTTCCAGCTGACTCAATCTCTCCTCAGAGGCTAACATCCTCGTCTCTGAAATTAACCTGGTGAACCTCCTCTGCATTGCCTCCAAAGCCAGTATATCTTTCTCAAGTAAGGAGACCAGAACTGTCTGCAGTAGCCCAGGTGCGGTCTCATCAATACCCTGTACAGTTGCAGCATAGCCTTCCTGCTCTGAAATTCAATCCCTTTAGCAATGAAGATCAATAATCCCTTGGCTGTATAAAGGTTCGTTGACCTGTCATGTTAACCTTGTTTCTCTTTCCAGTGATGTGGCCTGACCTGCGAAGCTAAGGCATCCGTTAGTCTTGCCAGACCATGGATCTGCGCCTGGAAAGTCTTCACTCTCCAGGGCGCAGGCCAGGGCAAGGTTGTATGGAAGACAGGCAGTTGCCCATGCTGCAAGTCTCCCCTCTCCACGACACCAACGTTATCCAAGGGAAGGGCATTAGGACCCATACAGCTTGGCACCGGTGTCGTCGCAGAGCACTGTGTGATTAAGTGCCTTGCTCAAGGACACAACACACTGCCTCGGCTGGGGCTCGAACTCACGACCTTCAGGTCGCTAGTCCAATGCCTTAACCACTCGGCCACATGCCCACAACCTGCGATGTATTTCCAGCATTTTCAAAGTACATTTATTATCAAAGTATGTAGTCAGTATACAACCCTGAGATTCATCTTGCCCACAGACAGCCACAAAACAAAGAAAACCAGAAACCCTTTTAAAGGAAAACATCCAACCCCCCCCCCACCAAGGCACAAAACGTGCAAGCTGCAAAAAACACAGGACATAAAACACAAAATTGAAAGAGCCCAGGCTTATACATTTCCGCTCAGTTCAGTTCAGTCTAGCACTATGTTGTTCATTAAATGCAGCCTGCCTAATCAAAATTGCCCAAAATAATAACAAAAAAAAAGAGTGACCAGAAACCAGAAGCACATCACAACATGAACTACAGTGTCCAATCCATAAACTGCACTGAGTAAACTTTGTCCAAGACCCAGGACTTCAGCACAATCCTCTGGCAACATCGAGCAAGAGGGAGAGAGAGGCTATTTGAATGCAGTCACCTTCCTTTGACAGCGGCGAGTGAGAGGCTGGTAGGCACCACTGCACATCTGCTCACCTTCCGTTTTTGCCTTGCTGATGTTTCGGCCTGAAACGTCGACTGTACCCTTTTCCTAGATGCTGCCTGGCCTGCTGAAGTCCTTCAGCATTCTGTGTGTGTTGTTCAAACTTCCTCAGTGCTTTCATCGGAGAAGTCGGTGAGAAATGGAGTCGGTCATGTGCTCACGCCTTGTCTCCAGGCTAACTGGCCTCGAGGCTGCACGCCTTGATTGAAACCTCACCGAGCTCCGTAGGAGAGAACAAAGCGTCAGATCACGCAGTCGGCCGAAAACACACCACCAAAATGTAGATCACAGGCTTAAAGAGTAGCAAAACCACATTTGGAAGAAAAAGACTTAAAACATGAAAGAAGTAGTTTCATAAACTGTCTGGAGGATGTCATCCTTGGTTGCATTGTTTGTTGGCATCATCTTCTTTCACTTTCACTGAAGCTTTTGCAAGACATGAGGACGGTGGGACTGGTTGGAGAGGGCAGGGTAGGTGCTGGGCTAGAATGTTAAGACTGGACAAATAACAGTAGAATTGTACAACACAGCAGTCAGGGTACTGTAGAATTCCTATCTCTATATTACAGGAAGGATCAAAGTCAAAGTCAAAGTCAAAGTTGGGTTTATTGTCACATGCAATCTACCTGTATGTCCAGATGCACCTACAAACAACAACAGCATCGCAGACACATAGCATCCGATACATAACATGCACAAGATAAACATCAATTATACATTATTTTTACAAATAAGAAGACAATTAGAACAGAAAAAAAACGTCCTGCACCGGATGCACAGGAGATTGGGATTTTAAAAAGATTGGTGAATCTACTTATGTGAAAGGATTAGATTGGATAGGATTTATTCTCCTTTGGAGAGGGAAGTTTTATTTGAGGTTGTAAGAAAGTATGAGGGGTTTATACCTAGCAGATGATGAGGATCTATTCCCCTTTGGAAGAGGTGCCAATAAATAGAGAGCCTAAATTAAACAATTGGAGGAAGAGCGAGAAGGAAATCGAGGATGTTTTTGTAGGAGTGAGGAGCCCACTGTCTGAAAGTGTAGGGTAATGGAATGGGAATTGGAGGTGGGGTTAACATGCAGGGGTCCACTGGCTGAATACCCTCCTTCTGACTGTGACACTTGGCTGAGGCTGTGCATGTGGCTGGCTGCCAGGCACTGGCTTCAGTTCGGGTATCTCACCGAGTGCTGACTGACACGACACAGGCCGCGGAGCTCCGTGGTAGCACAGCAGTTGGCGCAACGCTGTTACAGCTCAGCGTGTCGGAGTTCAGGGTTCAGCATCAACACTACCTGTACAACCATTGTACGTTCCTCCCGTGTGTGAGCAGGCTTCCTCCGCGTGCCACGGTTTCCAGCAACACACCGGTTAGCAGGTTAATTGGCTATTGTAAATTGCCCTGTGATTAGGCTAGGGTTAAGTTGGGTGGCACAGCAGTGAAGTAGTTGGCAGAACGCTTTACAGTACCAGCAACCCGGATTCAATTCACACTGCTGCCTGTAAGGAGCCTGTATTTCTCCCCGTGACCACAAGGGTTTCCTCTGGGTGCTCTGGTTTCCTCCCACAGTCCGAAGACGTACCGGTTAGTAGAGTAATTGGTGATAGTAAATTGTCCTGTGATTAGACTAGGGGTTAAATCGGGAGATTGCTGGGAAGCTGGAAGGGTATTCCACACTGTATCCCAATAAGCAAACAAACAAACAAACAGATAAATAAATAGATAGAGTTGGGTTGCTGGATAGTGCAGCTTGTTGGGTCGGAAGGGCCTGCTCCACATTGCATCTCTAAGTAAAATAAAGACTGCGTGGCTGAATCATAGAAACATAGAAACATAGAAAATAGGTGCAGGAGTAGGCCATTCGGCCCTTCGAGCCTGCACCGCCATTTATTATGATCATGGCTGATCATCCAACTCAGAACCCCGCCCCAGCCTTCCCTCCATACCCCCTGATCCCCGTAGCCACAAGGGTCATATCTAACTCCCTCTTAAATATAGCCAATGAACTGGCCTCAACTGTTTCCTGTGGCAGAGAATTCCACAGATTCACCACTCTCTGTGTGAAGAAGTTTTTCCTAATCTCAGTCCTAAAAGGCTTCCCCTTTATCCTCAAACCGTGACCCCTCATTCTGGACTTTTCCCAACATTGGGAACAATCTTCCTGCATCTAGCCTGTCCAATCCCTTTAGGAGTTTATACGTTTCAATCAGATCCCCCCTCAATCTTCTAAATTCCTAATGCTCTCTAAATCACTAATGCTCTCTTCAAAGTCGACAGGTAGCAGTCAGGGCAGGTCCTGAACAGCAGGGTAGCGAGTCAGGTGCAGTCAGTACTGGCAAGAGATTTCAGGAAAAGTACGTGTCTAACCTCCTAACAATCTGTTTTGCAATCCTCTTCCAGTCTTTTGAAGTTTGTCAATGAGTTCTGGAGCCCAGAAACAGATCCATTGGCCCACCTAGTCCATGCAGAACTAATATTTTGTCTAGTCCCATTGACCTGTACCCGGACCAGAGCCCCCAGACCCCTCCCATCCATGTACTTATTCAAAAATATTGAATTGGAACCCACATCCACCATTTCTGCTGGCAGTTCATTCCACGCTCTCACCACCTTCATCAAAAGTTCTGCATGATTCTAAGGAGGTTGAGAAGATAACGCTTCAGTGGTTTTTGAATCCATTCTTTAACTCCAACTCTCCCAGGATAAGTGCTGATTGCAGCACCATGTGGGAACTCGGAGCTGTCTTTGTAAAGACTCCATCATCTGCTGCGGCACAGACTGGATTGGCGTGTAGAGTAGAGTGGTCATTCTTGTTCTGATCCTCACCACCAAAATGCCACATATGCACGGAGCAAGAATAACAAAGGAGCAGCACAATTAAACGTTGTTACTGAGTCATGTTAGTAACGGTACACTCTATGCAACTTCAAAGAGCAGATTCAAAGACTCAAAGTACATTTATACCAAATAGTGTATAGATTATACAGCCTTGAGATTTGTTTGCTCTCAGGTAGCCACAAAGCAAGAAACCTGAAATAACCTAATTACAGAAAAAAAGACCAACACCCGATGTGCAAAAAAAAAGAAAAAAAAACACAAATCATGCAAACAATTGAAGTGAACAACAACCTTCTGAACCAAACTTGAGTCCTCAGATCCAAACTCTGGAGCAGCTCGAAGTAGGCCCGAAGCCTTGCTTTTCAGTTGGTCATATTTGCGGGCTCGGAGCACAACAGCTCCGCACTTTGTCACAGCAGTTGAACTGGGCCCACCAGGACAAAAACATGCGCACTTGAATGTCTGCGCCCGAAAGAGAGAGTCCTCTGTGCGTAGGAGGCCCAGTCGGTTCAATGCACGATTGCTCTGGTATGGTGATTCCCAGGATTAGTGCTGATCGCAGAACCATTCTGAGGTCCACGTGGGAACTTGGAGCTGTGTTTGTGACTGTTCCGTCGCCACGGTAAATACAGTTTCAGCATCTGGCCAGTCAGAGAAGCTGGAATCCATCAGAGACCCATCACTATGCCCTCTCAGTCCAGACTCGCCACTGATGTTAATTGCTACAATTGTCTAATCACTGAAAGACATCTTTGTCGTGATACCCAGAGAGAGCCCTCACAACTTTAACAATGCTAGTGCTGAAAATAGTAAGTCAGCGATCAAGAACCTTCCATCCAGGGAAACAAACCGCACTAGTACAAATTGTTGGCTCGGCTTTCCTCAGGGAAGGAAGATGCAGCAGTAAAACAACAGAATTTTCTGTGCTTGAGAGTCTTCAAAAAATAAGTGACGCAAAAAAGGTTTAACTGTAGGCCTGTTCTGGAGCTGGAGGACTATCTGTGTGTGTGTGTGTGTGTGTGTTGGTGGGTGTAAGGGAGAAAAGGAACATTTATTTATTTATTTATTTAGGGCAGGTGTTCCCAACCTTTTTTATGCCATGGACTAATACTATTAAGCAAGGGGTCCTTGGACCCCAGGTTGGAAACTCCTGATTTAGAAGAACAGCTCAGTAACAGGCACTTCTGGCCCAATGAGCCTGCTTGCCCAATTACACCCCATGTGATCAATTAACTACTAACCTGTACGCCTTTGGAATGTGGGAGGAAAAGTGGAGCCCCTGGAGGGAACCCACGCAGCTATGGGGAGAGCGTACAAACTCCTTACAGGCAGCGGTGGGTATTGACCCAGGCTGCTGGCTTTGGAATCACATTACGGTAGCCGCTACGCTACGCCACTTCTGTTGTTTTGTTAATTGTGCTCTATGTTGCTCTGCCAAGCACTGGGGGCGTGCCATGTTGGCGCTGGAAAGTGAGGTGGCACTTGCGGGGCGCCCCCCAGCACATCCTTAGTGGTGTTGGTTGTTCGCGCAAATGGTGCATTTCACTGTACATCTCCATGTAAATAAAAAGGCACCCGTTAGCCTTGCGGGACCATGGACCTGTGCCTGGAAAGTCTTCACCTGGGCAAGGTTGTATGGAAGACCAGCAGTTGACTTGCAGTTGCCCATGCTGCAAGTCTCCCCTCTCCACGACACCAGTGTTGTCCAAGGGAAGGGGATTAGGACCCATACAGCTTGGCACTGGTGTCATCGCAGAGCAATTTGTGATTAAGTGCCTTGCTCAAGGACACAACACGTTCCCTCGGCTGGGGCTTGAACTCACGACCTTCAGGTCACTAGTCCAATGTCTTAACCACTTGGCCACGTGCCCACGTGTCTCCATGTACAAGTGATACATAAATAAATCTCAATTCATCTCTGAACCTGAGTACCAGAGTCCCAAATCAGACATTCTCAGCTTTCAGAGTTGAACGTTCAAAGCAAATTTATTAGCAAAGTATATATGGATGACCATATACTACCCTGAGATTCATTTTCTTTCAAAGGTTTCAAAGATACACTTAATATCAGAGAAATGTATACAATATACTGTACATACATATACAGTATAAAGTATAAAGTATCCTGAAATTCTTTTTCTTCGCATTCATAGTGTTACTGCTTGTGGGCATTCATAATGGAACAAAGAAATACAATGAAAAGGTATGCACAAAGACTGACAAAAAAGGGATAAGGCATCTGCTTTTTCCCTGTAACCGCACTCCTTGTAGATGTACTCAATGATGGAGGGGGCTTTGCCTGTGATGGACTGGGCTGCATCTACTAATTTTTGTCGGATTTTCCACTCTTGGACATGGGTGTTTCCATACCAGTCTTACATAACCTTTCACACCTCAAGGTGCTTTGTAACCAAAACATTTCTTTTTGAGTGATTTTTGAAGTCCTCCCCACAAGCTTCTGACACGTCAGCATAAATACTACCTACTGAATCACCACTTAGTCACGGTCCCGAGGGCTGCACTTGTGGATAACTTGATAAGATTTTACAGCTGGAGTTTTCAAGCTCAATAGCAAAATACTGTAGACACTGAAGTGCGAAAGATACATAGCAAGTTCTGGACTTGTTTGTCATCTGTGATGGAGCTGCCTTGCTATTGCTTTTAACTCTCGTGAATATTACATTCCTAGAGCACCTGCAAATTATATGGAGCCTGAAGATAAATATCTCGAGAAGTGCTGAACTCTCAGGGTTTAAATCATTCCTGTTTTAATATCAGGCGATGACAACTAGATGTAGATTTTTTTTACATGTATCACTCCAAGAATCATAGAGGCATAGAGTAATACAGCTCGGAAAAAGGCCCTTCGGTTCAACTCAACCGTGCTAACCTAGATTCAGATTTATTTATCACACGTGTTCCACAGGGATCAGTGCTGGGTCCATTGTTATTTGTCATCTATATCAATGATCTGGATAATAATGTGGTAAATTGGATCAGCAAATTTGCTGATGATACAAAGATTGGAGGTGTAGTAGACAGTGAGGAAGGTTTTCAGAGCCTGCAGAGGGACTTGGACCAGCTGGAAAAATGGGCTGAAAAATGGCAGATGGAGTTTAATACTGACAAGTGTGAGGTATTGCACGTTGGAAGGACAAACCAAGGTAGAATATACAGGGTTAATGGTAAGGCACTGAGGAGTGCAGTGGAACAGAAGGATCTGGGAATACAGATACAAAATTCCCTAAAAGTGGCGTCACAGGTAGATAGGGTTGTAAAGAGAGCTTTTGGTACATTGGCCTTTATTAATCAAAGTATTGAGTATAAGAGCTGGAATGTTATGATGAGGTTGTATAAGGCATTGGTGAGGCCGAATCTGGAGTATTGTGTTCAGTTTTGGTCACCAAATTACAGGAAGGATATAAATAAGGTTGAAAGAGTGCAGAGAAGGTTTACAAGGATGTTGCTGGGACTTGAGAAGCTCAGTTACAGAGAAAGGTTGAATAGGTTAGGACTTTATTTCCTGGAGCGTAGAAGAATGAGGAGGGATTTGATAGAGGTACATAAAATTATGATGGGTATAGATAGAGTGAATGCAAGCAGGCTTTTTCCACTGAGGCAAGGGGAGAAAAAAACCAGAGGACATGGGTTAAGGGTGAGAGGGGAAAAGTTTAAAGGGAACATTAGAGGGGGCTTCTTCACACAGAGAGTGAGTGGTGGGAGTATGGAATGAGCTGCCAGACAAGGTGGTAAATGCGGGTTCTTTTTTAACATTTAAGAATAAATTGGACAGACACATGGATGGGAGGTGTATGGAGGGATATGGTCCGTATGCAGGTCAGTGGGACTAGGCAGAAAATGGTTCGGCACAGCCAAGAAGGGCCAAAAGGCCTGTTTCTGTGCTGTAGTTTCTATGGTTCTATGGTTCATTGGTACATACAGCGAAGTGCTTCATTTGTGTTAGCAACCAACATAACCAATGAATAAAGGCTGTGTGAATCATGGTGGTGGGGACCAGGCCCCAGAGTTGTCTGAGAGCGAGGAATGACCCAATGTTTGGATGATTTAAACGCTGGGCCAGATTGAAAATGTCAGGGTGTTGGGATGGGCTGGTTCTGCTCTCTGCTCCACGGTGCTTGCTCAGCTCTGCGCTGAACTGGGGCTGTGGCCTGCCCCAGAGGCAGTGATGCTCACGTACACCAGACCGATGCAGGTTCAAAGGCAAAACTTGCGGAAAGTGCAACAAAGTAGGACACGTACAAAGAGCATGTCAGGTAGACTGCACAGGGAAGAGATATAGGTAAAAAAAAATTAAATTTCAGTTTCAAAAAGAGCACTAATCTGCATGCTGTTGATGAAAAATCTGATGATGAGAGCAACCTTCAGATTTATAATGCGAAAACTGACAAAAGACAAACAATAAGGCTTACACTAGAAGTGAACAGCAAGTTAATTAAAATGGAATTGGACATCGGCTCAGCTGTTTCAGTGATTCCACAAAATGAGATTGAATGTCATTTCGAAGATACTGAACTGAAGCCTGCAGATACCTAACTAAGAACTTATACTCTAACTCTTATGGAAATGACATTTGTAACAGTCAAGTACAACAACCAACAGGGCACATTGGACTTGTATGTGGTAAAAACAGGAGGTCCAGTATTATGGGTTGTGAGCAGCTAAACTAAAACTTGATTTTCTTGCTGCACCCCCTCCCCAGTGAAAACAAATAAAGAAAGGTACTGGATGATGCCTTAGCAGAGTTCAAGGATGGCTTTGGAAAACTCAAACAGATCAAGGGTAAAATAGTGTTAAACGAAAATGCCACACCCAAATTTTACAAAGCCCACCCAGTTCCTTATACCATCCATGATAAAGTCATCAGTGAGCTGGATCATATGGAAGCTGAAGGAATTTTGGACCCATAGGCAACACCAGTGGTTCCAGTAGCCGTGAGGAATGCGTCCATCAGGATCTGTGGTGATCTTAACGTCACCATCAATCCAGTACTGAAAATAAATCAATACCCTCTGCCCAGGATAGAGTACATCTTTGCAAACCTTTCTGGAAGAAAACAGTTCTGCAAAATGGATTTAGTTGAGGCCTCCTTGCAGATGGAGATGGAAGAAGAGTTCAAAGTTTTTCTCACCATCAACACTTACAAAAGGTTCTATTGCTGCAATAGGCTTATTTTTGGAACAGCATCTGCACCCGCACTTTGGCAGAAAGCAAACCAGGTGTTGCAAGACTGTCCAGGCACACGGTGTTACTTGGATGACATCATTGTTACTGGTAAAAATGACAAAGAACACCTCTAAAATCTCAAGATAGTTTTAAAAAGATTACAAGATTATGGGTTCAGAGCATGACGAAACAAATGTGAATTCTTTAGACCAAGCATCACTTACAGTGGTCACACTATTGACGCACAAGGATTTACACAAGTATGCTGAGAAAATTCAAGCAGTGGTGGATACCCCAGGGCCAAAGGATGTGTAACAGTTGTAGTGCTTTTTAGGATTCATCAATTCCTGCCAATCCTGGCTACTGTGCTCCACCCATTGAATTCATTACTACAGATCAGGAAGAATTGGCAATGGACAAAGCAGTGTGAGGTGGCTTTCATGAAGGAAATGATGATGTCAGACATTGTACTCACACATTATGATCCACATCATCCAATGAAGCTTGCCATGCACTGTTTGGGATGCCAATGCATCCAGAAGAAATGTCCAGAGTTATCAGAACCACCTCCTGCAGTCCCAGAATCAACTCCTACAACCATCACGGAAGACGCAACAAAACTTGGGATTGTCTTCACAGCTGCAAGTCTCACCTGCCAAGCTGAGTGACCTTCCTTGTCAGGAAAGATGTTATCCCACAGGAGTAAGAAATCCTCCACAGAGATTACATCTTTAGACCTGAGTGAAACACTTTAAAAATAGAAACATAGAAAATAGGTGCAGGACTAGGCCATTCGGCCCTTCGAGCCTGCACCTCCATTTATTATGATCATGGCTGATCATCCAACTCAGAACCCTGTGTACCCCCTTCCCTCCATACCCCCTGATCCCCGTAGCCACAAGGGCCATATCTAACTCCCTCTTAAATATAGCCTCAACTGTTTCCTGTGGAAGAGAATTCCACAGATTCACCACTCTCTGTGTGAAGAAGTTTTTCCTAATCTCAGTCCTAAAAGGCTTCCCCCTTATCCTCAAACTGTGACCCCTCGTTCTGGACTTCCCCAACATCGGGAACAATCTCCCTGCATCTAGCCTGTCCAATCCCTTTAGGATTTTATACATTTCAATCAGATCCCCCCTCAATCTTCTAAGTTCCAACGAGTACAAGCCTAGTTCATCCAGTCTTTCTTCATATGAAAGTCCTGCCATCCCAGGAATCAATCTGGTGAACCTTCTTTGTACTCCCTCTATGGCAAGGATGTCTTTCCTCAGATTAGGGGACCAAAACTGCACACAATACTCCAGGTGTGGTCTCACCAAGGCCTTGTACAACTGCAGTAGTACCTCCCTGCTCCTGTACTTGAATCCTCTCTGTTTTGTATTTAATATTTCAGTATATTTGAGCAATATTGTAAATATATTGTTTGATTAATCATTCTTTGCTTGAATAATTCATTATGGGTTATATGTAAAAGTACAGAAATGGCATACATCATCATGACACCACATCATATGCACATGTCTCTGTTAAAGTAAAAACAAAATGAAGACCTGTTCTCCTGGGCTCCTGTCTTTTTCTTGAAATTAGTTGTATGTTTTGGTTACAAACCACAACAATTTCCTTCTCTATATCAAACCAGTGAACCACAAAGGTTAATGATCCAGAAGTTTCTGTTATATTATTATTATTATTACTAATTCTCATTTTTCACTTCAGAATATCATTCTGTGCTGGTGGGATTTGTTCTTGTGTCTCCAGTGCATTAGTAAAGGATTTGTTTTAGATTACTAATCCCATAATTTAACCAGGATGTTAACATCCCATGCAACACACAGTAAATGCTGGAGGAGCCCAGCAGGCCGCAGCCACCATATTGGGCTGAGTCCCTTCATCAGGACTGGAAAGGAAGGGGCAGGAAGCCAGAATAAGATGATGGGGAAAGAAGAGGAGTACGAACTGGTAAATGACCAGTTAAACCAGGTGAGTGATAAGGAAAGTGGGTAGGGAAGGGGGGGGGATGAAGTGAGATACTGAGGGGAAAGGCAAAAGAAATAAAGAGCTGAGGAACAAATCTGAGAGAATAAGAAAGAATAAACCCAGTGACTAAATCTTCAAAGCCCTCTAAAGTTTTGCAAAGATTTGGATAAAGAAATTTCAATTCATCTCAGTCCTAAATGGCCGACCTCTTATTCGCCGACTGAGTCCCTGGTTCTAGACTCCTCAGTTAGAGGAAACACCCTTCCCACATGTACTTTGCAAGTTTTAACGAGATTACCTCTTTTAACAATGGTCTGCACTGGGAGGTCTGGTGTTGAGAATTGATAGGCTGCCAAGGAGACCACACAGCAGGTTTTTAATTATCATCATCTAAAATGTTGTTTGCACAGCTATTAAGGAGGCCAGTTGTAAAGACATCCTCGGGGAGCTGTACTTCACAGGAGGGCACCAGGTCTCCACAGGTGAGAACATAATGGGAATGAGAATTGCTTGATTCTGCATCATACAGGGACTCCCTGGCAGGCTATTCACTCAGAACAGACTTGTGTTTCACATCTCTTACAGGACACCCCAAAGCATTTTATAGGCAGTGAAATAATTTCAAATGTAATTGCTGTGACGTCTGAAATGCAACAGAGCCAGGTACAGATAAAAGACCACAAGATAAAGGAGCAAAATTAGACCTTTTGGCCCATCAAGTCTGCTCTGCCATTTCATCATGGCTGATCCATTTTCCCTGTTAGCCCCAATCTCCTGCCTTCTCTCCGTAACCCTTCATGCCCTGACTAATCAAGAATCTATCAGCCTCTACCTTAAATAAACCCAATGACTTGGCCTTCACAGCGGCCTGTAGCAATGAAATCCACAGATTCACCACTCTCAGGCTAAAGAAATTCCTCCTCATCTCCGTTCTAAAAGGACAGCCCTCTTAAATTGTGTCTACAAGAGTAAGTCTGTGGCTTGGAGTCCAGGGGTGAGTGACTCACTTTCCAACCTTACCACAGACTTTCAGGGACATCATGAAATATCCCACCACCCCCTCAATGTCCTTAAATGAATATCAGCCCCCACCTTGATACCATCATAATGAGGCAATACCATTTCGGGTCAAAAACAGGCAAATGGTACTAGCCTGGAGGGCCACTATGGACAAAATAGGCCGAGTGGCCTGTTTCCATGCAGTATTATCCCTTGACTCTATCCTGTACCAAGTTGTCACTCATCATTGGAGAAACTATGCAGTATATAAATATATATTCTCTCCCACATGGGAGCCCAATGGGAGAGTCTGTACCATCTAGAGCAGGGGTCCCCAACCTTTTTTACAACGCGGACCGGTTTATTATTGACAATATTCTTGCGAACCGGCCGACCCGGGAGTTGGGGGTAGGGTTGCCAACGGACAAGAGTAGCAGTCAAATATGCTGTTTACCCCGAGAAAGACTACAATGACCATGAAGCCTTGTGCGGGCACCAGTGCGCATGCGTGTACGTGCCGATTTTTTCCTACAAATCGTTTTTGGCGATTCTGTTGGGAGGCGGGTGTTAATCATGACCGGAATATAGGTGATAAGTGGCTAATACACTCAATTTCATTTCTAAAAGGGCTTATCTAATGAATTTAATATTAAACACACAGCGCATATTTTCCTCGCATGAATATAGTGATAAGTCAATTATCAGGGGCAGACAGGGGAGCTTGAAGTAAGTGTTGAATGAACTTCCAGTAGAAGTGGTAGGGGCAGGTTCGATATTATCATTTAAAGAAAAATTTGATAGGTATATGGATAGGTATATGGACAGGAAAGGAATAGAGGGTTATGGGCTGAGTGCAGGTCGGTGGGACTAGGTGAGAGTAGCGTTCGGCATGGACTAGAAGAGCAGAGATCGCCTGTTTCCGTGCTGTAATTGTTATATGGTTATATAAGTCACTTATAAGTCAATAGCATCATAACATTTTAAGTAACATTTGGATATTAAACACACAGCACATATTTTCCCCGTATGAATATATAAAATCATTGCAACACACCAATGTAGCTGAATTTGTGGGAGCCCTGAGCTTGTTTTCCTGCAACAAGACGGTCCTATCGAGGGGTGATGCGAGACAGCGATACTCAAAGGGGTTCCTTATGTCCAGTCTATTCTGCAATTTAGTTTTCGTTGCATTCATTGCAGAGATATGTTGAAAATGGGAACAACGTTTTCAGTGCTTTCGTGGCTGTCTCAGGATATTTAGCCTTGACTTTGATCCAGAATGCCGGCAGAGATGTTATGTCAAACATACTTTTCGGCCCGCCGTCATTTGCGAGCTCGAGGAGTTGATCTCCTTCCCACGCTGACATGGATGACGCGCAGGTAATGACCTCGCGTGATTTCAAGCTCAACAGTGGCTGTGACAGGGAATGAGGAAAGGTGCTCTATTGGCTCAGGGTGTCTGACCCTCCAAGGGAGGAGTTGTAAAGTTTGATGGCCGCAGGCAGGAATGACTTCCTATGACGCTCTGTGTTGCATCTCGGTGGAATGAGTCTCTGGCTGAATGTACTCCTGTGCCCAACCAGTATATTATGTAGTGGATGGGAGACATTGACCAAGATGACATGCAACTTAGACAACATCCTCTTTTCAGACACCGCCATGAGAGAGACCAGTTCCATCCCCACAACGTCACTGGCCTTACGAATGAGTTTGTTGATTCTGTTGGTGTCTGCTACCCCTCAGCCTGCTGCCCCAGCACACAACAGCAAACATGATAGCACTGGCCACCACAGACTCGTAGAACATCCTCAGCATCGTCTGGCAGATGTTAAAGGACCTCAGCCTCCTCAGGAAATAGAGACGGCTCTGACCCTTCTTGTAGACAGCCTCAGTGTTCTTTGACCAGTCCAGTTTATTGTCAATTCGTATCCCCAGGTATTTGTAATCCTCCACCAGGTCCACACTGACCCCCGGATGGAAACAGGGGTCACCGGTACCTTAGCTCTCCTCATGTCTACCACCAGCTCCTTAAATTTTTTCAGATTAAGCTGCAGATAACTCTGCTCACACCATGTGACAAAGTTTCCTACAGTAGCCCTGTACTCAGCCTCGTCCTCAGCCCATAGGTAGAGTGAACAGCTGGATACTTTTTCCCAGGGTGGAAATGGCTAACGTGAGAGGAATTACTTTTAAGGTGGTTGCAGGAAAGTGTAAGGGGGATTTCTGAGGTAGGTTTTTTTTGCATGGAGAGTGGTAAATGCTTGGAACGCACTGCCGGGGATGATGGTAAAGGTAGATACACTAGGGACATTTAAGGGACCCTTAGATAGGCAGATAGATGATAGAAAAATGGAGGGTTATGGTCTATGTAGAAAGGTTAAATTGATCTTGGTGTAGGTTAAAAGGTCAGTACAACATCATTATAGAGTAAAAGGTCTGTACTGTACTGTAATGTACTATGTTCTATGTTCTATGTTCTGTGTTGTAAGTGGCAAGATATCCAGCCCTGCCCTGATGTAGAGTTTCAACCTGAACCATCAATAACTCCTCTACGCCCACGGAAGCTGCTCGACCCATTGAGTTATTTCATCTGATTGTTTGTTGCTTCGCATTTCACATTACTGGCCATTTATGTCACCAACAATTTATAAGAATGACATTTCTCTAACACTGCAGAAACCTTACATCTATAATTTATACTGCAGAGGCATGTACGGTGGGGAGACTCTTTACTTAACAGTGAGTGGAGTCATTTTCACTGGCGGAAGCAGTTATTCACAATTACCATATGGCCAGTTTTCCAATTGAACCATTGCTACTGTTCACATAAAAATGCAGTAAAATTAGCAGAGTGTTGTAAAGGGGAATCAAATTACGAATCAGGATGGAGATTTATGAGCCGTTTGGACTAGGAGTAATTTGGGATGGTTTCGTATGTAGCTGGTCAGTGGAGGGAAGGAAGGGAGGAAATGGATGGTGGTGGTGATGAAGACAGGTACCATGGCAACATGTGACTGCTGAGGCTGATGCCAGGCATTTCAGGGAGAATGCCAGGGGCATTGAACTAACACTTGTAGTCCTGAAGAACACAACCCTGACAGCAGGCTCTGTCAGCAATTAAACAAATTCAGACCATTACCATCGTTATTGCCATGTTGTATGACGTGGGTGATCATGGTCTCATGACCATGATTGTTCTTGGCAAATTTTTCTACAGAACTCATTTGCCATTGCCTTCATCTGGACAGAGTCTTTACAAGACGTGTGAGCCCAGCTACTATCAATACTCTTCAGTGACTGTCTGTCTGGCGTCAGTGGTCACGTCTGATACGAACCAGCTGCTTGTACGACCATCCGCCACCTGCTCCCATGGCTTCACGTGGTCCTGACGCGGGCGGCTAAGCAGGTGATACACCTTGCCCAAGGGCGACCTGCTGGCTAGTGGAGGGAAGGCGCGCCTTACACTTCCTTTGGTAGAGACATATCTCCACACAGCCACCCAATTCAGATCATTTCTCAAAATTAGGTATTACAGCCTAGGGATAGAAATTCATGCAGCACAGCCAGAGTGTGCCAGTGAATGTCGTCAGCTCTTCTCATACCGGATAATTTCATTGTTCCTTATGACATAGAAGGCTATTTGGCCCATTATGCCAGTGCCAGCCCATAGATCCAATTTTCCATGTAGGTCGTTCTCCCCAAAATCCTTCCACTTACCTGAACACCAGGGGTAATTTACAGTGGCCAGTCAGCCTACTAACATGCACACCTCTGAGTCACAGACAAAACCAGGGAATTTGGGAAAATCTTCTATAGTTACAGGGAGAAAGTTTATACACCACATACACAGCACCAGAGATCAGGATGAACCTGGGTCACTTGGCTCAAACCTGAAGAAGAAGACCTATTGGACATTCAAACCTGAGGGAATTTACAAGAAGGTTGCTGGATTTTGAGGGCGTGAGTTATAGTTATAGACTTCTGCAATGGTAAACCAGAGGTGCATGAGCCAGTCCTCAATGGAGGATCAGAGGTGAAGAGGCTTAGCAACTTTAAATTCCACTGTGTTACTATATCTGTCCTGGACCCAGCACATATTGTAAGTGGAATTGTGATAAAAGCACAGCAGTGCCTCTACTTCCTCAGGAGTCTGCAGAGATTCAGCATATCATCAAAACCCTTGGCAAACTTCTATCGATGTGTGGTGGAATATGTACTGATTGGCTACATTACAGCCTGGTATGGGAACACCAACGCCTTTGAGCAGAAAATCCTACAAAAGTTAATGGATTTGGCCCGGTGCATCACGGGTAAAGCCCTCCCAACCATTGCGCACATCTACATGAAACACTGTCTTAGGAAAGCAGCAACCATCATCAGAGATCCCCACCACCCAGGTCCTGCTCTCTTCTCCCTGGTAGAAGGTAGAGAGCCTCAGGACAAGAACAATTACTACTCCTCAACCATCAGGCTCTTGGAGACAAGGGGATAACTATACTCACTTGCTCCAGCATTAAAATGATTCTACAACCAATGACTCATTGTCTCATTATCCCACATTCTCCTTATTTATTGTTATTTATTTATATTTGCATTTGCAGTTTGTTGTCTTCTGCATTCTGGATGATATTTCATTGATTCTGTTATAGTTACTACTCTATAGATTTGTTGAGTATGACAATAGGAAAATGAATCTCAGGGTTGTATAAAACCACAAGACCATAAGATATAGGAGCAGAATTAGGCTATTTGGCCCATGGAGTCTGCTCTACCATTTCATCATGCCTGATCTGTTTTTCCTCTCAGCCACAAACTCCAGCCTTCTCTCCCTATACCTTCATGCTCTGACAAATCAAGAATCTATCAGCCTTTGCCTGAAATATATATAAAGACATGACCTCCACTGCTGCCTATGGCAATGAATTTCACAGGTTCACCACTCTCTGGCTAAAGAAATTCCTCCTCATCTCCATTCTAAAAGGACACCACTCTATTTAAAGGTGGTGTCTTCTGGTCTTAGACTCTCCCAACAGAGAAAACATCCTCTCCACATCCACTCTTTCAAAGCCTTTCACCATTCAATAAATTTGAATTAGGTCATCCCTCATTCTTCTAAGTTCCAGTGAATACAGGCCCAGAGCCATCAAGCACTCTTCATATCACAAACTATTCAATCCTGGAATCATTTTCATAACCTCCTTTGAACTCTTCCCAGTATCAGCACAGCCTTTCTAAGGTAAGTTGCCCAAAACTGCTCAGAATAACTCCGACTGAGGCCTGACTAGTGCTTTATAAAGTCTCAACATTACATCCTTGCTTTTATATTCTAGCCCTCTTGAAATGAATGCTAACATTGCATTAACCCTCCTCACCACAGACTCAGCCTGTAAATTAATCTTCATGGAATCCTGCACAAGGACTTCCAAGTCCCTTTGTGTCTCCGTTTTTTGTATTTTCTCTCCATTTAGAAAAGATCTACCCTTTCATTTCTTCTGTCAAAGTGCATGCCCACACACTTCACAACACTGTAGTCCATCTTGCCACTTCTTTGCCCGTTCTCTTAACCTGTCCAAGTATTTCTGTAGCCTTATTACGTTCTCAAAATTATCTGCCCTTTCACCTATCTTCGTATCATCTGCAAACTTTGCAATAAAGCCATCAATTCCATTATCCAAATCATTGACATATAATGTAAAAAGATATAACATATAACATATATATTCTTTGAAAATAAAGTTACTTTGAACATTTTAAGGAATGGTTGAATGTGTTAGGACTTTATTCCTGGAATGCAGGAGAATGAGGGGAGATCTTATAGAGGTATACAAAATTATAAGGGGTATAGAAAGAGTGAATGCATGCAGAATCTTTCCCCTCAGCTTGGGTGAGATGGGAACTAGAGGTCATAGGTTTAGGGTTAGGGAGAATCTGAAGGGGGATCCTCTTCACTTGGAGAGTGGTGTCAGTGTGACACAAGCTGCTGGTGGAAGTGTTAATTGCAGGTACATTTGTAACATTTAAGAAAAGTTTGGATAGGTGCATGGATGGGAGGGATTTTGATGATATGGTCCAGGTCCAGAGAGATGTGATTTGGCAGAAGATAAACTTGGTATCAACTGGATTGCCCATATGGCCTGCTTCTTGCTGTAGTACTCAATAATTCCATAACTCCCACTTTGAATCTCTTGTCACTTATCTGCATTAGGAACAAAGTACAATGGGCAATTAAATAACCAGCACATCTTTGGGATGCATTGGAAACTGGAGTAATCATGGGGTACCCACAATATTGTGTTCTCCATTATAGGAAGGCTGAGGTTGGGTTTCAGAGCGGGCAGAGGAGATTCACCAGAAGACCCAGCAGGGACTGCAGATGCTGGAGGTCTGGTGCAGCACACACAAAATGCTGGAGGAACTCCAGGCAGCATCTATGGAGGGATATGATGCAGGGTCTTGGCCTGAAACATTAACTGTTTGTTTGCCTGATTATACTGATTCCTCTAGCACAGGGCTTCCCAACTTTTTTGATGCCATGGACCAATACCATTAAACAAGGGATCTGTGGGCCCCTGCTCTAGCAGCATCCGGAAAGGAAATTTAACCCTGGACTGCTTCTCTTAATGAAAAAGAACAATGGGTGCACTGAAAGTCAACACAAAGCAATATCACTGTATTCTGAGGTACCACAGCTAACCAACTAATCAGATACAGGAACAGAAAACTTGGACAGCATCTGTCGGAAAAGAAACAGAGATAATTGCTCAGGTCTGAGACCCTTTGTCAGAATCAAGAATCAGCAGAAATGAGAACTATCATTCTTGTAAAACAATTTAAGAACAAAAATTGTCTTGAGTCCTGAGGGTCTCTGCGGCAAGCCGTAGAGTTGCGTTTCTGGGTTTCTTGTGCACCTCTGTTTTACTAATTGTTGTCTTAATGAGTCGTTAAGCCCTTGTGCCTTCTGTTTAATCTTGTCAAGTTTATTGTTATTGGCACGGGTTTATTAAATAATCACTTTCTATGATTATTTAATTTGGACTCTTGTACAGTGCTGATCGTGGTGTCCTTGTGTTGACAATGATTTGTCTCATGGTGTTGCCTGGTTGTGCCACTGATGCTCCGTTGGAATTCCTATGTATAACCTCTCATTCCCGTCTCTACATGGGAGTTTGCCGTTCTTCCACGCCTGGGTCCAGTCATTGCCACTGCACACGGTGACAAGGAGATTGTTTTCACATCCTGATGAAGAGCCTCGGTCTGAAATTTTAACTGTTTGTTCCCCTCCATAGGTGCTACCTGTCCTGCTGAATTCCTCCAGCCCTTTTTGTGTATCTTGCTCAAGAGTTGCAGCATTTGAAGAGTCGGTTGAGTCTATTAGTTCTATGGGCCTGTTCTTTCCCATGTGCCCCTCACCAGTTCTATCATCATCCATTTACAGCGGCTAATGAACTGAATGGCCAGTACACTCAGTTGAACACACACAAAATAATGGAGGAACTCAGCAGGTCAGTTGGCAACTATAGAGCAGAATAAACAGTCTACGTTTTGGGCCAACTGAGTTACTGATTTGCTGATCACTGATCAATATACCTGTGCGGTCAGTCCCAGGTTCCATAAGACCATAAGACATAAGACAAAGAAGCAGAAGTCGGCCATTCGGCCCATCGAGTCTGCTCCGCCATTTTATCATGAGCTGATCCATTCTCCCATTTAGTCCCGCTCCCCCACCTTCTCACCATAACCTTTGATGCCCTGGCTACTCAGATACCTATCAATCTCTGCCTTAAATACACCCAATGACTTGGCCTCCACTGCTGCCCGTGGCAACAAATTCCATGGATTCACCACTCTCTGACTAAAAAAATTTCTTCGCATTTCCATCTCATCCTTCCCCCTACCATATTCTAACTTCCACTTCCTTCTTTTCCAAACCTGATGAAGGTCTCTGTTCCAAAATCTCTACTGTTTTTTTCCTTGCGTAGATGCTCAAAGTTCAAAGTAAACTTATTATCAAAGACGGTATATGCCACCATATACCACCCTGAGATTCGTTTTCTTGGAGGTACTCACAGCAGAACAAAGAAGTGCAAAAGGATCAGTGAAAAACTACAGACAAAGACTGACAAACTGGGCAAATAACAAAAGAAACATGTAATAATAAACAATTAATAAAATGAATACTAAGAATATGAGTTGCAGAATCCTTGAAAGTGAGTCTATAGGTTGTGTTCAGTGATCAGTTCAGTGTTGAGGTGAGTGAGATTATCCACACTGGTTCAGGAACCTGATGACTGAAGAGTAAACACAGTTCCTGAACATGGTTGTATGATGCTGTCTGATCTGCTGACTTCCTCCAGCACTTTGTGTGTGTTGCTCTAGATTTCCTACATCTGCGGAGACTTATTGCCTTCAGATTTATCGCATCCACAGTTGTCTTGCATTTGGTTTACAAGGGAAAATAGGTTTTCCTTCTTAAAAAATAATCCACTTAAAAGTTCCATGCCCTGCTGCACTTTCATTCTACAATCAGAAAGCCAATCTAAATAAAAAACACGCCTCTCACAAAAGCAACAGATTCAATTTTCTAAGGTATTGGTGCATTTGAGTGAAATATGGAAAGAGATTAATTATATTTGGTGCATTGTGCACTAACAACTGAGAATGGGAGCGTTGGGATTTCACAGTACATTAATACCTTGCCCTCTCACATTAAGGAGCTGTTTTTGAATGAAGTCTGGATCCAGAGGATAAAATTTCCTTCTCCATTTGCAGGACTGAGGAACTCTAAGTAACTCTAGCTTATCGTAAACCAACTGGTTATAGAAGTAAGACCCCAACAGTTAAACTGTCTACAGCAGGGGTGGCCAGCCTTTTACATTCCATGCGACAATTTTTTCACGCACGAGTTCAGGTGTGCCATACAACTCTTATACCCCCACAATTCTTGTCAAAATATGTTAATATAGAACTCGTGCATGAAAAAATTGCATCTGAACTCGTGTGTGAAAAAATTGATCCATGGAATGTAAAAGGCTGACCACCCCTGGTCTACAGTATCTTCGAGTTTATTCTTAGCCACATTTTCACGAGTTACTGATCTTACATGAGTTTAATCTTGGCTACTTTTTACATGAGTCACTGGTTGCTTCACAGCTCGGTATGTTAATGCTAATGCCCAAGAATGGAAAAGTCTACAGAAAGTAGGCAATTACTGCCAATGTCCGTCTCACCACTGAGCACTCTACAAGGGGCACTGTCGCAAGAAATCAGCATCCACCATCAAGGAGCCCCACCATCCAGGCCATGCTCTCTTCTTGCTGCTGCCAGCAGGAGGGAGGTACAGGAGCCTTAGGTCCCACACCACCTGGTTCAGGAACAATTATTACCCTCCAACCATCCTGAACCAGTGTGGATAATTTCACTCACCTCAACCCTTAACTGATTCCATAAGCCTTTAGTCTTACTTTCAAGAACTCTACAACTCATGTTCTCAGTATAACCATATAACAATTACAGCACGATAACAGGCCATCTCGGCCCTTCTAGTCCGTGCCGAACGCTTACTCTCACCTAGTCCCACAGACCTGCACTCAGCCCATAACCCTCCATTCCTTTCCTGTCCATATAGCTATCCAATTTTTCTTTAAATGACAATATCGAACCTGACTCTACCACTTCTGCTGGAAGCTCGTTCCACACAGCTACCACTCTCTGAATAAAGAAGTTCCCCCTCGTGTTACCCCTAAACTTTTGTCCCCTCTCAACTCATGTCCTCTTGTTTGAATCTCCCCTACTCTCAATGGAAAAAGCCTATCCACGTCAACTCTATCTATCCCCCTCATAATTTTAAATACCTCTATCAAGTCACCCCTCAACCTTCTACGCTCCAAAGAATAAAGACCCAACTTGCTCAACCTTTCTCTGTAACTTAGGAGATGAAACCCAGGTAACATTCTAGTAAATCTTCTCTGTACTCTCTCTATTTTGTTGACATCTTTCATATAATTCGGTGACAAGAACTGTACACAATACTTCAAATTTGGCCAATGCCTTGTACAATTTTGTATTATTAATTTAGTTATTTGTTATTATTATTATTTGTTTTATTTTGTATTTTTCATCGTCTTTTGCATATTGGTTGTTTATCATGGATTCTATTGTATTTCTTTGTTTAACTGCGAATACCTGCAGGAAAATGAATCTCAGAGTAGTATATGGTGACAAGTAAATTTGAACTTTGAACTTTGGAATTACAGGCGTGTAAGGGTAGGTTTGATTTTAAAAGCAACACACATCAAAGTTGCTGGTGAACGCAGCAGGCCAAGCAGCATCTGTAGGAAGAGGTGCAGTCGACGTTTCAGGCCGAGACCCTTCGTCAGGACTAACTGAAGGAAGAGAGAGTAAGCCTTCAGTTAGTCCTGACGAAGGGTCTCGGCCTGAAACGTCGACTGCACCTCTTCCTACAGATGCTGCTTGGCCTGCTGCGTTCACCAGCAACTTTGATGTGTGTTGCTTGAATTTCCAGCATCTGCAGAATTCCTGTTGTTTGATTTTAAAAGGATGGGTTAGCATATGATTTATGGGTGTGAAATTTCTCTGGGTATAACAAGTTCACCTGTGGTTGTTTACCACATCTCCAGTATTGTTTAGTGCTGTTTGTGTGTCATCAAAGCAAAGTTGTCATAGAAGTCTGGTCATGTGGTGCTTGTTCATTCCCCAGAATGGACCGCGTACGTGTGATGTAGTTGGTTGTGCTTGTGTTCATCTGAACATTGTGGACGCGCTACTTTGGTGGCAGGACGTATGCTGATGTTTGCAGGCTGCCTCCGGCACATTCTGGGTGTGTTGGTTGTTTACAGAAAGTTATGTATTTCATTGTATTTTCAATGTACGCTTAGTAAACAAATCAAAATCAATCTGAATTTGTTCATACAGATCAAGTGTAATGGTGTAATGGGGTAGGACAAAGCAAAACAGTAACAGAATTCAGAATAAAGTGTAACCGCAGCAGAAAAAGTGCAATACAAGTAGATTGTGAGTTTAAGAGCCCATCACCACAAAAGCTTTGAATAATCTGTTGAGACCGTTCCACGTACACACTCATTAAGATAAGGAAGGGATCAATGATCGATTAGTACTGATAG
Organism: Mobula birostris; assembly: GCF_030028105.1. NCBI lineage: Eukaryota > Metazoa > Chordata > Chondrichthyes > Myliobatiformes > Myliobatidae > Mobula > Mobula birostris. The sequence goes on along the minus strand of NC_092378.1, from coordinate 145,455,823 downwards.
TCAGTAACTTGAAATGGATCAAGGTGAAATATTTTTATCTTTATTTAGAGATATAAAATGGTAAAAGGCCCTCCTGGCCCAATGAGCCTGCCCATGTGACCAATGAACTTGCTAACCCACAGGCCTTTGGAATGAGGAAGGAACCCGGAGCACCCGGAGGAATCACACACAGTCATGGAATGGACATTGTTTGAGAGGAAGGGGTTTGGGGGTTGATGTTCTTGTTGAGTTCTGTTAGTTTTTTTTGTGCAGGGAATGGGGGTTTGGGGTCAATGTTCTTGTTCTGTTTTGAGCGGGGCAAGTGGGGCTTGGGGTCAATGTTCTTGTTCTGTTTTCATGTGGGGGAGGGGGATTTGGGAGTTGATGATCGGGATGCCATTCTTTTTTTGTGGGAGGTGGGTGGGTTTGATGTTACTCTCTGAATGACCTTTATGTTCTTTCTTTGTTTCGTGGCTATCTGGAGAAGACGAATCTCAGAATTGTACATGGGTCCATAATGTAATAATAAATGAACCTTTGAACTCCTTGCAGAGAACAGCAGGAATGGAATCTGGGTCACTGGTGCTGTAAAACGTTATATTAACTGCTACACTACCGTGCTACCAATATGTTGGATCCTATACAACAATAGAGCATACAATTAAAGAACTGAGATCATGTTCCTCAGATGAAGACTTGAACTGACACTCAGTTTTGCTTATTTATCTTTGAATATTATATGAAATAATTGGTATTAAGCACACACATTTCAACATCTCACCCAGGATCAAATACTATAGAGAAGGAATTAAAGAGAATGGTCAAAGAACCACTGAAGAAACTAATCTTGAATGTCTTTAAAACTTTGATAAACTCTTATAGATGAACAATGGAGATTATCTTGACTGGTTGCATCATGGTATAGAAACACCAATGTCCATGGATGGAAAAGTTTACAAAAAGTGGTGGACACTGATCAACCAGATTGTCCTCCTGCTGAGTTACGGATGTGAATCTTTGGAATTCATTGCCACAGACATCTGTGGAGGCCAAGTCATTGGGTATATTTAAAGCAGCCGTTGATAAGTTCTTGGTTAGGAAGCGCGTCAGTGTGATGGGATAAGAGCAGGAAAGTGGGGTTGAGAGGGATAATAAATCAGCCATGATCGAATGGCAGAGCAGACTTAATGGGACAAGTGGCCTATTTCTACTTCTATGTCTATAGTCTTATGTTAAGAAAGTTTGCAAAACAATTGGTTTTCATTGGAGAATCAATTTTGCTTTGTCACCAAAGTTACTTGCAAATTTCTACAGACGTACCATGGAGAGCAGATGGTGGAATATTGATAATGGCTGGGCTCACCCGTCTAGTAAAGACACTGCCCAGAAGAAGGCAATGGCAAACCACTTCTGTAGAAAAATTTGCCGAGAACAATCATGGTTATTGGAAGACCACGATCGCACACATCATACGGCACGGCACATAACAAATGAACCAAAGCTACCTTGTGGAGGCCAGAGACAGATTTGGAAGGGGCTGTGTAAGTCACTTAATCTGAGAAAGAGAATTACAAGAAAATATTGAAGTGCTGTGTGATCATGAGTATATGTTAGATATCAGAGACTGTTAAAGAAACAACTCAAAGTTTCAGTGAGCTGGAGAGATGATACTGTTCCCAAGTCAAGGACTCTGTATGACATCAATGACATGATTTTCTCTTGAGAAGATCAAGAGGCTGTGAATGGGTTCAATCTGTAAATGATGTGAACGTGAATCATTTCCTTTTCTAAATAGGGAAAGCTGTAGAATGTATGCAAACATTCAGCATGACACATATTGTGACACGTGTACTTATGCAGTTGGTTGGAGAGCTGAATAAAGACGAGCACATCTGTCACTCTCCATCATTATCAGCATTATCTACATCACACATAATTAGAAACACTCGCTGGCCACTTTATTAGGTACCTCCTGTACATAATGCAGTAGCCACCGCGTGTATGTTTGTAGTCTTCAGCTGCCATAGCCCACCCACTTCAAAGTTCGATGTGTTGTGCATTCAGAGATGGTCTTTTGGACATTACTGTTATAGCATGTGGTTATTTGAGTTACTGTCACCTTCCTGTTAGCTTGAACCATTCTGGCCATTCTCCGCTGACTGCTCTGATCAGCAAGGCATTTTTGCTCAAAGAGCTGCTACTCACTGGATGTTTTTTGTTTTTGCACCATTCTCTCTGTGAACTCTGGAGACTGCTGTACATGAAAATCTCAGATCAGTAGCTTCTGTGATACTTAAACCACCCCAATCATTCCACAATCAAAGTCCCTTAGATCATATTCCTTCCCCATTTTGGTGTTCGGTCTGAACAACAACTGAACCTCTTGACCATGTCTGCATGCTTTTATGCATTGAGTTGCTGCCACATGATTGGCTGATTAGATATTTGCATTAATGAGCAGGTGTACAGGTGTGCCTAATAAAGTGGCCACTGAGTGTATGTGATGTGCGAATGCAATACATTGTTGAGATGGGTCATAGGAAATAAGGCTCAATCGCCATGCCTTGCATGGAATAACCAAGAGGTTATTGAGCCATCAAATCAGGCACCATGCACTACCTACATCTATGGTGGCACGATAGTGTGGCAGTTATCGCCTCATTTTACATCACTGGCTGTAAGGTTGGGATTTGATACCCACCACTGACTATAAGGAGTTTGTACATTCTTCTTCATGACTGCATGGGTTTCCCCCCACATTTCAAATAATACGGGTTAGGGTTGGTGCGTGGTGGGCATGCTATGATAGTGCCAGAAGCATGGCGACACTTGCCGACTGCCCAGAACAATCCTCGATGATTTGAGCTGACACAAATGTCATATTTCAATGTTTCAACGTACATGTGACAAACAAAATGAATCAAACTAACCTTTAAGATTTCCAAATGGTCTATCTGCACGACAGGATCTTGTTCGTGCGTGTTGCTCATCGACGACAGCTCGGTATGCAACATAATCTTCCCATCCAAACTCATTATCAATCTTCAAGACTCGGGCCTCTGTACTTCACTCTTTTACTGGATTCTTGGCTTCGAATCAATAAGGATCGGCAACTACGTCTCCTCCACGCTGACCACCAATGCAGGTGCACCTGAGGGCTGTGTGGTTAGTCATCTGCTCTACTCTATACGCACGGTCAGTGTGGCCAAGCACAGCTCCAGTGCCACAGACACACTTGCTGATGACATCACCGGTGTTGGATGAACCACAAATGGTGATGAGTCAACTTACCAGGTGACATTGGACACCTGGTTGAGCAGTGCCACGACAACAACCTCTCAATCAGCATCAGCAAAACTAATTTTTGACTTCAGGAAGAGGAAGCAGAGCGAACGTGATCCAGTCTATATCAGGGGACCAGTGGTGGCGAGAGTCAGCAGCGTTAAACGCCTGACCTGAATTCTTACCTTCAATATTACACCCGCCTCCCCTGGTTGTTGTTACCGAATCTTTCCAGTTTTGTTCAGGTTTCATAAATGAATATTAAAGAGATTAGAGACTGGCTTTATTTGTCACGTGTACATTGAAACACGGAGGGAAATGGATCGAAAAGAAGAGAAAATCTTCAGATGCAATACACATAAAATGCTGAGGGATCTCAGCATGTCAGGCAGCATCTATGGAAAAGAATCAATTGTCAATGTTTCAGGTCAAGACCCTTCATCGGGACTGGAAAAAAAAAGGATGATCAGAGTAAGAAGGTGCGGGGAGCAGAGGAAGAGGTACAAGGTGGTAGGTGATATGTGAAACCGGGTGAGGTAATGAGGTAGAGAGCTGGGAAGTTGATTGGTGAAAGGGATAGGGGCTGGAGGAGGGGGAATCTGATAGGAGAGGGTAGAAGACCATGGAAGGAAGGGAAGGAAGAGGAGCACCAGAGGGAGGTGATGGGCAGGCAAGGAGCTAACGTGAGAGAGTGAAACAAGATTGGGGTATGGTGAAGGAGAGTAGTGGGGGGAAGCAATCATCAGAAGTTCGAGAAATCAATGTTCATGCCATCAGGTTGGAGGCTACCCGGACAGAATATAATGTGTTGCTCCTCCAGCCTGAGTGTGGCCTCATTGTGGCAGTAGAGGAAGCCATGGACTGACATATCAGAATGGGAATTGAAAGTAGAATTGAAATGGGTGGCTACAGGGAGATCGCGTGTTTTCTGACAGATGGAACGTAAATGCTCAGCGAAGCGGTCTCCCAATCTACGTTGGATCTTACCGATATATAGGAGACCACACTAGGTGCACTGGATACAGTAGACAACCCCAACAATCTCACAGGTGAAGTGTCGCCTCACCTGGAAGGACTGTGTGGGGCCTTGAATGGTAGTGAGGGAGGAGATGTAGAGGCAGGTGTTTACTCTTTTCTATAGATGCTGCCTTGCCTGCTGAGTTCCTCCAACGTTCTTTGAGTGAAATGCACCGTTTGTGTTATTGACCAACACACTCTGAGGATGTATTTGGGGCAGCCAGCAAGTGTCACCAGACTTCCGGTACCAATATAGCAAACCCACGTCTCACTAACCCTAACCGTATGTCTTTGAGATGTGGGAGGAAACTAGAGCACCCAGACAAAACACACCCGGTCACAGGAAGAATGTATGAACCCCTTACATACAGCAGTGGAAAATGAACCCCGATTACTGAGCATTGGCACGGTAAAACGTTGTGATAACCACTACACTCTTATAATTAAAAGTATGCTTTTAATTAATAAAAATTAAACGTATTTTTTCTCTCATATCCAGATTCTTTTGCCACCTGCATACAGAGAAGACTGATCTGAAATTCCAATTTCAAAATTAGTTCTCTTGGCTAATTCACACTGAAGATACTCCCAAACTACACACCACAGGAGGGATATAATAGCATTAGAAAGGAAGTACAGTGTAGTCTGGAATGGAGCAGTTAAATTTTGAGGGATATTTGCAATGATTGGGAAGACAAGAGGGTGCAAATCCCTGGAATCTGCTGTGAAATAAAATAAAGATTCTGTTATGGTTACTTTTCTATGGACATTGCGGATAGCCTCAAGAAAATGAATCACAGGGCTGGATGTGGTGACATATGTACTTTGATGATAAGTTTGGACTTTGAACTGCTGGAACAGGAGTTCCCAGCCAATTTTATACTATGGACCAATTGCATTAAGCAAGGGGTCCGTAGATTTCAGTTTGGGAACTACTTTGCTGAAGGAACTCAGCAGCTTGAGTAGCACTTGTGCGGGAAAAGGACTGTCGACGTTTTGCCTTGAGATGCTTCACAGGCCGGGCTGTTCCCTTTAGAACAGAGGGGCTGAGAGTAGTCTTAATTAAGATTCATGAGATTACGTTCGGACAAAGAAGGACTTTTATCCTTGCTAGTGAGGTTTAGAACCAGGACCCATGGATTTAAAACAACATTTTCAGAGATGAGGCGGAAACTTAGAAGTTTCTTCACTGAGTGGGTGACGGATGTGGAAGTGCCTAGACTGGCATTTGGTGTGTCATAAACCAGTAAACAGTGGACTGAAAGTTGGATAGAGGATTAATCTCAATGGTTTATTTGGCAGCTAAAATTCAATGAGCAGATGGCTTCCTTCTGTGCCCCAGTTTTCCACAGTCCTGTCTCAGTGACTGGGGAGATTTGATAGAGATATACAAAATTATGAGGGATAGTGATAAGGTAGTTGCAAGCTAGCTTTTCCCACTTCAACTAGAAATTATACAGAAATATACAAAAGTCTTAGGCACATATATCTCGCTAGGGTGCCTAAGACCTTTGCATAGTGCTGCAGTAATTTTATGTATTGCACTGTACTGCTGCCACAAAAAAACAAGTTTCATGACATATGTGAGTGATGATAAACCTGATTCTCATATGGGTCTCTTTTGTGGACTGAGAGTGGGAAGTGGCAGGGAGAGGGGAATCATCGCTGGCTGGGAAAAGGGGAAGGGAGAGGGGAGGGAGCGGGAAGCACCAGAGAGACATTCTGTAATGATCAATAAACCAATTGATTGGAATCGAATGACCTTGCCTGGTGTCTCAGGTCTGGGTGCGTCCGCACCCACGCCACCTCCCGCTCCTGGCACTCCTTCTCTGCCACCTGTCCCACACCCCTCCCATTGCACACTACCCTCACAATTCCCAGCATCCTTTGTTCCTGCCAGATTTATAACTCGCTCTCTGCTCTATGTTGATAAATACCGTATTGTGCAAAAGTCTTGGGTATTCTTACTATATATATGTGCCCAAACAACAGGAATTCTGCAGATGCTGGAAATTCAAGCAACACACATCAAAGTTGCTGGTGAACGCAGCAGGCCAGGCAGCATCGCTAGGAAGAGGTACAGTCGACGTTTCAGGCCAAGACCCTTCGTCAGGACTAACTGAAGGAAGAGTTAGTAAGAGATTTGAAAGTGGGAGGGGGAGGGGGAGATTTATTAGTGCGGAGGGAGTGGAGAGCAAAGCGTTCCGAAGGAGTGAGGTTGGAATGGGAACAAGGTGTGGTGAAGTCGAGACTTCTCCTATCATTTTGGACTCCCCCTCCTGTCTTCTCCTATCATTTTGGACTCCCCCTCCTGTCTTCTCCTACCATTTTGGATCTCCCCCTTCCCCTCCCACTTTCAAATCTCTTACTAACTTTTCCTTCAGTTAGTCCTGATGAAGGGTCTCGGCCTGAAACGTCGACTGTACCTCTTCCTAGAGATGCTGCCTGGCCTGCTGCGTTCACCAGCAACTTTAATGTGTGTTGCATATATATGTGCCCAATGCTTTGGCGTGGTACTGTAAGTTAAAGATGAAAGGTGAGATATTTAGGGGAACATAAGGGGGAACTTCTTCTCTCACAGTATAGTGAGATTATGGAACAAGCTGCCAGCTGAAGTGGTGGAAGCGGGTTCAATTTCAGCATTTAAGAAAGTTTGGATAGGTATATAGATGGGAGAGGTAAGGAGGGCTATGGTGCAGGCACAGATCGATAGTTCTAGGCAGACTTGACATGGACCTGTTTCTGTGCTGTAATGTTCTGTGACTTTGACTCTAAAAACAGAAAGTGATCAATGGATAATCATTGCTAATAGCCTTGTAGCCAGTGGAATAATCACTATCAATATGGTCAGGGTTCGAAACCTAGCTCAATCAATGTATTCTAAACCAAGCCAGAGTCTAGACAACAATGTTCGAATAACTCTAATTGCAATCGTTCTCTCCAATTTCATGCACCATGTCCCAAGCAGGAATTGTCAGCTTTGGACAGGGTACAGAAGAGGTGCCTCCTATGATGAGACACAGACTGGGGAACCTGGAGTATATCTCCTAGGAGAAAATGATTGGGAAAGATTTCATTGAGGCATTTAGGATCTTAAAAGTTGAATATTAAATAAACTGTTTCTGAGGCACAGATTCAAGAGAGTTGATAAAAGAACTGGAGGCAAGAGAGAAAGAATGCTAGGTAGCTGAGGTTAGGAATGCTTATTTATTGATTTTTGGAGATACGTTGTGGAACACCAGGTACATTTGTGCAAATGGATTCATTAGTAAACTTCAAAAGGGAGCAACACACAAGGCACTAGAGAAACTCAAAAGGGAAGGCATTATCTGTGGCGGAAATTGAACGGTCAACATTTTGGGTCAAAATTTTTAATCTAGGTCGTGAAGAGCCATCCAGATGAAGGGTCTCCATCCAAAACATTGTCTGTCCATTCCTTCCATAGGTGCTGCTTGACCTGCTGGATGAGGACTAGAAAAGAAGGGGACTGAACCCAGAATAAGAAGGTGAGAGGGTGGTGGAATTCAACCTGGCAGATGATAGGTGACAGCAGGTGAAGGAGAAGGCAGGTGAATGGGGTGAGGGGAGATGAAGTAAGAAGCTGGGAGAAGATAGGTGGAAGAGGCAAAGGGCTGAAGAAGAAAGAATCTGATTGGAGGGGACAATGGATCATGGAATAAAGGGAAGGAGGAGGGGAGTCAGAGGAGGTGATGGTCGAGTAAGGGGTAAGAGGGTAACCAGAGTGGAGAATCAAAAAGAAGTGAGAATAGAGAGACTAATGTAATGTTGGTCATAAAATATGGAAACTTTGATGTAGTTTTATAGGACCCACTGTGGAGTACTGCATATTATTTAGGTTTATTTAAGGAAGGATATATGGGCAATGGAACCAGTACTGAGTAGGTTGACCTTAGCCGATGCACTCTTGGAGTCAGCTTCACTTTAACACTCCATCCCCATACCCCTTGTAAATCTGGTATCTTCCATTGCTTACTTGCTGGAGTTGCATACCCACCTTTTCTCTTCAAATACTGTACAACAACCTCAGATCCCTTTGTTCCACCTGATGTAGATTGGGGGATCACTTTGTCACGCACCTTCATTCCGTCTGCAAAAGGGAGGATCTCCTGGTGGCCAACCATTTTAGTTCCGCTCTACGTTCCCATTCTGACATGTTGGTCCAAGGCCTCCTCTACTCCATGATGAGGTTACTCTCAGGTAGAGGAGCCACACCTCATGTTCTGTTGGGGCAGCTTCCAACCTGACAGCATGATTATTGATGTCCCCAACTTCTGCTCATTTCTCCCCCCTCCCCCTTTGTTTCTTTTCTATTCCCCATTTGGTAGCCCTCTAATCCCTTCTCTTCTCCTCACCTGCCTATCACCTGACCTCTAGTCCCCCTCCTTCTTCCCTTTTTCCCATGGCCCATTCTCCTCTCCTATCAGATCATTTTCTTCTTCAGCACTTTAACTCTTCCACTTAACCACTCTCAGTTTCTCACATCATCCTCCCTCACTCACCCACTCACCTTTCCTCTCACCTGGTCTCACCAGTCACCTGCCAGCTTGTACTCTTTCCCCTCCTCCACCCTCTTATTTTGTCTCTCCACCCTCCCCCCCCCGTACTGATGAAGAGTCTCGGCCTGAAATGTCAACACTTTATTTCTCTCCATAGTTGTGACTTGACTTGCTGAATTCCTCCAGCATTCAGCACATGTTGCTCAAGCTTTCCAGCATCTGCCAAATATCTTGCATCTTCCAGTAATCTTCCTACTTAATTGCTCAAGTTGCAAGCCAGTTTTTTCTCTTGATGTACAACAACCACAGATTCCTTTCTTCTCCAATATTTGTGTCTCATTCTGTTTAACTAATAATTTACCCTTTCATTCTTGTCTCTAAAAGATATATGCCTACAGTGCAGTCCGTCTGCCAACTTTCTGTCCACACACTTACCTTCTCAATAACCCCTGCAGGTTCCTTGCACTCTCCTCACGACTTGTTAGCCCACCTTTCTTTGCATTATAACCAAATATGGCTACAATACACTTCCCTTTGATCCATATCACTGACATAAACAGTTGAGACCTTGTAGTATTGGACCAGCTATTGTCTGCCAGTCCACCAATGAACGTGTTATTCTGCTTTGCTGTTCTATATGGTTAGCCAATCTCCTATCTCTGCCAATGTATTTCCCTTCAGCCCCAAGTTCTCTTGTGAAGTAGAAGTTTCCATAAGGCGATATTTCCAGGACTAGAGGGCACAGCCTCAGGATAGGGCATTTTTTAAAATCAGAGTTGAGGAGATTTATTGCTGCAGACAACTGTGGTGACCAAGTCATCAGTGTATTTAAAGAATGGATGGATATGTTCTGGATTAGTAAGGCAACAAGGGTTATGGGAAGAAGGCAGGAAAAGGAGGTTGAGAGGGGAAATAAAATTTATTTTTATTTGTCTATTTTTATTTATTAAGATACAGCATGGAATAGGTCCTTGTGGCCTTTCAAGTCATGGTGCACAGCAAACCCCAATTTAACCCTAGCCTAATCTTGGGACAATTTACAATGACCAATTAATGTATCAACCGGTACATCTTTGGACAGTGAGAGGAAACTGGAGCACTTGGAGGAAACCCACGCAGTCATGGGGAGAACGTATAAACTCCTTACAAGCAGTGGCGGGAATTGAGTGGCTAGTGTTGTGCTATTCACTACCCTATTGTGCATGATTGGCCATGATCGAATGGTGGGGCATTCTCGACGGACTGACTGGCCTAATTCTGCTCCTATATCGTATGCTGGCCTCCTTTCAACCACCATATAGTTGCTTCCTCTAAGAACTCAAGGTAATTTGTTGAAAACTATTTTCTTCCCATAAAAGCACATTGATCCGGCTTGATTGCCTTCTAGTTTTCAAGATGTCTTGCCATTATCTCTCTAATAGCAGGTTCTAGCAGTTTCTCAATGACAGATGTTAGACTAACTGGTCTACATCTTCCTGTTTTCTGTCTCTCATCTTTCTTGATGAGCACCATTACATTTGTGGTTCTCCAGTCCTCTGGGACCCCTCGAGAATTAAGGTGAATATTGGCAAATTACAACCATCAGATCCACTGTCTCTGCAGTGGCTTATTTTAGCTTCGTCTGACTTCACTTGTCATGTTAAACCACGTACCTCTGAGCCCAGCTCACCCTCTAACTTCACAACCAAGTGCAAGAGATAAGTGGAGATTTTGTTCATCTTGAAGCAGCTGGCACTGCAGACAGAATAACACTGAACGTCTGCTTCGGACACCAGCTCATTTCATTGTGCGTCTCTTACGTTAATGTATTTTTAACAGCTTGTTTAAAACATTGCAGTTGTAAGTGTCTGATAAAATCACTTGCTTATACGCCTTCGCATGTTAGAACATAGAACATTACAGGACAATATTTGGCCCACAATATTGTGCTGATCTTTTAACCTACTCTAACATCAAGCTAACCCTTCCCTCCTGTGTAGCCCTGCACTTTACTTTCATCCATATCTCTGTGTGTGCCACGGTAGTGTAGTGGTTAGCGTGACGCTATTACAGCTTGGGGTGTTCCAGAGTTTGGGGGTTCCACGGTTCAAGGTATATTTATTATAAAAGTATGTGTACAGTATACAACTCTGATATTTGCCTTCTCCAGACAGCCATGAAAGCCTCAGAAGCCGTTCAAAGAAAATCATCAACCCACCCCCACACTCAAAAAAAAAGAAATCAGGCAGACGGCAACAAGAACATCAGCTCACACAAAAAGACAATGCAAACAGCCACGAGAACATCGACTTCCCCCCAAACGCGCAAAAAATGAATTGTGCAAATGGCAACAAGAACATCAAACCACTCCTCCCCCAGCGCGCAAAAAGCCTCAAACAAATTGCACAAATGGCAGCAAAGAAAGAACATGCGCCGGGGCTGTTCTGTAAAGTGTCTCTGTACTTGCTCCCCAGGGAATGTGATGGTTTTCCCTGGGTGCTCCAGTTTGCTCCCACAGTCCAAAGACGTACTAGGTAGGTTAACTGAGCTTTGTAAATTGTTTTGTGATTAGATTGGGGTTCGGGGTTGTGGGGTTGTTGGGTGTGGTGTGGCTCAAAGAGCCAGAAGGGCTTACTCCACACTGTATTGCTAAATAAAATAAAATAAATAAATCTTCTTAATGCATCTGCCTCTATCGCCACCTCGTTGTAGTCTGCGCACTTATTATTTTCTATTTTAAAAACTGCCTTTGGCATTCCTTCTATGTTTTCCTCTGATCATCTTAAAATTATGCCCCTCAAATTTGCCTTTTCCATGCTGGGAAAAAGTCTCTGGCTGTTGACTTGATCTGTGCCTCTTACCGTGTATACACCTCTATTAAGCCACTTCTCATGATCCTTCACTCCAAAGAGAAAAGCCCAAGCTCTCTCAACCTGTCCCCATAAAACATGCTTTCTAATCCAGGCAGCAACCTGGTAAATCTCCTCTGCACCCTCTCTAAGGCTTCCAAATTCCACATTCCCCATGTTGTAAAATAAGATTCTTCAAGAGGCCTTTTGTACTCTCCAGCAGTCAAACAGTTCTGAAATATCAAGATGAGGGAAGGACAATTTACACATTAGCCTGCTTCTCACTGCCTTGGTAAAGCAGCCCACATAATCGAGGATCCTACCTACCTTGGGCATCTCCTTCCCTCTCCCATCTGCTAGAAGATTCAAAAACCTGAAAGCCCATGCCACCAGGCTCAAGGACAGTGTTAGTAGACTATTGAGTGGTACTTTAGTACAATAAAATGAACTCTTGACCTCACAATCTAGCCGGGTAAGGTCTTGCACTTCTATTATCTGCCTGTACTGTACTTTCTCTGTAACGTTTTATTCTCCATTCTTTTGCTGCTTTCCCTTGAACTACCTCCATGTACTTATGTGGTGAGATGATCAGTATGGATGGCGGGCAAAACAGAACTTCTTCTCTGCCTCAGTACATGTGAGAATAACAGACCAATTTGCCATGCGTCAGAGCACTCAGAAACCTAGCACTAAGGGCAGAAAGAGTGGTTTACCTGGTAAACCAGCCACCCACCCCATTACTGAAACCTACCGAATGTTGAAAGGACTAGATAGGGTGGATGTGGAGAGGATGTTTCCTGTGGTGGGAGTATTCAGAACTAGAGGGCTTGGCCTCAAAACTGAGGGGCGGCCCTTTAGAACAAAGGCAAGGAGGAATTTTTTTTGGCCAGAGAGCTGTAAATCTGTAGAATGCTCTGCCACAGACTGGGGTGGAGGCCAGGTCCGTGGGTATATTTAAGGCAGAAGTTTATAATTTCCTGATCAGTCAGGGCATCAAAGGATATGGCGAGAAGGCAGGTGTATGGGGTTGTGTGGGATCCAGGATCAGCCAGGATGGGATAGCGGGGCAGACTCAATGGGCTGAAAGGCCTAATTCTTATTGATTCCTTTGTCTTATGGACTTATCTGCTGATGGATCTGTGATTCCCACAGTCACCTCAGAACCTATAAAACCAGAGTGGGAGTCACGCTCAACCCTAAGGCACAGCCTGAAGAGAAGACAGGATACAGAGCACATTTAATGAATTTAATATTCCTTAAAAGTTGTAATTTTAATATATTAAATGATTATAATTAAATAACTGCATTATAAAATATTTTTATTTTATAAATAAAATTTATTACAGAACTAATATAATTTTATGCAATAAGTATAATTTATAATAAAAATAAAACTATAATAAATATAAAATTATAGCAGTAATATAAAAGATAGTATAATTTTATTATATAAAAGATAATAATTATTATTATTATATACAATTTAGTAGACCTGGAGTTCCAAACCTTTTTTATGCCATAGACCTTTCCCATTAGCTGAAGGGTCTGTGGACCCCAGATTGGGAACCCCAACCCTTGAGTTCAATTCCCAACTCTTACATTCAAGTAATTGGATAATTTTGGAATTGAAACTAGTACAATACTGGAAGAACTCGTTTAGTTCCCTATGCTCTTCAAGGCTGAAAGTTTGCCATCCTTACCTGGTAGATCATATTGGTTTATTATCATTATGTAGCGTGAACAGCTCCTGTTTGCATGCCATCCAAACATATCATTATGTACATATAGTAAGTACATTCATTTAGTGAAAAGGAAGGCAGAATGCAGACTATAGCATTGTCGTTGCAGAGAAAGGGCAGTGCAGGTAGACAAATAAGATGCAAGGTCCACATCGAGGTAGGTTGGGAGATCGAAAGTTGGTAGTTGATTTATTAAAGTTCGTAGTTCAAAGTACATTTATTATCAAAGTATGTATGCTTCATACTATCCTGAGATTCGTCTCCTTACAGGCAGCCGCAAAACAAAGAAACCCAATAGAACCCATTCAAACAAAAGAAGACCGTCGAACACCCATTGTGCTGAGAAGAAAAAAACAAACTGGGCAAACAATAAAAGTAAGCAAATAGCATTCAGAATTGGACCAGATGGATGACATCCCAGGGTTCTGAAAGAGGTAGCTGAAGAGAAAGTGGAGGCATTGGTGATGATCTATCCAAAAATCACTAGATCCCAGAATGGTTCCAGAGGAATGGAAAATTGCAAATGTCATTCTACTTTTTAAGAAGGGAGGGAGGCAGGAGAAAGGTAATTATAGGCCAGATAGTCTGACCTCAGTGGTTGGGAAGATGTTAGAGTCGATTGTTAAGGATGTGGTTTTGGGGTACTTGAGAGCACATGATAAAATAGGCCAAATTCAGCATGGTTTCCTTAAGAGGAAATCTTGCCTGATAAATATGTTACAATTCTTTGAGGAAATAACATGCAAGGTTGACAAAGGAAAGTTATTGGATGTTGTTTACTTGGATTTTCAGAAGCCTTTTGGCAAGGTGCCACACATGAAGTTGTTCAACAAAATGAGAGCTCCTGGTATTACAGAAAATATGCTAGCACAGATAGAAGATTGGATGACTAGCAGTAGGCAAAGAGTGGGAATAAAGGGAGCCTATTCTGATTGGCTGTTTTGACTAGTGGTGTTTTGCATGGGCTGATATTGGGACTGCTTCTTTTCAAATTCTATATCATCAATTTGGATGATGGAATTTATGGCTTTGGGGCCAAGTTTGCAGATGATAGATGAAAGAGCAGGTAGTGTTGAGGAAGCAGGAAGTCTGCAGAAGATCTTAGACAGATTGGGAGAATGGGCAAATAAGTGGCAGATGGAATGTGGAGATTAGTGTATGGTCATGCACATTGCTCAGAGGAATAATTGCATAGACTATTCTCTAAATGGGAAGAAAATCCAAAAATCAGAGGTGCAAAGGGACTTGAGAGTCCTTGTGCAGGATTCCTTAATGGTTACCTTGCAGGTTGAGTCAGTGCTAAGACAAATGCAATGTTAGCATTCATTTTGAGAGGTCTAGAATATAAGAGCAAGGATGTGATGCTGAGGCTTTATAAGAATCTGGTCAGACTGCACTTGGAGTATCGTGAGCGGTTTTAGACCCACTATCAAAGAAAAGATGTGCTGGCTTTGAGAAGGATTCAGAAGAGGTTTACGAAAATAATTCTGGGAAGAAAGGTTTAATGTACGAGGAGCATTTGATGGCTCAAGGTCTGTACTCACTGGAGAATAAGGGCAGATCTCAGTGAAGCCTATTGAATATTGAAAGGCCTAGATAGAGTGGACGTGGAGAGGATTTTTGCTTGTAGTGGTAGAGTCCACTGTACCAGTTTGGTCTGAACAACAACAGAACCTCTTGACCATGTTTTTACGCATGGAGTTGCAGTGGCAAGGTTGGCTGATTAGATACTTGCATTTAAGACCAGGTGTACCGGCGTACCTAATAAAGTGGCCACTGAGTGTGCATTTCCCAGATTTTTAAATTAGATTTCGGACACTATTCCAGCAATATCATCATAGTCAGATCACACCTCAGGTTCCCAAACATGATCACACCCTCCATTTGCCAAGCAGTACAGTCAGTCAGCATTCTCTGAGTATATCTAAAATGTTTAATAAACTTTTCATGTCATCCACTTGGACCCCCATCACTCTGGATATGCTCTCTTCTCATTACTATCATTACACACATAAGACCATAAGACATTGGAGCAGAATTAGGCCATTTGGCCTGTCGAGTCTGCTCCATCATTCAATCATAGCTGATCCTTTTCTCCCCTCCTCTGCCCCACTCCCCGGCCTTCTCCCCATAACCTTTGATGCTGTGTCCAGTCAAGAACCTATCAAGCTCTGCCTTAAATACACTCAACAACCTGGCCTCCACAGTTGCCTGTGGTAATAACTTCCACAAATTCATCACCCTTTGGCTAAAAAAAATTCTCCGCATCTCTGTTTTAAATGGACGCCTCTCTATCCTGAGGCTGTACCCTCTTGTCCTTGACTCCCCTACCACGGGAAACATCCTTTCCACACCTTCTCAGTCTAGGCCTTTCAACATTCGAAAGGTTTCAGTGAGATCCCCCCTCATCCTTCTAAACTCCAGCAAGTACAGAGCCAGAGCTATCAAATGTTCCTCGTATAATAACCCTTTCATTCCTGGAATCATCCTTGTAAACCTGCTCTGAACCATCTCCAATACCAGCACGTCTTTTCTCAGATGAGCAGCCCAAAACTGTTCACAATAAGAAATACATATTCTTATTATAATTTATAGTTTTAAAAATTGTTATGTATTTCATTGTACTCTTGCCAAAAACAACATATTTCACAACATATTCCAATTATATTAAACCTGATTCTGAGTTAGGAAGCTATATTTTAATAAATTCCAGCAAAAACAATTAGACCTGACAGTTTACCAAATAATAGAAACACAAATAAGCTTTAATTGCATTTAAATTGAGTGGGTACAATGTGAAATGAGTAATTGCAGATAATTTGGAGATAATCGGTCGTGATTTGTGACATTTATGACCTTCTTTTGCATGTCAATGGAATTAGCTGGAAGATTATTTCATCTGAATATTTGATCCACTAAACTTTGCCGATCGTGACTCAAGCTACTGTGGATAAAAGAGATCAGTGGAAAAGTGTTTCACAGAAGAAGCTTAAATAAGATGCAAGCACCAGAGTGTGGTGAACGTAGTACCATTGATCTTAGAGTTATAGAGTCATAGAGCACCACAGCACAGAAATAGGCTCTTCAGCCCCTCTAGTCCATGCCAAACTATGATTCTGCCTTCAGCCTGCACCTCCATACCCCTCCCATCCCTGTACTTATCCAAATTGCTCTTAAATACTGAAATTGAGCCCTCATCCATCACTTCCATTGGCAGCTTGTTCCACACTTTCGCCACCCGGCAGTGAAGAAGTTCCCCCTCATGGTCCCCTTAAACTTTTCACCTTTCACCCTTAACCTATGACCTCTAACTATAGTCTTGCTAAACCTCAGAGAAAAAAGCCTGCTTGCATTTAATCTATCTATACTTCTCATAATTTTGTACATCTCTATCAAATCTCCCTTCATTCTATATGCATCAGGGAGTAAAAACCATAAGACCATAACATGTAGGAGCAGAATTAGGCCATTTGGCCCCTCAAGTCTGTTCCACCATTCTATCATGGTTAATTTATTATCCCTTTCAACCTCATTCTCCTGCTTTCTTCCTGTAACCTTCGACACCCTGACTAATCAAGAACCTATCAACTGCTGCATTAGCAACACACATCAAAGTTGCTGGTGAACGCAGCAGGCCAGGCAGCATCTCTAGGAAGAGGTGCAGTCGACGTTTCAGGCCGAGACCCTTCGTCAGGACTAACTGCTGCATTAAGTGTACTCAATGACTTGGCCTCCACAGCAAATAATCAATTAATTCCGCAAATGTATCACCCTCTGGCTAAAGAAATTTCTTCTCATCTCCATTATAAATGGACATCCCTCTATTCTGAGACTGTGCCCTCTGGATGAAATGTCGACTGTACCTCTTCCTATAGATGCTGCCTGGCCTGCTGCGTTCACCAGCAACTTTTATGTGTGTTGTTTGAAATTCCAGCATCTGCAGACTTCCTCGTGTTTGCGTAACTCTATCCTTGTTCTGTCCAGGAGGAGAGGGGTGAGAGCAGAGATGTGGGATAGAGATGAAATGCAAGGCTTGACAGTTTCCAAAATTTTGTGCTTTTATTTCAAATTTCCAGCTTCTATAGGTTTAGGAAAAGTGTACAAAAAATAGTGTATATAGCCAAGTCCATCGCAGGTAATGCTGTCCCCAACATTGAGCACAAGGAACATTGTATTGGAAGGCAGCACCCATTCTCGAGGATTTCCACCATCCAGCCCATGCTCTCTTCTTGTGGTTGCCATCAGGAAGGAGGTATAGGAGCCTTAAGTTCTGCACTGCCACAACAATCAGGCTCGTGAACTGGGTGGGATAACCTCACTCACCTCAACTCAGAACTGATTTGAATCACAAACAAGAGAAAACCTGCAGGTGCTGGAAATCCAAGCAAGTCTCCAGTTCCGATGAAGGGTCTCAGCCCCAGACGTCGACTATACTCTTTTCCATAGATGCTGCCTGATCTGCTGAGTTCCTCCAGCATTTTGCGTGTGTTGACTGAACTGATTCCACAACCTATGGAGTCACTTTCAAGAGTTCTACAATTCTTATTCTGAATGTTATTTATTACTTATTTATATATTATTGTTATTTTTTCTTTTTATATTTTCACAGTTTGTTGTCTTTTGCATATTAGTTGCTTGTCAGTCTTTGTGTATAGTTTTTCATTGATTCGATTGTGTTTCTTTGCATTTAGTGTGAATGCCCATGAGAAAATGCATTTGAGGGTTGGATATGGTGACATATATGTACTCTAACAATAAATTTACTCTGAACTTTGAATAAATTTTCTTCGGTGTACAAACACAAATTACAAGGAAAATAAAAGCAACACACATCAAAGTTGCTGGTGAATGCAGCAGGCCAGGCAGCATCTCTAGGAAGAGGTACAGTCGATGTTTCGGGCCGACACCCTTCGTCAGGACTAACTGAAGGGAGAGCTAGTAAGAGATTTGAAAGTGGGAGGGGGAGGGGAGATCCAAAATGATAGGAGAAGACAGGAGGGGGAGTTCCCCCTCCCCCTCCCACTTTCAAATCTCTTACTAACGCTTCCTTCAGTTTGTCCTGATGAAGGGTCTCGGCCCGAAACATTGACTGTACCTCTTCCTAGAGATGCTGCCTGGCCTGCTGCGTTCACCAGCAACTTTGATGTGTGTTGCTTGAATTTCCAGCATCCGCAGAATTCCTCGCGTTTACAAGGAAAATAACTGATTAACAAAGAGGAAATCTAAAAGAAGGGATGAGATGATGGGTAACTGCACTAGCTGCCTCCTGGAAAGACAAATCAATAATCTGCGTAGTTAGATCCATTCCATGCATGTGTTATTCTAGGGCAGAGATTAGATCGACTCAGGGACATCATCATAGGCACACATCATCACCTCAGCCAAGGAACATGAATGAGCAGGACCCCAGTCTGAATGAATCCCAGGGCTGGAATCAGCCTGATAGGCCAAATGAATTCCTTCTGCCTGCCTGATTCTGCATGTCATTCTAATGCATTTATGAGGCAGGAATTATTGGCGCTGATGGTTTACTGATTATCCTAAACAACTCTTGACTCTCAGACAATGCTTGGCAATATCCCATGAAGCGTTCCCAATGACTTTGTTCCTTTTTAGTGTTAGATTTATAAATCACTAATCTATGCTGCTCTTGCAAAATAAAATCAGATTACGTTTCCTTTTTGAATCTGCTGTCATATAAACAGAACTCTTGAACATTGTTCTCAGTCATTTCCTCCCAGATGGGCTCTGTGCCTGTCACCATTTAATTGTCTTGAATTGTGCCTTAGTGCCCCTGAAGCACGCTATAGTTTCCTGTGAGGAGATCTGGAATTTGTATTTGTTTAATTTATGAACAATTCACTCAGGTCTGCTGCTTCGTAGAGCTCTCTCTGTTAATTGCCTGACTTGTACATAGAGTCATAGGCAGGGGGGATCTCACTGAAATGTAAATGCTGAAAGGCCTAAGCAGAGTGGATGTGGAGAGGATATTTCCTATAGCGGGGGAGTCTAGGACCAGCGGGCACAGACTCAGATTACAAGGATAATCCCTTAGAACAGAGATAAAGAGGAATTTCTTTAGCCAAAGGATGGTGCATTTGTGGAATTTGTTGCCACAGACAGTTGCGGAGGCCAGGTCATGGGGTACCTTTAAAATGAATGTTGATAGGCTCCTGATTAGTCAGAGTGTCAAAGGTTATGGGTAGGAGGCAGATGGATGGAGCTGAGAAGGAAATTAAATTAGCTATGATGGAATGGCATCAATGGGCTGAATGGCATAATTCTGCTCCTATGGTCTTATAAGAGTTTTATAGCACAGAAACAGGCTCTTCAGCCAACTTTATCCATGCCATGTTGATCAGGATGACTATCTGAACTAGTCATTCTTGCCTGTAATTGGCTTGTATCTCTCTAAACCTTTTCTATTTGGATACCTGTCTAAATTTCTTTCAAACATTGTAATTGTACCCACCTCGAGAGCTTCCTCTGACAGCTTCGTCCATATATCCATCACATTTTGCATGAAAATGTCTTCCCTCAAATCCCTTTTAAATTATTCCCCTCTCACCTTGAATCTATATCCTCTCATTTTAGACTCCACGAATCTGCGAAAAAAATTCTGCAAATCTTATCCATGCCCTTCATGGTTTTGTAAACCTCTAAAAATGTCACCACTCAGATTTATATGCTCCATGGAACAAAGCCCCAGCCAATTCAGCCTCCCCTTGTAACTCCAGCCCTCTAGGCCTTGTAACATCTGTGTGATTCTGAATTGAAAGGGCTATGCACCAAGGATATTTCCAATAGTGGAAGAGTCTAGGACCAGAGGGAACCGTCTTGAAATGAGACAACCATTAAACTGCTCTGAGATCAATCTAAGTGCTCCCTCCCACATGGTCCTTCATTTTTCTTTCATCCATGTGCCTATTTATCAGTCTCTTAAATGCAGTTGTAGCTGCCTCTATCACCACCCTTGGCATCGTGTTCCACACACCCACCATTCTCTATGTGAAAAAACTACCTCTGACGTCCTCCCCATTCTTTCCTCCAATCACCTTCAATTTATGCCCTTTTGCGTTAGCTATAACCGTCTTGGGAAAAAGTTGCTGGCTGTCCACTCTGTGAAGATCTCTCAGCATCTCGTACACCTCCATCAAGTCACCTCTCATCCTCCTTCGCTCCAAAGAGAAAAGCCCTCGCTCTTTCTGCCTTTTGACTTGTACTGCTTTGATGTATTTTTAGATTATGAGAACACTCAGTCCTCTTTTATTGTCATTTAGAAATGCATACATGCATTAAGAAATGTTATAATGTTTCTCTGGAGTGATATCACAGAAAACAGGACAGACTAAAGACTAACACTGACAGAACCACATAATTATAACATATAGTTACAGCAGTGCAAAGCAATACCATAATTTGATGAAGGCCAACAATGGGCACGGTAAAAAAAAGTCTCAAAGTCCCCGAGTCGATCGATTCCTGAGTCCCCGATAGCAGGTAGCAAAAGGGAGAAACTCCCTGCCATAAACCTCCAGGTACCATCAACTTGCTGATGCCTTGGAAGCAGCCGACCACAGCCGACACTGAGTCCGTCCGTCCGAAAACTTCGAGCCTTCAACCAGTCCCTCTGATACAGCCTCCCGAGCGCCATCCTCTGCTGAGCGCCTTCGACCTCGCCCCGGCCGCCGAAACAAGCAAAGCCGAGGATTTGGGGCCTTCTGCTCCGGAGATTCCGGTTACCACACAGTAGCAGCGGCAGTGAAGTGGGCATTTCAGAAACTTTCCAGATGTTCCTCCGTGCTCTCACGTCTGTCTCCATCAAATCAGAATTGTGCACGGTCCCCTACTTGACAGATTACAGATATCATTCACCGGAGAGGCCGCGCGCACTGCTGTCGCGCCGCCATCTTCTCCTCCTCCATTTACTGCGTGTTTTGAAATAATTTGTATGGATGACTTGCAATAACAGACCAATTGTCCCTTTTCGTGCCTTGTGGCACATTGGGTGACGGTTTTGCCATTTCTGTGGCATTTGACTGTTTTTTTTAATGAGACCAAGTTTCTAGCTCGACGCTTAACCCAGCATGGATGGAAAATGTGCAAGGAGCCGGCCGGATTTGAACTCAGGACCATTTGCCTCAAAGTCTGGTGCTGATGTCACAACAGACCAGTACCAATACTAATACTAGACTGGACATGTGCTGTGGAAAAAAAATCTGAGAAATTGTCACTGTCAAGACATTAGCAGATTTTCTAGACTATTGGATGTTCCTTCTGCAATTACTCGTCCGGTTAGTAGGTTAGTTGGTCACATGGGTGCAATTGGATGGTGTGGGCTCACTGGGCCTGTTACCATGGTTACTAGGTTAATTGGTCACGTGGGTGTCATTGGCTCATTTGGCCAATAGGTCCTGTTACCTTCTGCATCTCCAAATAAAAAGAATTAAATTAAATAAAATAAATACAAAGCCTCTGTTTCAGCTGTGCAGGATCATGATGTGAGAAATAATATCACAATGTTAAAAGCAAGCCATCACAGGTTTTACCCTGGAGGCACAAGCAATTGTCCTCACTGCCACACATCACAGACCTTACTGAGGCCAAAGAATCAAACCACTTGAAGGTGTGCTGAACCAGAATGTGTGACTGAAAGACAGAAGCATTTATTCTGGTAATATAAACATGTTCATACTCCCTAAATTATGATATCACTTGGCAGTATGTGAACAGATGGGAAAAGTGAAGGGATATTTCAGATACACGCTTGTCTGTTGATGTTTCGATTCAGAGAGTCTTGTTTTCCTTTTAAACAGGCAGGGGGTGCTGGATTCCTCTTGCGATCGAGGAACAGTCACTAGCAGGAAACCCATCTGCTGATATTTCATCACTGCCATTTTACAGTAGCTGGCAACAGCTGATGAAAAGTGTCTTGGCCAAACTGAACTTCCATAACTCAGATCAGCAAGTCAACCAACTTGACTGGCAGCTGGTTAAATTGATGGGCTGATATCAATGGGGGCCTCTTCTCTTCAGCTGATGGCCACTTATCTGAGGAGCACTCAGAGAGTGTGGTTTATACAGCAGATTTTTCTTCCCTGCATTTCCACTTTTGGTAGGCTTTCTCTTCTAACTGCTGGATATTTTTATTTATTTCATTTTACTTAGGGCTGCAGCACAGTAACAGGCCCAATAAGTCCATGCCACCCAGTTGCACCCTTATGACCAATTAACCTTCTAACCTGTACATTTTGGGAATGTGGGAGGAAACTGGGGCCATGGGGAGAAGATACAAACTTCTGACAGGGATCCTCCTTCGCTCCAAAGAGAAAAGCCCTAGCTCACTTAACCTATGCTTATATGACATGCTCTCTAACTAAGGCAGGATACTGGTAAATACGCCCTCTCTAAATTTTCCACATCTTTATAATGAGGCAAACAGAACAGAAGACAATATTCCAAGTGTGGTCTAACCAGGGTTTTATAGAGTTGCGATATTACCTCATGGCTCTTGAACTTAATCCTCCAACTAATGAAGGCCAACACACCATACACAATGTTAATAAATCTATCGATTTACACAGCAACTTTGAGAGATCTATGGACATGGACCCCAAGATCCCTCAGTCTCTCCACACTGCTAAGAATCCTCCCATTCACCCTGTATTCTGCCTTCAAATTTGACTTTCCAAAATGTACCACTAGAATCAAACAGAGTCCTTAAGTATTATAAAGAAGCCAGAAATGAACTCATGAAGGGAACTTGGAAAGCCAGAAAAGGCAATGAAAAGTCTTTGGCAAGTAAGATTAAAGAGAATCCCAAAGGATTCTACACATTTATTGGCATCCGTTAGTCTCGTGAGACCATGGATTTGTGCCTTGGAAGATTTCCAGGGCGCAGGCCTGGGCAAGTTTGTATGGAAGACCGGCAGTTGCCCATGCTGCAAGTCTCCCCTCTCCACCCCACCGATGTTGTCCAAGGGAAGGGCACTAGGGCCGATACAGCTTGGCACCGGTATCGTCGCAGAGCAATGTGTGGTTAAGTACCTTGCTGAAGGACACAACACGCTTCCTCAGCTGAGGCTCGAACTAGTGACCTTCAGATCACTAGACCGACGCCTGTGATTCTACACATGGAACAAGAGCAAAAGGATAACTAGGGAGAGCGTGAGACCACTCAAGGATAAAGGGGTCACATTTGCTTGAATGTGATGTCTTTCATGAACTCTTTGCATCAGTATTTATCACAGAGAAGGATGTGGACAGTAGGAAGATTCAGTGCCAATTGTATTCATATGCCCGGACATTTCAAATTAAAGGAGAAGGTAATGTTGGATTCCTTAAAGAGCATTAAAATGGATAAGTCCCTGGACCCTAATGGGATTTACCCCAGGTTATTGAGAGAATCAAGTGAAAAGTTTATTGAGGCTTGGCCAATACCTTTGTGTCCTCCCTAGCCACAGGCAAGGTTCCAGAGGATTGGCAAGTCGTGAATGCTGTTCCATTTTTCAAAAAGGAGCCAGGGATAATTCTGGACATTATAGACTGATGAATCTCACATCAGTGGTAGGGAAGTTACTGGAGAGAATTCTTAGGAATAGGATTTATGAGTACTTGGAAAACCATGGCCTAATTAGAGAGAGCCAGCATGGCTTTCTGCAGGGCAAGTTGTGTCTTACTAACATAATTGAGTTTTAGACGAGGTGGCATACGTGATTGATGAAGGTAGAGATGTATTTGTTGTCAACATGAATTTCAGTAAGGTGATTGACAAGGTCCCTCGTGGGAGGCTCATCCAGAAGATTAAGATGGATAGGATCAATGGTGAATTAGCCATTTCGATTCAGAACAGGTTTGTCTGTAGAAGACAGAGGGTAGACGTCCAGCTAGAAGTTTGTTATTAGTGGTGTTCTGCAGAAATATGTATTGGGATCTCTGCTGTTTGTGATGTATATAAATAACCTAGATGAAAATGTAGATGGGTGGGTTAGTAATTTTGTAGATGATATGAAGATATGAAGAAGGTGGTGTTGTGGATAGTGTAGATGACTGGCAAAGAATAAACTGTAGATCAGTTACAGATATGGACAGAGAAATGGCGGATGGAGTTTAACCCGGCCAAATGTGAAGTGTTGCACCTTGGTAGGTCAAAAGTAAAGATTCAGTACACTGTTCAGGGCAGGACCCTGAACAGTGTTGACGAGCAGAGGGATCTTGGGATCCCAGTTCGTGGCCACTCAAGTTGATAGGCTGGTTAAGAAGGCATATGGCATGCTTATCTTTATTAGTTTAGGCATTGAGTTCAAAAGTCAGGAAGTTACGTTGCAGCTTTGTAAATCACCAGTTAGACTGCATCTGGAGTATTGTATACAGTTCTGGTCTCTCCATTATAGGAAGTATGTTGAGGCTTTGAAAAGGGTGCAGAAGAGGTTTATCAGGATACTGCCTGGATTAGAGAGCATTGGCTATAATGAAAGGTTGGACAAACTTGGGTTGTTTTCTCTGGACGGGAGCTCTGATAAAGGTCTATAAGATTATGTGAGGCATAGATAGAACAGACAGACTATATCGTGAACAATTTTCATCTCTCATATTTTGTGAGGGATGTGAAGGCACTGGGGGGAGATCAGAGAATGGTGGCAAGACTCATTCAAGGTCTGCAGGGCATGAGCTATGAAGAAAGATTGAAAGAATTAAATCTTTTTAGCCTAAGTAGATGTAGAATGAGAGAAGACATGATAGAAGTGTTAAAAATCATTGAGCGTGTAAGTAAGGTGGGTGCCAGCTGCTAGTTCAAAATTACTCCATCAACGAGGTCTCAGGGCCATAGTGGTGACTGGTTAAAGAGAGATTTCAGACTAACATCAGGAAGCATTTCTTTACGCAGTGAGTTGTGGACACCTGAAATAAACTACCTCGTTGTGTAGTTGAGAGTAGTACCTTAAAGACTTCCAAATCTAAACTCAATAGTTATTTCAACGCACTATATGAATAGGAATTTGGCAAGCTTTGTTGAGCCAAATGGCCTGCTCTTGTCAAAAACTTTCTAATGTTCTAATAGACAGACTTTATTGTTTTCCCAGAGTTGAAATGTCTAATACCAGAGGGCATGCATTCAAGGTGAGAGGAGAAATGAGGGGCAAGGTTTTTCACACAGAGAGTGGCGGGTGCCTGGAATGCACTGCCTGGGGTAGTGTAGAGGGCAATACACTAAGTACTTTTAAGAGGCATTTAGATAGGCACATGAATGTGAGGAAATGGATGGATATGGACATTATGTAATTAGTTTATTTGGCCATTTGATTATTAACTTATTTGGGTTGGCACAACATTGTGGGCAGAAGGGCCTGTTCCTGCATTGTACTGTTCTGTGTTTTATGTTCACTCCCACTTCTCCAGATTGAACTCCATCTGCCATTTTTCAGCCCAGCTCTGCTTGCGGTCAATGTCCCATTGCAACCTATGACCATCTTCGACACTATCCACCACTCCTCCAACCTTTGTGTCATCTGCAAACTTAATTACTCACCCTTCCACCTCATCTGCCTTTGATGGGCAAGCCAATTCTGTATCCACACAGCCAACTTCCCCGGGATCCCATGCCTTCTGTCTCTCCGAATGATCCTACCATGGGGAACCTAATCTAACATCTTACTAAAATCCATAGGCACCACATCCACTGCTTTACTTTCATCAATGTGCTTAATGGCATCCACAAAGAATTCAATCAGGCTCATGAGGCATGACCTGTCCGTCACAAAGCCATGCTAACTATGCCAAATCAGACTGTACTTCTCCAAATGCTCATAACTCCTATCTCTAATAATGTTCTCCAATAATTTGCCCCCCACTGATCTATAATTCCCAGGGTTATCCTTACTCCCTTTCTTGAAAAAAGGAATAACTTTTGCCACCCTCCAATCATCTGGTACAATCCTGTGGCCAGTGAGGATGCAAAGGTCATCAGCAAAGATGCAGCAATCACATCCTTCACGTCACCTAGTAACAGTATGCCTGAGGTTTAGGCGATCCTAACGTTTTTCAAAAGTTTCAGCACATCCTTTTTCTTAATGTCAACATGTTGCAGCATATCAGCCTGTTATATGCTGTCCTCACAAATGTCAAGGTCACTCTTACTGGTAAATGCTGAAGCGAAGTATTCATTAAAAACCTCCCCTACCTCCTCTGACTCCAGATACCTGTTTCCTCTTCTATCCCTGATTGGTCCTACCTTCACTCCAGTCATCTGCCTGGTCTTCATACACGTGCAGAATGCCTTGGGGTTTTCCTTAATCCTACTCACCAAATCACTCACATATGTCGTGATTTTTCTTTGCGGAAGCAGTACGGTGCAACACATAAAATTATTACAGTACTGTGCAAAAGACTTAGGCACCCTAGCTATATATGTGTGCCTAAGACTTTTGCACATTGCTGCATATAAAACCCGAGGGTTGGACTAGTAACCTTGAACTGTGAGTTCAAATGCCATCGTGGCAGATGGGAAATTAAAATGAAGTTTATTAAGTAAGTGTGGCTCACATAAGTGATCATGACTATGGAATTGTTACAATCCCATCTGATTCATTAACGCTGTTTAGGGACTGCACCTGTGGTTCAGTCTACATGTGGTTATTTTTGAATTGAGCCAACAAGCCACTTAATGGCTTTCATTTAGAACACATACACTCAGTGACAAATTATTTGGGTATACCTATACATCTGTTCTTTAATGCAGGTATCTAATCAGCAAATCATACATCAAAGCATGCAGACATGGTCAAGAGGTTCAGTTGTTGTTCAGACTAAACAAAAGAACAGAGGAAGAAATATGATCCACAAATGTAAGTGACTTTGCCTGTGGAATGATTGTCGATGTTAGACGGGGTGATTTGAGTATCCTAGAAGCTGCTGATCTCCTGGGATTTTCACATACAACTGTTTCTAGATCAGGGGGTTCCCAACCAATTTATGACATGGGCCAATATCATTAAACAAGGGGCTGTGGACCTCAAATTGGGAACTCCTGCTTTCGAGTTTACAGGAAATGGTATAAAAAAAACAAAAAAAAAACATCCAGCGACCAGCAGTTCTGTGGGTTAAAATGCCTTGTTAAGGAGAGAGGTCAGAGGAGAATGGCCAGACTGGTTCAAGCTGAGGGAAGGTGACGTTAACTCAAATAACCAGGGGTTAAATCAGTGATGTGCAGAAGAACAGTCTTGAATGCAACCCACTCTGAGTTCCACTCCTGTACCTAATAAAGTGGCCGCTGAGTGCACTAATAGAGCAAAGTCCAAAGGCATTACACAGATGTGTTACCATTGAGGCATATAGGGAAATACTTGCTCAGGAAACGGACTGATGGCACAGCAGTTAGTTTACTGAACAAGTGAACCAGAGATCTGAGTTTGATGTCTACCACAGCAGCTGTGAAATATAATTTAAAAAGAAACATGTTGTTTACAGCAAGCTGCTTTTCAACCTTGCCAACCTCCAAAGTCCCACAAAATATCCAATTTGATTGAAGTAGATTGTCATTCCTTCAGCTAAGTGCTTTACAATTTTCAATACTGAAGTAGTTCCGGTTTTGAAAACTTTCTAATTCCATCTAAATATTCCAAATTTTGCTTCACACTCTTTCAGATGTTTGAAGTGTTAGTTTAAAACAAAAAGCGGTTCTTCCCTTCCTGGTTTGTTGCCCGTGAGGATTTTGTCCAATGTAATGGGCAACTCAGTCAGCCTGGTGAGATAGGGGATCGTCTTGTACTGATGCCCAGCAGCAGCCAAATTCCAAAGAGAGGTGCATTCCACAGAGATGGTTAGGCCTTTGTGGGATGTTGTCTTCTGGATTGACAGGGATTGTTTCGTTGACTGCAAATTCCAAGTCATAGTTCAAATATTCAAATAGATTCAACGGCCACTTTATTCAGTGCACTGTAGAATCCGGTGTGGTCTTCTGCTGCAGTAGCCCACCCACTTCAAGTTTTGATGTGTGTGTGTGTGTGTGTGTTCAGAGATGCTCTTCCGCACACCACTTTTGTAACACATGTTTATTTGAGTTGCTGTTGTCCTACTATCAGCTTGAACCAGTCTGACCATTCCCCTCTGACCTCTCTCATTAACAAGGTGTTTTCGCCCACAGAACTGCAGCTCACTCGATGCTTTTAATGTTTCTCACACCGTTCTCTGTAAACTCAAGATGTTGTATGTGAAAATCCCGGGAGATCAGCAGTTTCTGAGATACTCAAACCATCCTGTCTGGCACCAACTATCACTTAACAGTCAAAGTCACTTAGATCACAATTCTTCACCCATCCTGATGTTTGGTCTGAACAACAGCTGAACCCCTTGACCATGTCTGCATGCTTTTCTGTATTGATTTGCTGCCACATGATCGGCTGATTAGGTATTTGCATTAACATGAAGGTCTACAGGTGTACCTAATAAAGTGGCCACTGTGTTTTAATTTTGCAATTCTCCTTGCACTGGGTAGTACTGGTCTAATTATTCCTTATAAAGGGATGCTGCTTTGCCATTCTGTCAGATTTTCTGGCTTTCCACATTATTAATAATATTCAGATGTTGACACATTCATCCCCGTGAAGACTTTGCAGTGTGAAACATTTCAGGGCATAACCTTGTTTCTGCAGTGAAGTGGTAGAAATGCTGAATGTCCGATTAGGTATGACAGTCACACTTCGAGGGCTCCAATAAATCTAATTCCAGAGTCTTAAATTGTTCTCTGATTAGTTCTGGCTCGAGCTACAAAGCTAAATTTTACTCGTATTTTACCCTGAGCCTGAGGTGCTCAGGGACTAACAGATCTACTTACCCGTCCAGATCTTGGTAGTTTACATTCACTCTCTTTGCAGATCCCAGAAGCTCTGAAAAACAGAGAAAAAAAAAGTGGAATTGAGAAAACATTTACCAGAAGCTTTGTAGATAAAGAGCCCGAAGCATTGTCCCCACCCATCCCACAATCTTTTTGACCGACTACCATTTGGAAGGAGGTACAGGAGCATCAGGACTAGCACTGTCAGACTGGGTAACAGCTTCTTCCCTCAGGCTGTGAGACTCTTGAATACCCTCTCTCCACCAAGGTCTCGTCACTAGGACAGTGACCTGTTTACTGTTTACTGTACTATTTACTGTTTACTCTTTATTTGTTCTGTGCATTATATGCATTTTGAATGATATTTTATTAAGCTATTTATGGTAATATTTTGTTTTATGTGCTGTGTGTGATATATGTTTTGTGGGCATACCGTGGTCCTGAAGAACATTGTTTTCTTTGGTTGAATATATGTACAGTCAGATGACAATAAACTTGAACTTCAATGTAAACATAGAAAGTATCACCTCAAAAAATTGAGGCCATTCAGCTCATGTGTTTGGAAGAGATAATAAGTCATACATATTCAAGCATATTCCTGAGACAGAGATTGACACCTGAGCTCACGTGGGAGTCAAAAAACTACAGATGCTAGATATCTGAAGCAAAAAACAAAGTTTTAGAAATTATTTTACTCCTTTCTTTTAGCATAATAATGGAAGAACTCAGAAGGTCAGGCAGCACCTATGGAGGGGGAAATCTCATTAAAACCCATCAAATATTGAAAGGCCTACCATAGAGTGGACGTGGAGAAGATGTTTTCTTTAGTGGGGAGACTATGACCAGAGGACACAGCCTCAGAATACAAGGATGTTCCTTCAGAGCAGAGATGCTGAGGAATTTCTTTTGGCAGAGGGTGATGAATCTATGGAATTCATTGCAACAGATGGCTGTGGAGGGTAAGTCATTCGATATGTTTAAGAGGTTGATAAGTTCTTGATTTGTAAGGGTTCAAAGGTTATGGGGAGAGGGCAGGAGAATAGGTTTGAGAGAGATAATAAATCCACAATGATGGAATGGTGGAGCAGTCTTGATGGGCCGACTGACCTAATTCTGCTCTTACGACTTATGGTTTTATGGTCTTATGAAATAAGCAGTCACATTTCAGTCCAAGACATCTTCTGACCCTCTGGATTATACCATAAGACCATAAATGAAGGAGCAGAATTAGGCCATCAGACCCATCACATCTGCTCTGCCATTCAATCATGGCTGATCCTTTTAATCTATCTCCTCCTCAACCCTAGGTCCCAGTCTTCTCCCCGTAACCTTTGATGCCATGTCCAATCAAGAACCTATCAATCTCTGCCTTAAATACCCCCAACGACCCAGCCTCCAAGCTGCATGTGGCAACAAATTCCACAAATTCACCACCTTTTGGCTAAAGAAATTTCTCCGCATCTCTGTTTTGAAAGAGCACCCCTCTATCCTGAGGCTGTGCCCTCTTGTCCTACGCTATCCTACCATGGGAAACATCCTTTCCACATCTACTCTGTCTAGGCCTTTCAACATTTGAAAGGATTCAATGAGATTCCCCCCCCCCCCCCCATCCTTCTGAATTCCAGCAAGTGCAGATCCAGAGCCATCAAACATTCCTCGTATGATAACCCTTTCATTCCTGGAATCATCCTTGTGAAACTCCTCTGGACCCTCTTCAGCACATTTTTTCTAAGATGAGGGGCCAAAAATTGTTCACAATACTCAAGGTGGAGGCCTCTCCAGTGCCTTATAAAGCCTCAGCATCAAATCCTTGTTCTTGTATTCTAGACCTCTTGAAATCAAGTCGAGTCACTTTTATTGTCGTTTCAACCATAACTGCTGGTACAGTACACAGTAAAAATGAAACAACGTTCCTCCAGGACCATGGTGCTACATGAAACAACTCAAAACTACACTAGATTATGTGAAACAACATAAAACTACATTAGACTTCAGGCCTACAGGGGACTACATAAAGTGCACAAAACAGTGCAAGACAGTACAATAATTAATAAACAAGACAATTGGCACAGCAAAGGACAAATTACAATATAATAATAAATGATGTAAATGTAAACAATGTTTTAGCAGGAATTAAGAAAGAAATGAGCAAAAATTGCAAAGGGAGTGGAGTGGTGTTCAGTTGTGTGTGTGTGTGTGTGTGTGTGTGTGTGTGTGTGTGTGTGTGTTGGTGTCAGACTAGACTCTGGGAATTAAGGAGTCTGATGGCTTGGGGGAAGAAACTATTGCACAGTCTGGTCGTGAGAGCCCGAATGCTTTGGTACCTTTTGCCAGATGGCAGGAGGGAGAAGAGTTTGTATGACGGGTGTGTGGGGTCCTTCATAATGCCGTTTGCTTTACGGATGCAGCGTGTGGTGTAAATGTCTCTAATGGCGGGAAGAGAGACCCTGATGATCTTCTCAGCTGACCTCACTATCCGCTGCAGGGTCTTGAGATCCGAGACGGTGCAATTTCCGAACCAGGCAGTGATGCAGCTGCTCAGGATACTCTCGATACATCCTCTGTAGAATGTGCTGAGGATGCTAACATGGCATTTGCCTTCCTCTCCACTGACTCAACCTGCAGTTAACCTTCAGGGTGTTCTGCACAAGGACTCCCAAGACCCTCTGCATCTCAGATTCCTGGATTTTCTCCCCGTTTAGAAAATATTCCGCACATTTGTTACTACTAGCAAAGTGCATGACCATGCATTGTCCAACATTATATTTCATTTGCCACTTTCTTGTCCATTCCCCTAATCTGTCTAAGTCCTTCTGCATCCTACCTGTTTCCTCAACACCATGTGCCCTTTCACCAATCTTTGTATCATCTGCAAACTTGGCAACAAAGCCAGCTATCCCATCATCTAAATCACTTATATACAGCATAAGAAGAAGTGGTCCCAACATCTGCAGCCTCCCTTGCTACTCAGTGTTACTGCTATTTTTGTTTCTATTTCCACTCCCATGCTTGCTGCATCAGGCAGGAACCCTGCCATTCCTTTAGCATTTGTCTGTTTATTTTTACGAGGCCGAGTTGCTAGCTCGACGCTCAACCAAGCACGGGTGGAAAGCATGCCAGGAACCGGCCGGATTTGAACCCGGGACCAATTGCCTTGAAGTCCGGTGCAGATGCCACTGTACCACCAGCCGGCTTTGTCTTGTGTAATCGTATATAAATTGTATAAACTTTGACAAGCAGTTTTGGAATTTGTATACTCAGTCTGGAGAATCAAGAACCAGCCATGGACAACTACGTTTATATATAATTTATATTTTCTGTGTCATCTGCTCTTGGCAGGCAGCTGCAAGGAAGATTTTCCTTGTACCTGCACCTTACTGCACCTGAGAACACTTGATATGACTTGACTTGATATACAAGGGACCGCTTGTATTTGACAAAGTGGCCACTGCGTGTGCGTTCATGTCCTTCTGCTGTCACAGACATCCAGTTCCAGGTTTGATGTCTGCACGCCACTGTTGTAATGCATGGTTATTTGAGTTGAAACAACCATGACGAAAAGCAAAATAAGCAAACATGGTTGAGCAGATGAAGGAGGCTTAGTAGCGTGTCAGGGGAATGTGTCTGACATTGTGAAGACCAGGGAAGAATGATTGCTACTGGAAAAGCCATATGATGTTTAGTCCCTGTTCATCCCCATCCTATTGAAAACATTCCTTTTGTCCTCTCCATTATTCTCCATTCTCTGCAACTCATCTCCAAGCGAGCTACAACCTTGTCATAGGGTTTGGAGGCTTGCATGCCTCAATGACCCAGAGAGCTATTTTGGCTAGAATCAGGGCCTTGTGCTTTGGTAGGGTCAACCATGCCAAGCACGTTAAAAGGGTAAACACAAAATAATCTACAGATGCTGGGGTCAAAGCAACACTCACAACACGCTGGAGGAACTCAGCAGGTCGGGCAGCATCCGTGGAAAAGACTGGTCGACGTTTTGGGCCGGAACCCTTCATCAGGACTGTAGGGGGAAGGGGCAGAGGCCCTATAAAGAAGGTAGGGGAGGGTGGGAAGGAGAAGGCTGGTAGGTTCCAGGTGAGAAACCAGTAAGGGGAAAGATAAAGGGGTGGGGGGGAGGGAGGCAGGGAGGTGATAGGCAGGAAAGGTGCAGAAAGAATAGGGGAGAACACAATGGGTAGTAGAAGGAGGTGGAACCAAGAGGGAGGTGGTAGGCAGCTGGGGGAGGGGGCAGAGTGACATAGGGATAGGGGAAGGGAGGGGGAGGGAATTACCGGAAGTTGGAGAATTCTACGTTCATACCAAGGGACTGGAGACTACCTAGACGGTATATGAGGTGTTGCTCCTCTAACCCGAGTTTAGCCTCATCATGGCAGTAGAGGAGGCCATGTATGGACATATCTGAATGGGAGTGGGAAGCAGAGTTGAAGTGGGTGGCTACTGGGAGATCCTGTCTGTTTTGGCGGACGGATAAGGTTAAAAGGGTAGAGTCCAGTCTAAGAATTGTCCACTGATCCCCCAGGTTTGGGGATTCAGCTCAGGGCTAACAACCCTTACTGGTCAAAAAAAATAATTGCTTTGGGAGCAGCAATGAAGAATCCTTCTTTATCTGTATGCGACGGTATGGACAGAGATGGAGGACCTTCATTGCTGCCAATGTCAGGCAGTAAGTAAGTAAGTTTGCAACTCAAAAACATTTGAATAGAAAATGAAAATTGCTGGAAATACACAGTGCATGAAAAGAGAGATTTGATCTCTAACTTTTGGTGATCTTGATGAAAATCCATTAATCTGAAACATTATTTCTGTTTTTATCCCCACATACGCTACTGGACCGGAGGCAGGGTCTCAACCCAGAACTGTGAGTTCATTTCCATTGATGCTGCCTGACCTCTCGAGTCCCTCCAGCATTTTGTGTGTGCTTATGATTTGCTATTAAATCTGCTGAGTATTTCCAATCGTTTCTCTCTTTAGATGTAAGTAAGCAAGCCTGAGGGGAATCGCACGAGTTAGGATGCAAAAATAAGAATTTTGGAGTAGCTTAACTTTATAGAGAAGACAACAAACAAGACTGAGCAGAAGATTGCTTGAATAATTACTAAGGGCGATTATCATGATGCACCTAGATTCACTCTCCCAAAACTTCAATAGAATACAGAATATCCTTAATATTCTTGTATTGACCACATACAATAAAGGCAATTCTAAAAACAGAAAATGATGCAAACATTTAATGGCTTAGGAAATATCTGGTCCATGAGTCAGTCCTCATGGGAGGATCAGAGGAGGAGAGGGTCAGCACTTTAAATTCCTCGGTATTATCATTTCAGCGGACCTGCTCTGGGCCCAGCATGTTAAGTGTAATTATGAAGAAAGCACAGCAGCGCCTCTACTTCCTTAGGAGTTTGCAAAGATTTGGCATCTAAAATGTTGTGGCAAACTTCTATGGTTGTACTGTGGAGAGCATTCTGACAGGCTGCATCACTGTCTGGTATGGAGGGGCTACTGCACAGGACCGAAAGAAGCTGCAGAAGGTTGTAAGTCTAGTCAGCTCCACCTTAGGTACTAGCCTACAAAGTACCCAGGACATCTTCAGGGAGCGGTGTCTCAGAAAGGCAGCGTCCATTATTAAGGACCTCCAGCACCCAGGGCATGCCCTTTTCTCACTGTTACCATCAGGTAGAGGGTACAGAAGCCTGAAGGCACACACTCAGTGATTCAGGAACAGCTTCTTCTCCTCTGCCATCCGATTCCTATATGGACATTGAAGCTTTGGACACTACCTCACTTTTTTAATGTACATAATTTCTGTTTTTGCACATTTTTAAAAATCTATTCAATATATGTAATTGATTTACTTGTTTATTTATTATTATGTTTTATTTTATTTATTATTTTTTCTCTCTGCTAGATTATCTATTGCTTTGAACTGCTGCTGATAAGTTAACAAATTTCACGACACATGCCGGTGATAATAAACCTGATTCTGATTCTGATGTGTGGTGGAGAGTATATTGACTGGGTGTTTCACTGCCTGGTATGGAAACACCAATGCCCTCGAAAGGAAAATCCTACTAATAGTGGTGGATATGGCCCAGTCCATCACGGATAAAGCCCTCTCCACCATTGAGTGCATCGACATGGAGCATTGCTGTAGGAAAGCAGCATCCATCATCAGCGACCCCCACCACCCAGGTCGTGCTCTTTCTCCACTGCTGCCATTAGGAAGAAGGTACGGGAGCCTCAGGACTCACACTACCGGCTTCAGGAAGAGCTATTACCCCTCAACCATCAGGCTCTTGAACCAAGCTGGATAACTTTACTCAACTTCACCTGCCCCATGGTTGAAATTTTCCCACAACCTATGGTCTTACTTTCAAGGACTCTTCAACTTATGTTCTCAATATATATTGGTTATTTAGTTATTGTTATTATTATTTATTTCCTTTTTTACTTTGCACAGTTTGTTATCTTTTGCACACTGACTGAACATCCAAGTTGAGCGGTCCTTCATTGGCTCTAATATGTTTATTATTCTATTATGGATTTACTGAGTATGCCTGCAAGAAAATGAATCTCAGGGTGGTATATGGTGATATATATACACATATATGCACTTTAATAATAAATTGACATTGAACTTTGAAATATCTATGGTGAGAGAAAAATAATTCATTTTTTAGATCTGATTCCCTTCATCAGAGCAGTTCTTTGGCATTTCCAGCTTTTTTAATTTTCAGAACCATGCTCTAATTTTTAAATCAAATGTTTTTCATATCTCTGACAAACATTAGTTAGTAACAAATTGAAGGTGCTGTTTTTAGCATCTGAGTGATTCATTAGCAACTTGAAGGGAATGCGTTAACAATTTGAAGGTGAGGCAACAATTCAGCCGCGAGTCTGTCGGGCTTATCTACTGTATCTGGTTCTCTTGGTGTGGCCACCTCATCCTCCATGTGACCCACCGTAGATTGGGAGACCATATTGTTGAGCACCTACAAGCAGGATTTCCTGGCGGCCAGCCATTTGATTCCACTCCCCATTCCCATTCCAACATGTTGGTCCATGGCCTCCTCTACTGCCCCAGTGAGGCCATTCTCAGGTTGGAGGGGCAACACCTCATTTTCCGTCTGGGTAGATTCCAACTTGATGGTACGAACATCAATTTTTCTAACCTGCTATTTCTCCCCTCCCCTTTTCTCTTTTTTCCATTCCCCACTCTAGCTCCCCTCTGTTGTCCTCTCTTCACCTGCCTAGCACCTTCCCATAGTGTCCCTCCTCTTTCCCTTTCTCTCACGGTCTACTCTCCTGTCCTATCAGATTCCTTCTTCTTCAACCCTTTACCTTTTCCACCTATCACCTCCCAGCTTCTTGCTTCATTAACCCCTCCCCCATTGACCTACCTTTCCCCTCACCTGGCTTTACCTATGGCCTTGTAGCTTGTACACCTTCCCCTACCTCCAGCTTCTTATTCTGGCCCCTTCCCCGCTTCCTTTCCAGTCCTGCTAAAGGCCCGAAACATTGACTGTTCATTCATTTCCATAGATGCTGCCTGACCTTCTGCGTTCCTCCAGCATTTTGTGTGTGTAATTTGAAGGGAATAATGTCCCATAGAGACAGTTTAAAATATGAATTCAGATTTATTAAAGAAAATCTGAAATAGAAACCTTCAACCATGGGTTGCCAGGAAAACCATGGATTTATTAATATTTTCTCAGGAACAAAATCTTTTCGTGTTTCCTGGATGGGCTAAGTGTGTCTCCAGATGTCACTTGACTGGTTTTCCCAATGAGCTAACTGTACAGCTGTATCGAAATTGCTACCAGCGGTTCAGTCAGAAATCTAAGCACCACACGTACACAGCAGGCTGTGATGTACATTTTGTATGGTTTTTGTGCACTAAGTGGCAGCCTTCCGCTGACAGTCACATCCAGAAATGAGTAATTTAATTTCAAACATTCATCCAAAAGTTGGCACAGAATGATCTCTTCTGCGTCGCTCATTTGATTGCTGGCACTGGTGTCAATAAATCCCTTTTGCAACCAGGTTCCAAAAGCGGAGCGTACGCCTTCTGTCACTGGCTCCTGAAAGCTGATGCAGCCTGTGATTCTGGGGCTTCTTTTGTATTCAGAGTGAGGGGAGAGTGCACTATCGCCATTTAAAGGGCCAGGCACACGCACCAAACTGCAGTCCACTCCCAGGGACCAGTCCTACCCGCCTATCCTCAGGAGCAGTAAGTTCAAAGCTCAAAGTAAACTTATCATCAAAGGACATATATGCCACTATGTACTACCCTGAGGCTCATTTTCTTGCAGGCATTTGTGGTAGAAAAAATACTATATAATCAATGAAAAACTATGTACAAAGACTGATAAACAACCAATGTGCAAAAAATCTGTGCCAATACAAAATAGATGGATAAATAGATAGGTAGATTGAGAGGCAGATAAATAGACAGATAGATCAATAGATGAATAAATAAATAATACTGCGAACACGAGTTGTAGAGTCCTTGAAAGTGAGTCCATAGGTTGTGGAATCAGTTCAGAGTCGAGGTGAGTGAAGTTATTCACTCTAGTTCAGCAGCCTGATGGTTGAAGGGGTAGTCACTATTTGCAAACCTAATAGCGTCCACCTTAACACTCCTCTACCTCCTTCCTGATGGTAGGGTGCAATACCCGGATGTTAGGGTTCCTTGATGATGGATCCTGCTTTCCTGTGGCCACTCCATGTAGGTGTGCCTGATGGAGGGGAGGGATTTCCCTGTGATGGACGGGGCTGTATCTCGGCTGCATTAGCCGAGCTCAGCTCTCATGGCGTCATAAAGGAGCACCTGAATACCCATTTGACGCAGCGGTTTCAGAATTTTGTCTCTGTTTTGGAGATGATCAATTTACTCTTCGTGGGAGCTCGAGGCATACAATGGGCTGCCATCTGTGCCACATTATAACAAGGGATGCGCTTCACCGATAGTGAAGCAACTCGTTCATCCTGAGGTAGCAGCATTTCCAAAGCGAGTCTTCGCAGATTATTCTTCACCTCCATCACCAGATTTCTGGACGTGCCATGAACCCATGAACACTACCTCATTATTTCTTCTTTTTGCACCGTTGGTTTTTTATAGAAATTTTACGTTTTTACACTGTACTGTACAAGACAACGCGTCCTATAACTTGATTTTGATTCTGATTTGTTCCCAATCTGGGAATTGGATTAATCTCACAAAACATCCTATCTTATATTGGGATAGTAGAGAGAAATGGTAACGAGCTGGAAGTTTCAGCCATCATCTTACTGAACGTAACACTCACAACACGCTGGAGGAACTCAGCAGGTTGGGCAGCATCCGTGGAAACAATGAGTCAATGTTTCGGGCTGGAACCCTTCGTCAGGACTGAAGAGGGAAGGGACAGAGGCCCTATAAAGAAGGTGGGGGGAGGGTGGGAAGGAGAAGGCTGGTAGATTCCAGGTAAAAAACCAGTAAGGGGAAAGACAAAGGGGTGGGGGAGGGGGAGCAGGGAGGGGATAGGCAGGAAAGGTGAAGAAGGAATAGGGAAAAACACAATGGGTAGTAGATGGAGGCAGAACCATGAGGGAGATGGTAGGTAGCTAGGGGAGGGAATAGGGACAGGGGAAGGGAGGGGGAGGGAATTACTGGAATTTGGAGAATTCTATGTTCATACCAAGGGGCTAGAGACTACCTAGACAGTATATGAGGTGTTGCTCCCCCAACCTGAGTTTAGCCTCATCATAGCAATACAGGAGGCCATGTATGGACATATCCGAATGGGAATGGGAAGCAGAGTTGAAGTGGTTGGCTACTGGGAGATCCTGTTTGTTGTGGCTGCCCGATCTGCTGAGTTCCTCCAGTGTGTTGTGAGTGTTGCTTTGACCCCAGCATCTGCAGAGTATTTTGTGATCTTACTGAATGTTCTGCTCCTCTTCAGAACAGCAGCTTGGTTTAGCTTATGGCCATGTTCCATCAGGTCACAGAGCACAGACACAGGCCCTTCAGCCCATTCTGTCTATGCTGAAACCCACAAACCTATCTACATTAACTCCATTTACCAGCACTCGTTCTGAGGCCCCCTACACATTGCAATCTCTGTTGCTTCTCTGGATATGTTTTAAGTATTGTGAGAGTCTCTCCCTTCACCCCTCCCTCAGACAGTGTGTTCCAGGTTCTAGGTGTCCTCTAAGTCAGAGGTTCCAAACCTGAGGCCCATGGCCCCGTTGGTTGATGGTAATGGTCTATGGTCTAAAAAAGATCGGGAACCCCTGCTCTAGGTGAAAACATTCTCCCCCACATCCGCTCTGAAACCTTTTTTATTGCTGTGCCATAGAAAGCATTCTGCCTGGATGCATAAAGGCTTGACAATAGACAATAGGTGCAGGAGTAGGCCATTCGGCCCTTCGAGCCAGCACCGCCATTCACTGTGATCATGGGTGATCATCTACAATCAGTACCCCGTTCCTGCCTTCTCTCCATATCCCTTGACTCCGCTATCATTGAGAGCTCTATCTAACTCTTTCTTGAAAGCATCCAGAGAATTGGCCTCCACTGCCTTTTAAGGCAGAGCATTCCACAGATCCACAACTCTCTGGGTGAAGAAGTTTTTCCTCAACTCCATTCTAAATGGCCTACCCCTTATTCTCAAATTGTGGCCTCTGGTTCTGGACTCCCCCAACATCAGGAACATGTTTCCTGCCTCTAGCGTGTCCAATCCCTTAATAATCTTATATGTTTCAATCAGATCCCCTCTCATCCTTCTAAGTTCCAGTTTCCTTGGTATGACAAATGGGACGCATGTGACCGTAAGAAACTGCAGGGAGTTGCGGACTTATCTCAGCACATGGTAGCCAGCCTCCCCTCAGCGGACTCTGCCCACACTTCTCACTGCCTCAGAAAAGCAGCCATCGTAAACAAAGACTCGAACCACCCAAACATTCTCTCTTCTCCCCTCTCCCACCAGGGGGAGAAAGTGCAAAAGTCTCAAAGCACGTACCACCAGGTTCAAGGACAGCTTCTATCCCATTGTTAACGGACTCTTGAACGGACCCCCGTACGGTAAGATGGACGCTTGTCTCACAATCTATCTCGTTATGAACTTACACCTTATTGTTTACCTGCTTTGCACTTCCTCTGTCACTGTTAATGCTTTATTTTGCATTTTATTCTGTAATCAGGAACTAGTCTGGTGCTTAATTAAGTCTTCTATAATTGAGACAATGAGGAATCGTACAAGATGTTAGCAGAGGGGTTTTCTGTGTTGATACTCCGGCAATATGGGGAAAACTGGTTACTAAGAGGAAGCCAGAACAAAGTGCAGAGAGTTCCATATTTGAACAGAGAATATTCGTTCTGCGGATTAGTTAAGTAACACAAACATAGTTGAACGTTATAAGGTTAAAAGGTCAGTACAACATTGTGGGCCGAAAGGCCTGGCCTGTGCCAGAATGCTCTGTGCTCTGTGTTGTTAACATCTGGCACAGGTGATTCTGGGGATGCTGGAATTCTTGAACAATGCGCATAAATTGCTGGAGGACTTCAAAAGGTCAGTCAGCATCTATGGAAGACAATTTACAGTCAACAGGTAGATGGGACTAGGTGAGAGTAAGCATTCAGCACGGACGAGAAGGGCCGAGATGGCCTGTTTCCGTGCTGTAATTGTTATATGGTTTTATGGTTATATGACATTTCAGGTTGAGAATCCTAATGAAGGGTCTCAACCTAAGACATTGACTGTTCTTTTCCCACCAGAGATGCTGCCTGACCTTCTGAGTTTCTCCAGCATTTTGTGAGCGTTCGTTCAAAAGCACATTTTGTTTTGCACTGCCAATCCCTTAATCTCCATGTCCCACAGAAGTGCCTGTTTTAAAAGCAGAATCTTAAAAGAGTCTAAGCACTGAAGGAATCTCCAACATCACAAGCATCGAGCGCAGAGTTTCTCACAGCTTCTGGATTGATTTCCATTTGTGGTATTAACTTTATAATACTGGCACTCTTAAAGGCAGAATACTGCCAATGCTTCACAGAGTTCTGCATTTCTGCCTGTACAAAATAGCAAGAGGGGAATTTGTCCAATGGGTTCAATTGCACATGTGGAGCTGAGTACGGCATTTGCAGGTAGTCAAAGGCAAATTTCATTCACTGCACCCTTCAATTCCCCCTGCTGACTGTAAGGAGCTTGCTTGCTGTCCCTCGGACTGAATGTCTCCTCTGGCTGCTCCTATACCCTCCCACCTCCCAAAGACATACAGGTTAGGGTCAGTAAGCTGTAGGCATGGCATGTTGCTGTCGGTGACAACTGCGGTCTGCTCCTAGCATATTCTTGAACCGTGTTGGTCACTGATGCAAATGTATGCTTCGATGTCGGATAAAGCTCATCTTTAATCTTTAATCTCTCAAGGCAGTGGCGTGGAAATTTGGTTATTATATACTAAACCTTCAATATCAGGAATTCTACAGATTGAAAGCAAACTTGTTATTATAACCTCTTATGGTTATAGCGTGAAGATTTCGACTAAGCACCTTCCCTTCCACCATCAGATTTCTGAATGGACAATGAACCCATGTACCCTGCTTCGCTATTTCCCCTTTTTCATAAACTCTTTCTCTTCTCCGTGGATTGTCACCTTGTCGCGGTGGAGAAGCTTGTGTGGCCCTGTGATCCCGAGAGCAATGCCGTCTTGAGCTATGCTCCTGGTAGGGTCACCCATGGCGGTAAGGTCGAGGGTGAGGTCCCTGACGAAGAACAATCCAACCAAGACCTCAATGGTGGAACAGGCAGGCAAAGTTACTTCAAACTCAATGGCTGTGAAGACGGATGAAGGCTGCAACAAATCCATCAGCTCCAATCGTCGTGGTTTTCATGCCATTGGAATCAGTTGGTTGATTTGTGAAGTATTGTGTGCTTCTTGGAGTGCAACATCAAGTACACATTAAACAAATACACGCACAGCTGTCTTCGCTCTGTGGGCCACTTCTTCAGAATGAAGACCATCATCCTCGGCCTTGAGGGACAGCCACGATGACGACGATGAAACTCTATATTGGTGGCGGGGTGGAGATATGTCGCTACCAAAGGAGGTGTAAGGTGCTTCTTCCCTCTGCTAGCCTGCAGGTCACCCTTGAGCAAGGTGTAGCACCAACCTGGTCCCCGATCAGGGTCACGTGAAGCCATGGGAGCAGGTGGTGGATGGTCGTATGAGCAGCTGATGCATATTGACCACTGACGCCAGGCAGACAATCTCTGAAGAGTATTGATACTGGCTGGGGTCACCTGTCTTGTAAAGACACTGCCCAGAAGAAGGCAATGGCAAACCACATCTGTAGAATAACTTGCCAAGACCAATCATGGTCATGAGACCACGATCACTCAGGTTACACAACAAGGCACATACTGATGGCGATGATACCGTATATATTTCTTACTGCAATTTATTATGTACTGCAATGTTCTGCTGCCACAAAACAACAACTTTCATGACATTTGCTAGTGATATTAAACCTGGTTTTGATTTCGAAGCACTGCCCTGCTTTACAGAGGGGTTTCACAAGTTATGGATGTCCATACTTAATGGAAACCTGACTTTATGTAAGTTCTCCCATATATTTTTAAAGCATTGTTCATGGTGTTTATTAATGACAGGCTACAACACAAAGGATTCTGCAGAGGCTGGAAATCCAAGCAACACACACGAAATAGACCTGATGAAGGGTCTCGGGCCGAAACATCGACAATTTCCTCTTTTCCGTAGATGCTGCCTGACCTGCTGCGTTCCTCCAGCATTTTGCGTGTGCAACGAATAGGTTAGACCAGGTGAGGAGGAAGTTGGGTGGGTGGGGGAGGGATTTAAAATAAGAAACTGGGAGCAGTGTATATTCAATTATTTTTATAATGGGTACAGTTAGGATGCGTGTTCAATGAAACTAAATTATAGGAAGAGTACGTAGAGTGATACAATTTGTGGATAGAAAGCAGATTTCTTGACTTACAAGGAACTCAACTTTCAGACAGATCTCAGGAACAGAACCCTTATGTAACTAGGGTAGTTGCGTGTGTCTGTCACACTAGGCCAAGACTGTGTGATATATTCCAGGTATAGTTGTTCACACCTTTCAAACAGTTCTTACACGATAGGGCATTTTCACCATTGGTTGGGAGGGGCAGGAGCCTTGTGTACCATGCTGCTGGATTCGCGAGGTGTTCACAAGCACAAGAGGTTGTGCAGACTCTGCAAATTTAAAGCAACACACACGCACACAAAATGCTGGAGGAACTCAGCAGGTCAGTCAGCATCTATGGAGGTGAATAAACAGTCGACATTTCAGGCTGAGACCCTTCTTCAGGAATTATTGCCCTTCAGCCGTCGGGCACCGAGGACGGCTTCACTTGCTTGAGCGCTGAACTGACTCCACAGCCTGTGGACTCTCTTTCGGGATCTCTGCAGCTCATTCTATGTATTACTTTAAAAAATATTTGCACAATTTGTCCTCTTTTGCACATTGGCTGTTTTTCAATCTTTGTAATAAGTGATATTTTTGTGGTTTCTGTTTCATTTCTTTGCTTGCCTACAAAAAGATGAATCTCAAAATTGTGTAGGATATTCATAC
Organism: Mobula birostris; assembly: GCF_030028105.1. NCBI lineage: Eukaryota > Metazoa > Chordata > Chondrichthyes > Myliobatiformes > Myliobatidae > Mobula > Mobula birostris. The sequence goes on along the minus strand of NC_092378.1, from coordinate 145,412,000 downwards.
TTCGATAATAAATGTAGTTTGAACTCTGAACTTTGATATTTTTCATCTCTTGTTATTGACCCTCTTGTTAAAATGTTGTGTGATTCCATTCCCCACTCCCCTTGCAGAAAATTCCCAGCTTCACAATCTTTAATTAACCTGCCAATCACACGGAGCTTGAGTTCTGAAGCCTCTCTTGCTTCAGGAATTCACATCTGCGCCCTTCACTCTTAGACAGGCAACCTCTTCAATCTGCCAACGTCCTGATTTACAAAACATAATATTCCCGTCCTCGTAAAACAATCTCTCATTCACTGGGACTGCCATGAAATGCATGGTGAATCTGTGGAATTCATTGCCACAGATGACTGTGGAGACGAAGTCACTGGGTATGTTTAAGATGGAGGTTTACGGTTCTTGATGAGTAAGGGCTTCAAAGGTCATGGGGAGAAGGCAGGAGAATGGGATTGAGGGGGAATAAGTCAGCCATTAAGGAATGGCAGTGCAAATTTATGGACCGAATGGCCTAATTCTGCTCCTATGTCTTATGGTCTTATAAAATAGGGAATCAGCTCCCTTGTCGAAATCAAAGTAAATTATTATCAAAGTACCTAGATGTCACCCGAGATTCATTTTCTTGCAGGCATTTACAGGAAGATTAAAAAATACAATGGAATTTACGAATAACTATGCCAAAGTAATTTTCTTTGGAGCGGCGGAAACTGAGGAGAGATCTGATAGAGGTTTATAAGATTATGAGAGGCATAGATAGAGTAGAGGCAAATACATTAGGGACTTTTAAGAGACGTTTAGATAGGCACTTGAATATGAGGAAGATGGAGGGATTGTGTAGGTAGGAGGGATTCGTTTTTGGGAATTTTTTGATAGAGATTTTAGCTGGTTTGTAAATTGAAGGATGTGTTCCTGTGCTGCACTGTTCTATGTAAACATGTAATATACTTACTTTTAAAATTTCTCTCAAGTGAATTTAGTGGCATTTTCTTATCACAATTAATACTATTCAAATCAGCTTCAAAAATATTTTTGTTTGATGGGATGTGGGTAGCATTAGTAGTGTGATCACTTGAGCTGAGTATGATGTTCTCCTAAGCAGTTATCAATTGGTGGGTCCTCAGATGGTTGTAGAGGCGGATTTGGGATCCACATATACTGCTGCAGTGTGGGCAAGAGTGAGCGGTGGCTGTGGTTAGTGGTTGGGTCATTTGATTGTTCAGCCTTTCCTTTTGCTGCTGCCACTTGTTCTCTGTGGCACAGTTCTCCTAATGATAAAGGAATCACTTTATGGCCAGCCTTTATTGTTCAATTGTCGCTGAGAAAGTGATTAGTGAGCCACCTTCTTGAACCGCTGTTGCCCTTCTGGTGAATACACTCAATCAGCTGCTGAGGGAGTGGTGTTCCGCGAGGGTGAGGGACAGGATGCTCTCAAGTCAGGGTAGTGCATGACTTGGAGGGGATCCTGTAGGCGGTGGTGGTTCCCATCTCTCTGCAAGACCGGTGACCCCAGCCATTATCAATACTCTTCAGAGATTGTCTGCCTGGCATCAGTGGTTGCGTAACCAGGACTGGCGATATGCACCAGCTGCTCACGCGAACATCCACCACCAGCTCCCGTGGCATCACGTGACCTATTGGTGGGGTGTTAAGCAGGTGCCACACCTTGCCCAAGGGTGACCTGCAGGCTAGCAGAGGGAAAGAGCACCTTACACCTCCTTTGGTAGAGACACATCTCCACCCTGCCACTCAATTATCCTACCACCACCCCTGATTTTTGTTTCATCTATATACTTTCTTCATATTGGAAGATACTTACAAGAATAAACCATGCAATGCTTTTTTTATCCTTACATTCATTGTCAATGCTTTCAGTTCTACGCTAATACTCTCTTTAAAACCAATAGGACTGTTGCCACCCACGTGGCTCCTCATGTGGTACACTATCACAATCATCACCCAACGCAGACCCTTCTTGTCGAGTAGCAGAAGAACCCTGTGATGTGGTCCCTCCCCTGACAGCTGGTTCCAAGCACCTACAGCTGTCTACGTTTAAAAAAAAAGCCTTACACATCTCCTTTAAGCCTTCTCCCTCTTAACGTAAAGCTATGCCATCTGGAATTGCACATTTCTACTACAGGAAAAAGACACTAACTACCTTCCCTAACATGCTGCTCTTAATTTTATATACTTAGAAAAATGCAAGCAAAAATATCATTTTTTTCTTCACACTGTTGAATTTATAATACAGAATGACTAAAAGACCATAAGACATAAAAGCAGAATTCCACCAGGGCTGATCTATTATCCCTTTCAACCCCTTTTTCCAGCCTTCTCTCCATAATCTTTGACACCCTTACAAATCAAGAACCTATCGACCTTCGCTTTAAATATGCTCATTGGCTTGGCCTCCACAGCCACCTGTTGCAATGAATTCCACAGATTCACCACCCTCTCGGTAAAGAAATCCCTCCTCATCTCTGTTCTAAAGGGACAACCTTCAATTCTGAGGCTATGTCATAGTCATAGTCATAGTCATACTTTATTGATCCTGGGGGAAATTGGTTTTCGTTACAGTTGCACCATAAATAATTAAATTAATAAAACCATAAATAGCTAAATAGTAATATGTAAATTATGCCAGGAAATAAGTCCAGGACCAGCCTATTGGCTCAGGGTGTCTGACCCTCCAAGGGAGGAGTTGTAAAGTTTGATGGCCACAGGCAGGAATGACTTCCTATGACGCTCTGTGTTGCATCTCGGTGGAATGAGTCTCTGGCTGAATGTACTCCTGTGCCCAACCAGTACATTATGTAGTGGATGGGAGACATTGTCCAAGATGGCATGCAACTTGGACAGCATCCTCTTTTCAGACACCACTGTCAGAGAGTCCAATTCCATCCCCACAACGTCACTGGCCTTACGAATGAGTTTGTTGATTCTGCTGGTGTCTGCTACCCTCAGCCTGCTGCCCCAGCACACAACAGCAAACATGATAGCACTGGCCACCACAGACTCGTAGAACATCCTCAGCATCGTCCGGCAGATGATAAAGGACCTCAGCCTCCTCAGGAAATAGAGACGGCCCTGACCCTTCTTGTAGACAGCCTCAGTGTTCTTTGACCAGTCCAGTTTATTGTCAATTCATATCCCCAGGTATTTGTAATCCACTGGTCCACTGGTCCTAGATTCCTCCAAAATAGGAAACATTCTCTCCACATCCACCCAATATTTGACAGGTTTCAATGATATCCCCCTCATTCTTCTAAACTCTAGACAGTACAGGCCCAGAGCCATCAAACACCCCTCATGCATTAACCCTCATTCCCAGGATCATGCTCATGAAATTCCTCTGGACCCTCTCCAATGCTAGTACATCCTTTCTTAGATGTAGGATCCAAAACCATAGTTTGAGTGTGGTTTGGCCAAAGCCTTATAAAGCCTCAGCCCAGAAATAGGCCGTTCAGCCCAAATGATGCAGACTTGTGTTTCTGCTATGCGAAGCAACCATAAATCATACAGTGAGTTATGCTCGCCGAATCTCTTGTGTTACAATTCTCCCGCCTGTCATTCTTTTGGCCAACACTCATTATTTTTCTCTATATATGGAATTGACAGCTTCATCTAAATCTCTGGTATAATATCTCGGCTGGCACAAAGCTGTGTAAAAGCTACTTACAAAATAATTCTGCTGAGGGAGGGCATACAGTACTTGCATTTCTGTAACATCCCTCCCTGCTTCAGGGAAACCCAAAGCACCTTTCAGCCAATTGGATGAAGTGAAGTCACTATTGTAATTCAGGAATTGCAGCCATCAGTATCCTCACAAACAGAAATGGGACAATAACCGAAACGCAACCAGCAGCATTGGTAGATGTGGGTTTGGTTTCAACATTTAAGATAAGTTTGGATAAGTACATGGATGGGAGGGGTATGAAAGGCTATGGTCCGGGAGCAGGTGGATGACACGAGGCAGAATAAGAGTTCAGCATGGACTAGATGGGCTGAAGGACCTGTTTCTGTGCTGCAGTTCTCTATGTCTCTATGACAAGAGATTATGCAGATGCTGGCAATCTTGAGCAGCATGCACAGTATGTTGGAGGAGCTTAGCAGGTCAGACAGCGCCTGTTATGGAGGGGAATAAACCATTGATGCTTTGGACTGAGAGCCTTCATCAGGATTGGAAAGGAAGAGGGCAGAAGCCAGAATAAGATGGTGGGCAGAGGAGAAGGGTTACAAACAGGCTGGTGTTGACTGAGACACTTGAGTTGGGTGGGTGGGGGAGAGGAAGATGATTAAGAAGCTGGGAGGGGTAGGTGGAAGATGTGAAGGTTGAAGAAAGAGGAAACTAGTAGGAGAAGAGAGTGGGCCGTGGAAGGAGGAAGGGAACCAGAGGAGGTGACGGGCAGGTGAGAAGAAGAAAGTGTAACTAGAATAGGGAATAGCAAAATAGAGAAGGGGTGAAGGGGTTTGATGTAAGTTGGTGTTTATTGACAATGTCTCCCATCCACTACATAATGTACTGGGTGGGCACAGGAATACATTCAGCCAGAGACTCATTCCACCGAGATGCAACACTGAGCGTCATAGGAAGTCATTCCTGCCTGTGGCCATCAAACTTTACAAATCCTCCCTTGGAGGGTCAGACACCCTGAGCCAATAGGCTGGTCCTGGATTTATTTCCTGGCATAATTTACATATTACTATTTCACTATTTATGGTTTTATTACTATTTATCATTTATGGCGCAACTGTAACGAAAACCAATTTCCCCCGGGATCAGTAAAGTATGACTATGACTATGACTATATAAGGTATAACAGTATGGAAACATTGATGTAATTTAGCAGGACATTGGTCAGACCATCTGTGGAGTGCACTGCATTCTATTTTTTTTAAGGGAAGACCGTGGTAGCGTAGCGGTGAGCATGGCGCTATTACAGCTCGGGGCGTTCCAGAGTTCGAAGTCCAATTCCGGCACCGTTCTGTGATGAGCCTCTGTACACCCTCCCTGTGGAGTGTGTAGGTTTTCTCTGGGTCCCCCCATTTCCTCCCACGGCAGAACGACGTACCGGGCAGGTTAATTGGTTATTGCAAATTGTCTAGGATAATTAAGTATTGTCGGGGGTTGCTGGGGCAGCATGGCTGGAAGGTCCAGAGGGCATACTTCACACTGTATCACTGAATAGACAAATAAATATACGGACACTGTAAGGAAGCGTGCAAGCTGGCAGGTGATAGGTGAAACCAGGTGAGGGGGGAGCGGAGGTGGCTGTGCGTTGGTGGGAGGGGGGAATAAATGATCGGATATTTGTTTTATTTATGTTATGCCAGGTCACTTTCCCACAACGACTGAATAAAACAGCTCAAGGGAAACCAGCTGAGTAAGCATTTGTTGTTACGGCAGCTGCTGATTTTAGCTGTTCAGCAGCTCTGGTCACATGAACTGGGCTCCCTGAACTTTACTGAGTGGAACACAAAGGGGCAGAGCAGGCAGCATTTTAGCCGCAATCTGAAACACATCAGCGTTTTCCCCAAGTCAATCTGCAGCGGCAAATTGAATAGCTGAGATAGGTCGAAGAGGGCTGTTTCCAATAACTAAGAGTTCACAGTGAAGGAGGACAAAGATGCGGAATAATCAGAATGAAGACTGGGGAAGCTTCTACATGCTGAGCTTGTGTTCAGAGTTAATGCCTGAGGCAGAGTCAACATCACACTCTGTCCCTGTCCATCACCGGACTGAATGGGTAGATATAGGAAACACCGTCAGATTGGGTGACAACAAAATAGAAGCAGCAAAAAACCAAACTGGCCTCTCCGCCTTACTCCACCACCCAACTGAGAATCAGAAGAAACCATTTTAAACAGAGGGTGGCAAGAATATGGTTTTTGTTACTATCCTTCCACCATCGGGCTCTTCAGCCTGTGGGGATGACTTCAATCAACTTCACGCCCCATCATTGAACTGTTCCCACCACCCATGGACTCACTTTCAAGGACTCAATGGTTATGGGGATAAGGCAGGAACTGAATGCTGATAGTGGGTGATCAGCCATGATCACAGTGAATGGCGGTGCTGGCTTGAAGGGCCGAATGGCCTACTCCTGCACCTATTGTCTATTGACTCTTTAACTAATTTTCTGAATATTTATTTGAATATTTATTACTTACTTATTATTATTATTGTGTCTATTTTTAAATTTTTGTATTTGCTGCCTTTTGCACATTGTTTGTCCACCCTGTTGGAGCAGTCTGTTATTGATTCTATTGTGTTTCTCGTCTTTACTGTGAATGCCCGCAAGGCTCACTTTCAAGGACTCTTCATCTCATGCTCTCAATACCTATTGCTTATTTATTTATTATTATTTTTCTTTCTTTTTGTATTTTCACCGGTTTTTGCACTCTGGTTGAGCGTTCAAGTCGGTGCAGTCTTTCATTAATTCTAATATTGCTATTATATTTACTGGGTATACCCACAAGAAAATGAATCTCAGGGTTGGATATGGTGACATATACATACTTTGATAGTAAACTTACTTTGAACCTTAAACGTCGAACTTTGAACTTTGAATTCAGTCATAGGAAGTGGTGAAAACAAGATACCCTGGGAAAACAATCATTGGTGGCACTGCAGCATAGTAGTTAGTGTGACACCTTACAACACCAGCGAGTCAGGTTCAAATCCTACTGCTCCCTGTAAGGAGTTTGTATGTTCTCCCATAGCCATCTGGGTTTTCTCTGGGTGGTCCAGTTTCCACCCACATTCCAATGATGTACAGGCTCGGGTTAGTGATTTGTAGGCATGCTATGTTAACAGCGGAAGCGTGGCAACACTTGCGGGTTGCCCTAGCAGCACATTGACACAAGTGATTCATTCCGTTGTAAGTTTCGAAGTTTTGATGTATATGAAACAAATAAAGCTAATCTTTAATCTAAATAATTTATTCATGTTTTAGAAAATCCTTTAAAAACATCTCTCTGCTGTGATTACTGTGAACAAATTGGTTTATGTGCTTCTAACATTTCAACCCTGCCAGCATTCCAAATGGATTCCTAGCCGTGGAATGCTCTGAGATCGCTTGAGATCAGGGAGGACCATATATCAATTAGCTTTCTCTCAGCACTTTTTTCCTACTTCTCCCAAGTCCACAACTTTCCGAGATCTCCCTGAACCTTCAAACCTGGATTCTTGTGCATCCACCCCTCTCCTTTCCCCTGGGACCTTATTTCCTATAGCTTCCTCTGGTAGGATATTCTCTAGGAATGTCTTCTGCCCTCCCTTCAAGACCTTTCCCATAACTAAACTTGGTGAGCAATACACAAAGCCCTGGAAGAAGCTCAGCAGGTCAGGCAGCATCAGTGGAGGGAAATAGCCATCTGATGTTTCAGGTTGAGAACTGTTGGCAGGATGACGGAAAGAGGGGAGTCATGAGCCAGCTTTAGATCCCCTTTCCTGATGTCACCTTCAGCTTCAGTGTTCTGTCTGTTCCCAGCCCAGGAGAAGTCAGAATTAGAATCAGAATCAGGTTTACACGTTTGTAATATCACTGATGTTGTTTTGCAGTGGTATTGCAGTGCAATACATAAAAATGCTATAAAAGGGAGGAGAAGCGCGCACGGCCTCTCCAGTGAAATGATATCGTATTTGGTAAATGGGGCCGTGCACAATCCTGATTTGATGGAGACGGACGTGAGAAGCACGGAGGAACATCTGGAGAAACTTCTGAAATGCCTGCTTTGCTGCCGCTGCTACTGTGCGATCAAGAATCTCCGGAGGGAAGGCCCCAAATCCTCGGCTTTGCCTGTTGCTGGCGGCCGGGGCCGGGGTTGAAGCGCTCAACAGAGATGGTGCTCGGTGCTCGGTGTCGGAGGGCTGGTCGGAGGCTCGAAGTTTTTGGACGGACTGAGTGGTGGACTGTGGTCGGGTGCTTCCAGGATGCTGCATCGGCAAGTTTGCGGTGCTGGAAGCTCATGGCAGGGAGAGTTTTCTTCCTTAAGTAAGTCATGCAAAAGGAGAGCAAAAGTAATGAGGCAGTGTTCATGGGTTAATTGCCAGTTCAAAAATCTGATAGTGGAGGGGAAGAAGCAATTAAGAAGCTATTCTTAAAGTTGAGTGTGTGTCTTCAGGCTCCTTTATCCACCTTGTTGTGGTGGAGAAGCTTGTGAGTTCTGGACATCCGGAGAGCGATGCCTTTTGGAGCTTAGCTCCTGGAAGGGTCATCCACGGCGGTAAAGTCAAGGTGGAAGGTTCAAGACAAAGAGCGATCCAACTAAGTCCTCAGTGCTGGAGCTGGCGGGAGATGGTGACACATCTCAACGGTAGTGAAGGTGGAGGAAGGCTGCAACAGTGAAATGTCCCCAGTCGTGTTGCATTCCATGTCACCGGACCCTGACCCTGACCTGTCAAGGACCGTGTGGTGGCTGCCCATGCACCAGCCTCCCCACATTAAACAAAGCCATGCACAGGCATTCTCTATTAAGGGAATAACTCCTTAGGAGAACACCATACTCGACTCGAGTGATCAAACAATGACTAATCGGAAGAGAGCATGTCCTGGGTGATGGTACTCCTAAATGGACACCGCTTTTTTGAGGCATCGCCTTTTGAAGATGTCCTCGATGCCGATGATAGAGCTGGCTGAGATAACAACCCTCTGTAGTCAATACATTGCTCAAATGTGAGCTGATATTATTTATACCACAACTGGCATCACTTAAAGAATTTACAGTGTATCTCTTCCAAACCTTGTATGTTTCTGCTTGACGCTCTTATGGCCAACTCCTATTATTTTTCTATATATGGAACTGATAACTTCATCTCAATTTTCCGGGTCAATTTTTCAGCTGGCACAAAACTGTGCAAAAGACGTTTGAAGGAGGAAAGAGTAACACACACAAAATGGTGGAGGGGAGCTCAGCAAATCAGGCAGCGCTATGGAGAAGAATAAAGAGTCGTCGTTTCAGGGCGAGATCCTTCATCAGGACTGGAGAGGAAGAAGGGGTTGGAACCCAGGATAAGAAGGTGTGGGGTTGGGGGGGACGGAGTACAAGCTACAAAGTGATTGGTGAAACCAGGTGAGGAGGAAGGTGGGCGGGGGAAGGGAAGATGAAGTGAGAAGTCCGGAAGTGATTGGTGGAAAAGGTAAAGGGCTGAAGAAGAAAGAATCTGATTGGAGTGGAGAGTGGAGCATAGGAGAAAGGGAAGGGGAGGAGGGGCACCAGAGAGGGATGATATACAGGTGAGGAGAAGTGAGGTAAGAGGGGGAGAAAGAATGGAGTATGGAAAAGGAGAGAAGGGAGAAGGGGGAGAAATTACTGGGATTTGGAGAAATTGATGTTTGTGCCATCAGTTTGGAGGCTAACCAAGTGGAATATGAGGTGTTGATCCTTCAACGTGAGAATGGCCTCATCGTGGCAGTAGAGCCATTGACTGATGAGTCAGAATGGGAATAGAGAGTGGAATTGAAATAGTTGGCCACTGGGAAATCCTCCCTGTTGCAGGCAGAGCCAAGGTGCTTGACAATAGAGGTAAGAAATGCTTCTCTGTAACACCTTTCTGGTCTCAGGTCAACCCAACATACATTTCAGCCAATCAGGTCCCTCTGAACAAATATACTGTAGAACTGAGAACAGTACAGCAGAGTACAGGCCTTTCGGCCCATAATGTTGTGCCGACCTTTTAACTTCTCCAAGATCAATCTGATGCTCCCCCAAAGCCCTCCAAAATAACCTATGCCTGTTTTATAAAACCCTTTAAAAATATCTCCCTGTTGTGTTTACTATGAGCAGGTTAGTAACTGTGCTTCTAACCGTTCAACTCTATACATTTAGACTAGATTAGATTTATTTATTAATCACATGTATTTCAAAATATACAGTCAAATGTGTCCTTCGTGTCAACAACCAACATAATCTGAAGATATTCTGGGGCAGTTCGCAAGTGTCACCCCATATTCTAACATTGCATGCCCACAATGATCATCCGAACGTAAAACGTGCAATAACTACAAAACAGACCCTTTTCTCACCTTTTCATCCACTCATACAGACTGGTCTCCAGCCCAGGACAGACTGCCTCTGGGCCTCTGACCTTCAGGCCGTGGCCCCGAACCCACTGACACTGGAACTCTGACCTCCAGGCTTCAAGAGCAGGACTCGCTGATCATAGGCCTCTGACCTCAGGACCTGCCGACTGACCTCGGTCCCCTAATCCCGAGATTCATTGACATTGGCCTTCCACTTCAGGGACTCACCATCTTTGGGCTGCTCTGGCTCCATCCCCTAAATCTTCTTCACTTCTTCACTTATTGCCCTGGACCTCTCACTCTCCTTCCCTATACTTACCCCCTAACCCAGACATCCCACCCTGCAAAAACTCATTTCAGGGAGGTAGCACCATCAATTTGCGGGAGACTCCCGGAACTTCTGGGAGAGGTGGGATGTCTGCAATAGAGTAGCTCCTGAGCAGCTAGCCAGCTAGTTTAAATAACGTTAGCTATGCTAATGAACGAATGACACCTGTTAAACTCACCTCAACACGTCTTTTACAGTCCATGGGCAATAGAAAAGTCACTGTTGCAAACAGTGCAGCGAGCATCTCTGTCATTATTTTTGACCCCTATTAGGCAGGGGTACACTTTAGTGTAGTCTGGGGTGACGTACGTTTTATATTTTCTTTTTTTTTGAACACTCTCCCATGGCGCGCTCTTGCTCTCTCTCTCTCTCGTGGTCGCTCGCGCGCTCTCGCTTGCTTTTCCTCTCGCTTTCTCGCGCTCTCACTTGCTCGCTCTTGTGCTCTCTCTTGCTTTCTCTCGCTCGCTCGCTCTCAAAAAATTGATTTCCATGATATTGTATGTAATTTGCGGGCATCAGGGAGCCACTATTCATATGCGGGAGACTCCCGGATCTTCCAGGAAAGGTGGGATGTCTGCCCTAACCTGACACCTAACTTCCCACGTTGTCCCCAAAAACCATCCTTGTGAATCTAGAAAATTCAGTTTGAGCTAGGAACTTGATAGACGTCACAGTTTGGTCAACTTTGACTGGTGTTGTAATGGATGCAATCAACTCTGTTGTAATGGACATGCTGTTGAGATCCTTCAAGCAGAACTGGTAGAATGACCTGGTTTTTCCTTAGGACCATTGAATAATGGATAGACTATGGCCCGATCTTCGGGGGGGGGGGGGGCTCCCTAAATGGCTTCAAAAATGGCATTGTGGAATCTGCTAAGTCTATGGAAGAGGCTAGCTTTATTGTCTCATGTAAATGATAGTGCAACAGTCCTTCAATATTGCGGTCCGATGATAATCCAGGTTTCTGGTCATGTAGTCGGACTTGAACACACTATATTTTAACTCAGAAGCAAGATTTCTGATCAGATCTGATTTCTGAACAGACACAATCCAAACCACGAACACTACCTCACTATTTTCACCCTCTTTTAGCAGTCGTCATCATCCTCATCATTATTTGCTGTGCCGTATGACGTGGGCGATCGTGGTCTTATCCCTGACCACGATTGTTCTTGGCAAATTTTTCCACAGAAGTGGTTTGCCATTGGCTTCTTCTGCGCAGTGTCTTTACATTTGGGTGACCCCAGCCATTAACAATACTCTTCGGAGATTGTCTGCCTGGCGTCTGAGGTCGCATACCAGGACTTGTGGTACACAGCAGCTGCTCGTATGACCATCCAGCTCCTGCTCCCATGGCTTCAGGTGACCCTGATCGGGGGGGCGGGGGGCTAAGCAGGTGCTACACCTCGCCCAAGGGTGACCTGCGGGCTGGCGGAGGAAAGCAGTGGATTACACTTCATAAGCAGTACTTAGTTAATTAATTTTTTATATATAGTTTTATAAGGTATTGCACTGTATTGCTGCCAGAAAACAACATTTTTCATGACATATCTCAGTGATAAACCTGATTACAAATGGATCTTAACTGACTACAAAAATCCACCCTCACTATCCACATTTAGATATAAGTCCTTTTCTTCTAGCAAAGCTTAGAAGATTCATGAGTTCTTTTTTTAAGGCTCTGCCCTGATGGGAGTATAGCCCCAATGGATGCCAGCAAATGAAGCTGTAACCATGCCGTAAACATAACCTCCATTATCTGCTTCTGTCTGCAGAACATTTAACATGTTTGAATGGTATGTAACGCTGCTGTGCAGATCTGTCAATAAAATCAAACTACAGGGAAGTTCAGTTTACTTAAGATGATGAATGATGCTAAAAACCAATGGACATATTCCAGATGTCAAGCTATTTGACAAAGCAAAGACCTGTTTTCTCACCAGTCTGCTCTTAATCATGACGTTACTTCCCCATTTAGGACACAAGAGATTCCACAGATGCTGCAAATCCAGAGTAAGAGTCTTGATCCTGATGAAGGGTCTCGGCCCGAAATGTCAACTGTTTATTCCTCTCCAAAGATGCTGCCTGACCTGTTGAGTTCCTCCAGCGTTTTGTATGTATTCCTCTACATTTAGGAACTGTGACAGTTTTGTGATATGCAGGTGCTAAAACTATGTTCCACTCAACTAACTGAGATGCCATCTCATTGGCTCTTAACCAAACGCTGGAAAATTTGGACAGCAAAGATACAGACATCAGGATGCGCTTTATCGACCATAGCATGGCATTCAGTACTATTATCCCCTCAGAACTAATCAATAAGCTTCAAGATCTTGAACTCAATACATCCATGTGCAATTGGATCCTCGATTTCCTCACTTGCATACCTCAGTCAGTTAGGACTGGCAACAATATCTCCTCCACAATTTCCATCAGCGTGAGTGCATCACAGAGCTGTGTGCTTGGCCTTCTGCTCTTCTTGCTTTATACTTATGACTGTGTGGCTAAACACAGCTCCAACGCCATATTCAAGTTTGCTGAAGACGCTACTGTCAAAGGCCAAATCAAAGGTGGTGATGGATCAGCATATGGCAGGGAGATTGAAAATCTGGCTGAGTGGTACCATAACAGAAACCTCTTACTCAATGTCGGGAAGACCAAGGAACTGATAGTTGTCTTCAGAAGGAACCTAGAGGTCCATGATCTGGTCCTCATTGAAGGATCAGAGGTGGAGAGGGTCAGCAACTTTAAATTCCTCAGTGTCATTATTATGGAGGACCTGTCCTGGGCCCAGCACGTTAAGTGCAATTACGAAGAAAGCACAGCAGCACCTCCACCTCTTGAAGGAGTTTGTGAAGATTCGGCATGACACCTAAACCTTCGACAAACCTCTATAGATGTATGGTGGAGAGTATATTGACTGGCTGCATCTCAGCCTAGTATGGAAACACTAATGCTCTTAAATGGAAAATCCTACAAAAAGTAGTGGATACGGCCTAGTCCATCACGGGTAAAGCCCTCTCACCATTGAGCACATCTACACACAAAGTGTTGTTGCCGAAAAGCAGCATCCATTATCAGGGACCCCCACCATCAAAATCATGCTCTCTTCTCGCTGCTGCCATCAGGAAGGAGGTACAGCGGCCTCAGGACTTACGCCACCAGGCTCAGGAACAGTTATTACCCCTCAACCATCAGGCTTTTTAATAAAAGGTGATAAATTCTCTCAACTTCACTTGCTCCATTATTGAAATATTCCCATAACCAATGAACTCTGTTTCAAGGACTCTTCATCTCACGGTCTAGATGTTTATTGCTTATTTATTTATTATTATTTCTTTCTTTTTGTATTTGCACAGTTCATTCATTGTCTTTTGTACACTGGTTGAGCCCCCAAGTTGGTGTGGTCTTTCATTGATTCTCTGAGTGGAACAAGTCAAAAGCTTTAAGTTCCTCGGGCTCAATATCACAAATGCCCTGACTTGGTCCAACCAAGCAGAGTCCACTGCCAAGGAGGCCCACCAGCGCCTTTACTTCCTGAGAAAGCTAAAAAAATTTGGCCTGTCCCCTAAAACCCTCACTAATTTTTATAGATGCACCATAGAAAGCATTCTTCTAGGGTGCATCACAACCTGGTGTGGAAGTTGTCCTGTCCAAGCCCGGAAGAAGCTGCAGAAGATCGTGAACACAGCCCAGCACATCACACAAACCAATCTTCCGTCCTTGGACTCACTTTACACCACCCGCTGTCGGAGCAGTGCTGCCAGGATAATCAGGGACACGACCCACCCAGCCAACATACTTTTCATCCCTCTTCCCTCCGGGAGAAGGCTCAGGAGCTTGAAGACTCGTACGGCCAGATTTGGGAACAGCTTCTTTCCGGCTGTGATAAGACTGCTAAATGGATCCTGACCCAGATCTGGGCCGTACCCTCCAAATATCCGGACCTGCCTCTCAGTTTTTTTTGCACTACCTTAGTTTCCCTTTTCCATTTTCTATTCACAAGACAAAGGAGCAGAAGTAGGCCATTCGGCCCATCGAGTCAGCTCCGCACCTCCCCAAAGAGCTAAACTATTCACCCATCTAGTTCCAATTTCCCGCTTTTTCCCCATATCCCTTGATACCCTGACTAATTAGATACCCGTCAATCTCCTCCTTAAACACCCTCAATGATCAGGCCTCCACAGCTGTATGTGGCAACGAATTCCATAAATCCACGACCCTCTGGCTAAAAAAATTTCTCCTCATCTCTGTTATTTATGATTTATAATTTAAATTTTTAATATTTACTATTGATTTGTAATCCAGGGAGCGTGAAGCGCAGAATCAAATATCGCTGTGATGATTGTACGCATTAGTATCAATTGTTTGGCGACAATAAAGTAAAGTATTATGGATTTTCTGAGTATGCCCACAAGAAAATGAGTCTTAGAGTGGTATATGCTGACATATATGTACTTAGATAATAAATTTCCTTTGAATTTTTGAATTTGATCTAAGTGGGTCTAATATTCCATACCAACCTTTTTACTTTGCTTTACGATTCAGATGTTGTTTGTTAAGGCAGCAATTTTTGGTCCATCTAATGGGCCATTTAAAGGGCATATAGAAGTCCGCCTCACTGGTGGGTCTGGAGATATGTATAGAGCATTTCAGCTTTTCCCTTCTAAAAAGACATGTGAACCAGAACAATCTTCTACCTGAACTGGTCACTTGAGTTTCTCTCTCCACAGATGCTGCCTGATGTGTTGAGTGTTTCCAGCCAACCAGTAGTTTTATTTCAAATGTTGCAGATTTATTCAAAGACTTGGACTTTTCATTCCCAGTTTCTGTAGAGGGTATGCAAAAATACAATGGTGGTGAAATTGCTGTGATTGAACGGGAGGGGTTGAATAACATGGTGAGGAAACAGCTGTGATTGAACATACGGTTTCAATCTCCTTATTTAAGGAAGGATTCATTCACATCGGATGCAGTTCAGAGAAACGTCTCTGGAAACCTCAATTGTGACCTGATGAGGAACAATTGACCAGGTTAGGTCAACGCTCTTTGGAACTGACCTGTTTGAAACCTGTAAGGTTCTAAGACTTGATCGAGTAAATGTTGAAATAATGCTTCTGCTACTAGGAGAACTTCTGGACTGATTAAAAAAGTGAGATAAGGTGTTAGTGCCACAATAACAACCTCTCACTCAACGTCAGCGAAACCAAAGAGCTGATTATCGACTACGAGAGGAAGAAGCCAAAGGTCATGAGCCAATCCTCATCGGGGGGATGGAGCTGGAGAGGAGCAGTAGCTTTGAATTCTTCGGCGTTATCATATCATAGGATCTGCCCTGGGACCAGCAAGAAGATGCCATCACAAAGAAGGGAGGACAGTGCTGCTACTTTCTCAGAAGTTTGAGTAGATTGAGCATATCAAAAAACTTTGACAGACTTCTATAGATGCACAGTGGAGAGTATTCTAGCTGGTTACACCACAACCTGGTTTGGAAAAACCAGTGCCTAAGAATGGGACAGACTGCAGAAGGTGATGGACACAGGCCTGTCCAATACAGGAACAGCCCTCCCCACCATTGATTGAGCTCATTTACACTGAGTGATTCCACAGGAAAGTAGCATTCATCATCAAAGACCCCCACCATTCATGCTATGCTCCCTACCCGTTACTACCATCGGGAAGGAGGTACAGAAGCGTTAGATCCCACACCACCAGGTTCAGAACCAGTTATCCTACAACCATCAGGCTCCTGAACCAATGTGGATAACTTCACTCACTCCATCTCTGAACTGATTCCACAACCTGTGGTAAACCATATATATGTTGTAACTGGGTTAACTGTCTGGACATGCCCCTCTGCTGACTGCCCCTGTGGCTCCTCCCACAGACCCCTGAATAAAGGTGATTTCGCCTTGCCCCTCCCCCTCAGTCTGGGGGCAGACACTCAGCATGGAAGTCGTATTGTACAGCGAATAAAAGCCTTTCAGTATTTACCCTACTTCAGTCTTTTGAAGTTATTGAAGGTGCTTCACAACCTACAGACTCACTGTCAAACATTCTTTACAACTCATGTTCTCAGTAACACACATCAAAGTTGCTGGTGAATGCAGCAGGCCAGGCAGCATCTCTATGAAGAGGTACAGTCGACGTTTCAGGCCGAGACCCTTCGTCAGGACTAACTGAAGGAAGAGTGAGTAAGGGATTTGAAAGTTCTCAGTTTTTTTTTGTTATGTACACAATTTATCTTCTTTTACACATTGGTTGTCAGCCTTTATTTATGCACAGTCTTGCATAAATTCTATAGTATTTCTCTACTTTCTTGTAAATGGCTGGAAGAAAATGAATTTCAAAATAGCGTATATTAAAATATACGTACTTTGATTATAAATTTACTTGAACTTTGAACTTTGTGGAGGAAATTTCTTTTTGTAGAAGTTCAAGGATCTTTGGAATCCCAACTCAGAGAGTTGTGGAAGTTGAATTACTGAATTCAATTTTTCCCTCTGTTGCTGAAGACGTGACTTTACAGAGATTTTAAAAATCATGAAGGGTATAGAAAAGGCGGATAGTCGCATAGACCCAGAGTAGGGGAGTCTACAACTGGAGGTCAGATTTTTAAAGAGAGAAGGAAAAGATTTATAAGGAACTAGGAACTTGAGGGGCAACTTTCTCCACACTAAGGGTGGTGGATATATGGAACAAGGTGTGAAAGGAAGTGAAAGAGGTTGGTATAATTACAGTATTTAAAAGATATATTTGAGTGGGTACATCAATAGAAGGGGTTCCCAAACTACAGTCCACGGAGTCCTTGGTTAATGTATTGGTCCATGGCATAAAAAAGGCTGGGAACCCTGATTTAGAGGGATATTGGCCAAACACGGACATGTTGAATAATTTGTTTAACCAAGCTAGTCTCATTTGCATGTTGGGCCAAATGGCCTGTTTCTATGTGCTAGAACCCTGTGACTCTATATTGAAGCTGGATTGTTGGGGAATGCATCAAGAAACTATGGGGCAGAAAAATGTGACAGAGGCCAAAATCCAATCTGCCATGGTACAGTAGGTAAGACTGAAAGTTTCGCCTATTCTTGCTTCAAGTTTTTCATTCTTAACTCAGCCACTGTATTATCTTCCTAAGCCATTACAAGTGTCACAAAAGACTTGCGTAAAACATTTGAATAAGGCAAAAGAAAACATCACCAGGCAGTTTAGGAAAACACCATAACTGATTTAGCATAATTCCCAAGTACAGGCCAAAGGCATCACCTCTTATGATTTACAACTGATTTTTTTCCTCGATGGTTTACAGCTGATAAGATTGAAGGCATAATTTGAAGTGCAAGCAAAATACTTCATTACTCTTCCTGCCACGACGTTTAGAGCAAGATGTTTACCTCAAGAGCAATGACAACTAAGATAGATGACTTTATATTTTGGGTTTGGGGAGGGTCACACTTGGAATAGTGAAATGTAATGTTTGGTTTCTAACTGAATATCGAAATTCAAAGTTTAAAGTAGATGTATGTCATCATATACAACCTGGAGATTCCTTTTCTTGTGGGCATACTCAATAAATCTATAGAATAATAACCATAACCGAATATTGAAAGATCACCCAACTAGGACGTTCATGCAGAGTGCAGAAGACAACAAACTGTGCAAATACAAAAAGAAGAAATAATAATAAATAAATGAGCACATTTAAGAACATGAGATGAAGAGTCCTTGAAAGTGAGTCCATAGGTTGTGAGAACACTTCAATGATGGGGCAAGAGAAGTTGAGTGAAGTTATCCCTTCTGGCTCAAGAGTCTAATGCTTGACGGGTAATAACTGTTCCTGAACCTGGGGGTGTGAGTCCTGAGGCCCATGTACCTTCTTCCTGATGGCAGCAGTGAGAAGAGGGCATGACCTGGATGGTGGGATCCCTGTTGATGTCATCATTGGCACACTTACCTGAACAGCAGCACTGAATATTTTGGGTTCCTCGCAGATCAGAAGATCAAAGGTTCTGATTGGGACTTCTGAATGGCAGGCACATATGTAGACCAATCGCTCCCCATAACACTCATCCTCACTGGTTGATACAAGCTGTGGCTCTGTGGGGCACCCTCATGCTCCCGACTCAGAAGGTTCTAGTTTTGAATCCCAAAGGAACGGAGATTCCATTACAGTTCTTGAAGGAGTTCTACATTCCTGGAGATGCTGCATTTACAATATGGCAACAGGCCACTCAGCCGGATTCATCTGATCTACCGCTGTTCTTCATACAAACCTCTTCCTACCATCTTTGCCCATCATCATATCCTTTTGTTCCTTTCTGCCCATCCTGTTTATCCAGTTTCCCTTTAAATGCTTCCTTCATCCTTCTCCTGAGCACCACACTCTCATTATTCTCTCCTAGATTCCCTACTGGATTTATCAGTAACCATTCCATTTTGGCATATTGAGACAGGGGCTCTACAGCTCACCAAATATATGCTGGCCACAAAAGAAGCAACTTCTTTAGTCTTCTCCTCCCTTTCCCCACAGCCAATCAGTTTAAGGTTGGTGCCACACAACACAGAAGCAGACCCTTCTGCCCATCGTGTTCGCACTGACCATCAAGTACCAATCAAAACTAATCCCACTTAGCAGCACTAGGTCTCCAGCATTCCACACATTGGTGATTAAAACACTTCTCCAGAGTATTTGTCTCCGCCACTCACACAGTTACTGCGTTCCAACCTTCAACCACCCTCTGGAGGGAAATATCTAACCAGCCAATCCTGTGACAGCAACTCAATGTGTAAAAGCATGCAGACGTGGTCAAGAGGCTCAGTTGCTGTTCAGACCAAACATCAGAATGGGGAAGGAGTGTGATCTAAGTGACTTTGACTGTGGAATGATTCTGGTGCCAGATGGGGTGGTTTGAGTATCTCAGAAACTGCTGATCTCCTGGGATTTTTACACACAACAGTCTCTAGAGCTTACAGGGAATGGTGTGAAAACAAAAAAGCATCCAGTGAACGGCAGATCTGTGGGTGAAACCGCCTTGTTAATGAAATACGTTAGAGGAGAAATGACCAGATAGGCTTCAAGCTGACAAGAAGGTGACGGTAACTCAAATAACCACATGTTACAACAATGTTTTGCAGAAGAACAGCTCTGAACACACAATACATTGAACCTCAAAGTGGATGGGCTACAGCAGCAGAAGACCTCGAACATACAGAAATACACTCACTGGTCACTCTATTAGGTACTTCCTGTACCTAATAAAATGGCCACTGTTTGTACTTCCTCTACTATGGGGAAAATCTTCCTAATAACTACTATCATGTGGCTGGAGTAAGGCATTGTAAGATTTACTACTACTCCATGCACTGTAAATGCCTAATTTCACCACAGGCATGTGTAGGGAACCTGGCAGTGGTTGGCTTGTTGGGATAATCGCCACACCACATTTCAGGTTGACAGTGTTGTTAAGAAGGTGAATGGTATGTTGGCCTTCATCAACCGTGGGAGAGCCGTGAGGTAATGTTACAGCCGTATAAGACTTTAGTTAGACCCCACTTGGAGTACTGGGTTCAGTTCTGGTCACCTCACTACAGGAAGGATGTGGATGCTATAGAGAGAATGCAGAGGAGACTTGCAAGGATGTTGCCTGGATTGGAGAGCATGCCTTATGAGAATAGGTTGAGTGAACTCGGCCTTTTCTCCTTGGAGTGACAAAGGATGAGAGGTGACCTGACAGGGGTGTACAAGATGATGCGAGGTTTTGATCGTGTGGGTAGCCGGGGGCTTTTTCCCAGGGCTAAAATGGCTAACAGGACGGGGCATAGTTTTAAGGTGCTCGGAAGTAGGTACAAGGGGGATGTCAGAGGTAGATTCTTTCACCCAGAGAGTGGTGGGTGCATGGAGTGCTCTGCCAGTGAAGGTGGTCGAGGCAAATACAATAGAGACTCTTAGGTAGGTACATGGAGCTTAAAAAAATAGAAGGTTATGTGATAGGGAAATTCTAGACAGTTTCTAGAGTAGGTTATATGGTTGGCACAACATCCAGGCTGAAGGGTCTGTAATGTGCCCTAGATTCCTATGTTCTATATTCCCCTTGCTGCTCAAAGCTGCATCACTGAGCAAAACAAAGGACTAAACTGAGTAAGTCACTTGGAACCGAGGCCTTTCTCAAATAAGCACCATTTAAAACTGCTGTGTGTTGCATTTATTGCAGCCCTTATATTTATTTGCCGTCATTAAAAGTGGTTGTCAATAAAAATGCAGACTGAAGCTACAGCCTGCATTGAGCTGGGGAAACCGCCGATTGGAGAGGAGAGTCTTGTCCTGGTCAGAAGGGCACAAGGTTGAACTGGGCTGAGCTTGGCTTTGGAAAAATTAATGTTAGCTGTTTGTCTCTGATCCAATAAAGGCCTGACCTGATGGTGAACACCTAGAAATACCACAATTTCAGCAGACTATCTGAGTGACTAACACTCCCTCGTGCAAACCAAGCTGAATATTAAAATGAAATGATAAATAAAATGCTTTATTGCTGTCTCTCCTTAATGTCTAAATCATTTCTTGGCTGTGAAAAGACCATAAGACAGAATTAGGCCAGTCTGCCCATTGAGTCTGCTCTGACTTCGAAGTGCATGCTGACCAATAACTATCCACTGACATTAATCTTCCATCAAGCTCCCCCTTCTCTATTTACACTTTTGGCCTCCTAGATTCCACCAGTCACCTACAGACTGGAGATAATTTACAGTGGATGATCGTTCTCCCAGCTGCGACGTGGGAGGAAACAAGAGCATCCAGAAGAAACCCACATGGTCACAGGGAGGAAATGGAAGCACCAGAGAGATGGTGCCAGAGGCTAGGATTGACCCCGGGTCTCTGGCACCATGAGGTGGCATCCCTACTAGCAGTGCCACTGCGCCGCCCACAGCGATAACGTTCATGATTACCAGTCACTCTTCAGAAAGTTGGGCACAAAATCTATGCGGATCCCAACAGTGCACCGAGGGAGTGCTGGTCTGTCTTGGATGAGGTTGTGGGCCAGAACTCAAAGGATCAAGGATCAACTTTATTGGCCACTTTCCTTCCAATTTTATGTTATATAAATGTGATTTGGTGGTTGTTGTTTTCTTTTTCTTCTTTTATATATATAAATGATTTTAAGATGTATTTCTCCGGGAGTTGGTTCCTAATGGGTTTTTTTCTCTTTTTCTTTGTTGTGTAGTTAGTGGGTTTTTTTTTAGTTAGCAGGGGTTCTCCTTTTTCCTTCTTTTTCTTTTATAAAATTTTTTTTTAATTGGCATATATGTTTTTTTCTTCAGCTTTATTAATTATAAATTATACTAATTTGTTGAATTTCTGTATTTCATAACTGTAGAAGATTATATATCAATAAAAAGATTTAAAAATGAAATGGAACTTTATTGGCCACATACGTTTACACGGCCAGTTCACCACTCCAGTGAGTAACTTCTTTCAGAGTCAGGATTGGGTTCATTATCACGGACATGGTAGTGTAGTGGTTAGCATGACAGTTTCTAGCCCCAGGAACCTGGGTTCGATTCCTGCCACTGTCTGTAAAGAGTTTGTATCTTCTCCCCATGGCCGAGTGAGTTTTCTCCGAGTGCTCATGCTTCCTCCCGCATTCGAAAGACACACGGGTCAGCAGGCTAATTGGTTACATGGGTGTAACACGTGACACATTGGTCACATGGGTGTAACATGCGTCACATTGGTCACATGGCAGCACAGGCTCGGTGGGCTGGAAAGGCCTGTATCTCCAAAGAAAATTGCTGTGGTGTGTTGGGCAAGGGCGCAACATGCAAAATAATAAAACAACACTCAACAATTACGAAAAATAAAGAATTCTATAAAGGGAGGGAAGGAGCGTCGACTTAGACCATGAGAGGCCTGTGTCGGGCATTTTCATGCCTTACAAGGTGCAGATTGGAAGTCTGTGTGGGGCACCACTCCTCACACAGACTAGAGCAATGTGTGGTTAAGTGCCTTGCTCAAGGACACAAACACGCTGCCACAGTTGAGGCTTGAACCAGCGACCCTGAGATCACCGGACGAACGCCTTAACCACTTGGCCACGTGCCCAACACTAATTCTATAAAGGATAAAGAATAGTATCATAATAGCTTATAAAGTTTGAGAATGGGTTAAGGGTGAATGGGTAAAATTTTAAGGGGAACGTGAGGGGAAACCTCTTCAATCAGAGAGCAGAGAGATTGTGGAGTGAGCTGCCAGTGCAAGTGCTAGATGAAATTTTGATTTCAACACTTAAGAGAAGTTCGGGTAGGTACATGGATAGTAGAGATATGGAGGGCTATGGGACTAGGCAGTTTAAGTGGGTCAGCACGGACCGGATGGGCCAAAGGGCCTGTTTCTGTGCTGTACTTTTCTATTATTCTATAACTTGATGTAATTTAGTATGGCATGATCTGTTTGGATGGGAGCAGAACAAAAGCTTTTCACTGTATATCTCAATACACACAGCAATAATATGATTTAAAGATTAGCTATATTTTGTCACATGTCAGTCTAGTCAAGTCACTTTTTATTGTCATTTCAACCATAACTGCTGGTACAGTTCACAGTAAAAATAAGACATTTTTCAGGACCATGGTGCTACATGAAACAGCACAAAAACTACACTGAACTACGTAAAGCAACACAAAACTACACTAGACTACAGACCTACCCAGGACTGCATAAAGTGCACAAAACAGTGCAGGCATTACAACAAATAATAAACAAGACAATAGGCACAGTAGAGGGCAGTAGGTTGGCGTCAGTCCAGGCTCTGGGTATTGAGGAGTCTGATGGCTTGAGGGAGGAAACTGTTACATAGTCTGGTTGTGAGAGCCTGAATGCTTCGGTACCTTTTGCCAGATGGCAGGAGGGAAAAGAGTTTGTATGAGGGGTGTGTGGGGTCCTTCATAATGCTGTTTGCTTTATGGATGCAGCGTGTGGTGTAAATATCTGTAACGGTGGGAAGAGAGACCCCGATGATCTTCTCAGCTGTCTTCAGTATCCACTGCAGGGTCTTGTGATCCGAGATGGTGCAATTTCCGAAACAGGCAGTGATGCAGCTGCTCAGGATGCTCTCAATACAACCCCTGTAGAATGTGGTGAGGATGGGGGGTGGGAGATGGACTTTTCTCAGCCTTCGCAGAAAGTAGAGATGCTGCTGGGCTTTCTTTGCTATGGAGCTGGTGTTGAGGGACCAGATGAGATTCTCCGCCAGTTGAACACCAAGAAATTTGGTGCTCTTAACAATCTCTACGGAGGAGTTGTCGATGTTCAGTGGAAGAGTGGTCGCTCCGTGTCCTCCTGAAGTCAACAACCATCTCTTTTGTTTTGTTCACATTTAGAGACAGGTTGTTGGCTCTGCACCAGTCCGTTAGCCGCTGCAGCTCCTCTCTGTAGGCTGACTCATCGTTCTTACTGATGAGACCCACCACAGTCGTGTCATCGGCGAACTTGATGATGTGGTTCGAGCTGTGTGTTACAGCACAGTCGTGGGTCAGCAGAGTGAACAGCAGTGGACTGAGCACACAGCCCTGGGGGCCCCCGTGCTCAGTGTGATGGTGTTGGAGATGCTGCTTCCAATCCGGACTGACTGAGGTCTCCCAGTCAGGAAGTCTAGGATCCAGTTGCAGAGGGAGGTGTTCAGGCCCAGTAGACTCAGCTTTCCAACCAGTTTCTGAGGAATGATTGCGTTGAATGCTGAACTGAAGTCTACGAACAGCATTCGAACATACGTGTCTTTTTTGTCCAGGTGGGTTAGGGCCCGGTGGAAGGTGACAGCAATGGTGTCATCTGTTGAATAGTTGGGATGGTACGCGAACTGCAGGGGGTCCAGTGAGGGGGGCAGCAGGGTCTTGATGTGCCTCATGACGAGCCTCTTGAAACACTTCATGATGATGGATGTGAGTGCAACAGGACGGTAGTCGCTGAGGCAGGACACTGAAGACTTCTTCGGCACGGGGACGATGGTGGCGGCCTTGAAGCACGTAGGAACGATGGCGCTGCTCAGGGAGATGTTGAAGATGTCAGTGAGAATCTCTGCTAGCTGGTCTGCACATTCTCTAAGCACTCTGCCAGGAATATTGTCTGGTCCAGCTGCCTTCCGTGGGTTGACCCTGCACAGAGTTCTCCTCATATCAGCCACGATAAGACACAGCATCTGGTTGTTTGGAGGAGTGGTGGTCTTCCTCGCCACCACATCATTTTCCACCTCAAAACGAGATGGAAAATGATGTACGTGAAAGTCTACAGGGAAATGTGTTTGTGTCAATGGCTAACAAGTTCAAGGACATGCTGGACTGCAAGTGTCAGTATGTTTCCGGCCCCAACATAGTACGCCAAAACTTACTAACTTTCCTAATCTTCGGAATGTGAGAGGAAATTGGAGCACCCAGAGGATTCCCAGATCCTCCACCAGAGGGGGAGAAAGTTGGAGTACTACTGGTTTTCCCATAGTCCACCCGGCCCTGGTTGGACTCAATGCCAACGAAATTGGCCATGGAGCCAACATTTTAACATTTTCTCATAATAATGGATTAATTCTCATTACTCAAAGAGATACTTTGCAAAGTATGAAAGAAATCCATTTATTTAAAGTCATTCACACACACCAGAAAGTCCCTACTTACAGCCAGTTAAGTAGTTTTGAACTACTGCTCTTCATATATGAAAGGATATTATTCCCAAAAATAGCAATGAGAGAGGCTCCTTCAAAAATATTTGGCATAGAACTATTAAAACTCCTTTCCAAATTCCAAAATACCAGAAAATTCTCCGGATAAAATACAGAGTTGAGAATCACCACATACTAAATAAGATACCCGGTATTAAAGGATCAAAAACAAGATACACATGTGACCACAATAAAAGTAACTCAAATAGTTTTAGTCCCACTATTTAAGGAAATCTATTATTTCATTGAAAGGGGTTCAGGGAAATTTAAACTCAGAGGATCTTGGGTTTGGAAGGGAAGTCCTATGAAAAAAAGGTTTGGAAGTTTGGGACTCATTGAGGTTTAGAAGAATGTGACAGGATCTTATGAAAACATAAAAGGTTCCTTGAGGATCTGACAGTGTAAATGCTGAAAGGTTGTTTCGTGTCATGGGAGAGTTGGAATTGGAGAGCACGACCTCAGAAAAATAGGCACCCATTGAATCCTGAGGAAATTTTCTCTCAGAGATTTGTGTGTCTTGCAGAAAATACAGAATAGAAACAGGTCTTTTGGCCCATCTCGTCCATGCTGACCAAGATCCCTAATGTAAACTAGACCTATTTGCTTGCATTTGTCCCATGTCCCCTCTAAACTAAGGGTTCCCAACCTCTTTTATGCCATGGACCAATGTCACTAAGCAAGAGGCCTGTGGACCCCAGATTGGGAACCCCTGCGGTAGACCCTTCCTACCTCTGTACTGTCCAAGTGCCTTTTAAATGTTGTTCATGTCCCTGACTCAGCCACTTCCTCTGGCAGCTTATATACCCTCTGGATGAAAAAAAATTGCCCCTCAGGTTTCTATTAAATCTCTCCCCTTAAACATATGCCCTCTAGTTCTCGATTACCCAACCCTGGGAAAATAGACTGTGCCTTTTGAGTCAATTAACCTGATGATCTTATAAGATTACTGCTCATTCTCCTCCACTCCAATGAAAATGTCCTGACCAGGGTGAGAAGGATGAAGTAAGAAGCTGGATAATGATAGGTGGAAGAGGTGAATAGCTGAAGAAGAAGGAATCTGATAGGAGAAGACAGTGGACCAGTGGAGAAAGGGTAGGAGGAGGGGCACCAAAGGGAGGTAGTGGGCAGGTGAAGAGGAGAGAGGGGAACCAGACTAGGGAATGGAAAAAGAGAGAAGGGTGCAGGGGGGTGGGGTGGAGAAATTGGCAGAAGTTTGAGAACTTGATGTTCATGCCATCAGCTTGGAGGCCACCCAGGCAGAATATAAGATGCTGCTCCTCCAGCCTGAATGTGGCCTCATGGTGAAAGCAGAGGAGGCCATAGACTAACATGTTGGAATGGGAATGTGATGTCAAATTGAAAACAGGTGACTACTAGGAAATCCTGCCTTTTATGGAAGATAGAACGAAGTTGTTCAACGAACCACTCTCCTCTGTGACCCCTTTTTCCCCTTATTTCATCAGCCCCATCACCTCACCTTTTTCCCCTGCACCGTCCCCTTGATCTTCACATCTCCCACACATTCCTCCCTCCAGTTCCCCTCCTCACTTCCTTCCCTTTATTCCATGGTCCATGATCCAATCCTATCGGATTTCATCTTCTTCAGCCCGCTGTCACTTCCACTTATTAACTCCCAGCTTCTTCCATCATTCCCATTTGACCCTTTGTTCACCTGCCTATCATTCCCCTTCTCATCTGGATCCACCTACGACATGCCAGCTTTGGCTCCACTCTTTTCCCCCGTCTCCCTACACTGGCTAAATCCCCTCTTTCTTTCCAGTCCTGATGAAGGATCTTGACCCAAAACGTTGACTGCCAATTTCCCTCCATTGGTGCTGCCTGACCTGCTGAGTTCCTTCAGCATTTTGTGTGTTAAGACGGATTCAAATTTAATTATTAGAAGTATGAGAAGAAAGTTCAGTGTAATTCTTCTCAGTGACTGATGGGATCTGGAGGTCATTACCTGAGAAGTTTCAAAGTTCAAAGTTCAAATTTATTATCATAGTGTGTATATGTTACCATATACTACCTCGAGATTAATTTTCTTGTGGACAATTTACAGGAAAATAAACAAACACAATAGAATTTACAAAGGGCTAAATGTCAGCAAAGACTGACTAGCAACCAATGTGCAAAGGAGGAAAAATTGTGCGAATAAAAGAAATAATACTGAGAACATGGGTCCTTGAAAGTGAGTCTGTAGGTCAGAGAATCAGTTCAGTGGTGAGGTGAGTGAAGTTATCCATACCGGTTCAGGAGTCTAGTGGTTGTAGGGTAATAACTGTTCCTGAACCTGGTGGTGTGGGATCTAATGCTTTTGTACCTCTTGTCTGATGGTAAGAGATTGTGGAGAAGTTGGAGGTTTTGGAGGTTCTATCACTCATTACTTTAAAAACACATTCATGACCAAGACATTTGGATAAGTAGCTGGATCTTTTGAGGGACATGGGGCAAAAGCAGATAAATGGGATGCGTTGGGCTGAACAGCCTGCTTCCACGTCATTTTGTTCGCAGGCTCTATGACGTTGGAAGCATGGTTAACCACTTTCACCAGCATGCTCATCATGGGCCAAATTACCTCCTTTCTGTGCTGTAAATGTTCTATCATTCTCCAAGCTATGAAGATACAATGAATACATATGGAGTCTTCTCTGACAGTAAATGGTGTGTTGGACCACATGAAGAAATTATTAACCTCACCTGGACATTGCAAAACCACTTGCTTATCTTGCATGTAACATGTTTAAAACAAGTTCAATAATTAGTTCAATTACTGCAAACACTGATAGTTGAGCCTACAAAAACAAATAGTGGCACTAATTGGATCCAGTGCTCCCCAATTAACTTAATCTCACCTCTGAAGCAGGTACAAGAGGACCCTCAGTGCCATGTTTTTACAGCACTCTCTGATATTTGTGTTGTCGTGACCTCTTGTAGAACATTTGCTTCCACTGGACGTAGCGAGAGTACTTCCTATAGTGATGGGGTCTAGGACCAGAGGGCCCATTCTCAGTATAGAAAGAACAAAGTCGCTTTAGAACAGAAATGGTGAATCAGTGGAATTCATTGCTCCAGACGATTGTGGACGCCAAGTCGTTGGATATATTTAAAGTGGAAATTGATAGGTTCTAGATTAGTAACGGTGAGAAGGCAGGAGAATGGGGTTGAGAGGGACAATAAAGCAGCCATGATGGAATGGCAGAGCAGACTCAATGGACCGAATGGCCTAATTCTGCTCCTATGTCTTATGGTCTTATTTTAATTCAGAGCTACATGTTTCCTTTTAAACTTTTGATCTTCCGCAGGGTTGCACAGTGGAAGGAAATGGTTTACCCTATCAAATTCAAGTTCAAATTCAAGTTTATTGGCGGTCAACCAGATACATGTATACCACCAAACGAAGCAACATTCCCCTGGACCGAGGTGCACAACGCAGAGTATAGAACTCACACAACACATAAAGTGACATAAATAACAAATAAAATAACAAATAATGAGGTGATGCAAGTTAAAGAGTAAACAGTATAATGCTACTGGTGTAATGCACGATGAGACCTGGGCAGTGGCAGGGAGTTCAGTAACCTCATGGTCTGGGGAAAGAAGCTGTTTCTCATCCTAACAGTCCGTGTTCCTAATGTTTTGGCGTCTCCCCCGATGGCAGGGGTCAAACAGATTGTTGGATCTTAATTCATCTGTCTTGAGAGATCTTAATGAACTACCATTTCGGCACCCAAGCAATCTAAAAATATTCAGGCTTGTCATTTTACGTACTCCTCAGTGAAGAAAATCATTTATTTTGAGGTACGGCACTGTAACAAATCCTTCCAGCCTAACAAGCTCACGCCGCCTAATCACACCCTTGTGACCTACTAACCCTGCACTTTTGGACTGTGGGAGGAAACCAGAGCACCCAGAGGAAACCCATGCAGTGATGGGGAAACGTACATCCTCCTTCTGGACAAAAGCAGGAAATGAAACTGGCTCACTGGAACTGTAATAGTTACGCTACAATGTTACACTCACTGACTACTCTTTAAGTGAAGAAGAAATCTCTAAAATCCGTCCCAAATTTTTAATTTACCACATTGACCATGAAAAAAATGAGAAGAATCAAGTCCTAGGGTGTCAACATCTTTGATGACTAATAAATTCAAAGTTCAAAGTAAATTTTATTATCAGAGTACATACATGTCACCGTATACAACCCTGAGATTCATTTTCCTGCAGGCACACTCAGCAAATCTATAGAATAGTAACTAACAGGATCAATGAAAGATCAAGTAGAGCATAGAGGACAACACACTGTGCAAATGCAAATATAGATAAATCACAATAAACAAAGAGAACATGAGATGACAAGAGAAAGAGTCCTTAACATGAGATAATTGGTTGTGGGAACATCTCAATAGATGAGTGTAGTTACCCACTTTTGTTCAAGAGCCTGATTGTTGAGGAGTAGTAACTGTTCTTGAACCTGGTGGTGCGGGTCCTGAGGCTCTTGTACCTTCTACCCGACGGTGGCAGTGAGGAAAGAGCATGGTCTCGGTGGTGAGGATCTTTGATGATGGATGCTGCTTTGCAACGATGGTGTTTCAATATGGATGTGCTCAATGGCTGGGAGGGCTTTACCCGTGATGTACTGAGCCGAATCTATCTTTTGTAGGATTTTCCATTCAAAGGCAATGGTGTTCCCATACCAAGCCATAAAGCAGCCAGTCTGCACGCTTTCCACCACACATCTATAGAACTTTGTCAAAGTTTTCGATGACATGCCGAATCTCTGCAGACTCCTGAGGAAGTAGAGACGCTGTTGTGCTTTCTTCGCAATTGCATTTATATGATGGGCCCAGGACAGGAATTTACTTTGAACTTTGATCTCTCCTGGTCTGAGCATACAGAAGGACGGCAGTGCCCATATTTCATTAGAAGTTTGAGGAGATTTGGTATAGGACATAGAACATAGAAATCTACAGCATAATACGGGCCTTTCGGCCCACAATGTTGTGCCGATCATGTAACCTACTCTAGAAACTGCGCAGAATTTCCCCAGCGCATAGCCCTCTATTTTTCTAAGCTCCATGTACCTATCTAAGAGGCTCTTAAACGACCCTATTGTATCTGCTAACCTAATGTATCAGCTGACCCTATCTGGTATGTTACCAATCACTTGAGCAAATTGTATGGGTATATTTTGCAGAGAATTCTTACTGTTTGTATCACTGTCTGGTATATAAACAGAACATAAAAAACTGCAGAGGTCTGTAAACTCAGCCAGCTTCATCAAGGGCACTAGCTTCTGCAGTATCGAGGACATCATGAAAAGGCAGTGCTTCAAAAAGTCAGTATTCATAATCAAGGACCCAGGATATGCCCTCTTCTTGTTACTACCATCCCCTCTGCCACCATGCGTCCGAACGGTAAATAACTCTCTCACTATTTTTGCTCTCTTTTAGGACTATTTACTTAATTCTTTAAATATATACAGTATATATTCCTTATGGTAATTTATAGTATATTTGTGTATTGCGCTGTATTGCTGCCAAAAACCAATAAATTTCGTGATATACAATATGTTAGTGAAAATAAACCTGATTCTGAATCTGATGGTTTATTCTAGGTTATAATCTGAGGTGTTATTTAAGTACTCACTTCTGGTTTCTATTGTAAAATGAATGATAGAAGCGGGGGAGAAGATGCAAATAAACACCTGTAAGAATGGTGTGAGACATGAAAGATTGTGCCTATTCAACAGAGACAGAAGAGACTGCAGATGCCAGAGCCTAGAGCAGCAATCTGCTGGAGGAACTCAGCGGATCGAGCTGCACCTGTGGGGAAAAGGAATTGTCAGCGTTCCAGGTTCTGATGCAAGGTTTAGTTCTGAAACATCCACATTTTCTTTTCCCACACAGATGCTGCTCAACCTGCTGAGCTCCCTGAGCAGATTGTTTAGAGCTGAGGGAAAATTCAACTGCCTGAGGCAGAGAAAGCCAATGGAAAGACTTCAGGTCTTTGAGGCACTTAATGGAATTGTTGCAGTGATGTTCTGCTTCCCAGAGCTGCCTGAACTAAAGGCCATAAACTTAAGAATGTCTCTAATAAATGCAATGGGCTATTCAGGAGGAACATCTTCACTTGGAGTGTGGTAAGAAGATGGAACTTGCTCATTTGGGGCATAGTTGAAGTAATAGCACAAATGCATTTAACATGGAAAATCTTACAGAAAATAGTAGACACGGCCCAGTCCATCACGGCTAAAGCCTTCCTTACCACTGAGCAGATCTACATGAAACTCTGTTGTGGGAAAGTAGATTCCATCACTCAGGACCCCCAGCACCCAAGACATGCTCTCTGCTCACCGCTGCCAGCGGAAGGAAGGTACAGGAGCCTCAGGATTCACACCACCAGGTTCAGGAACAGTTATTACCCCTCAACCATCAGGGCTTGAACCAAAGGGGATAACTTCACTCAACTGTACTTGCCCCATTATTGAAATGTTCCCACAACCAATGGATTCATTTACAAGAACTCTTCATCTCATAGCCTTGATTTTTATTGTTTATTTATTTATTGTTATTTGATTTTTGTATTTGCACAGTTCGTTGTCTTTTGCATACTCGTTAAACACCCAAATTGATGCTGTCTTTCATCAATTCTTTATGGTTATTATTCTGTGGATTTATTGAGTATGCCCACTAGAAACTGAATTTCAGGGTTGTATATGATGAACTGTACAGTATGCACTTTAATAACAAATTTACTTTGAACTTTTGAACTTTGAGCAAGATAAAAATGGCACGAGAGAGAAAGGAACAATATGTTGATGGGATTATGGGGCAGGTTATGGGAGAGTGGTTATGGGCATCATGGGTCAGATGGGGCCAATGGCCGGTCTGAAGTGTTGAGATGACTGCAGGTTTACCTTTCATCTATAGAGTAAATCTCCAACCCAGGCTAAAGAGTTCGAATCTCTTCAGCCTTTCTCCAAAACTGTCTGTTAAAATGCAATCTAGCTGGGCAAACAATGAAGACAATTGCCAGAGAAAACTGTGGACACTTCATTCTCCCATCCCACCTCCCAGCACCAACCCACCATATCCCTCACCTATCATCTGCCATCTTGTACTCCTTCCCCTCTGCCAACCTTTTATTCTGGCTTCTTTTGCCCCTTCATTTCCAGGCCTGAAACTTCAACTGTTTGCTCCTCTCCATAGATGCTGCCTGCTTTGAGTTCCTCCAACATTTTGTGTTTCTTTTTTCGCTCCGGATTCCAGCGTCTGCTATGCTTTGCATCTTCAAGACTGAGCTTCAGATGTTTGACAGCACCAGGAAACCGAGACACATGAGGTTCTCCAGGTGTTGGTTATCTTGAGCAACACACAGGCCTGATGAAGGGTCTCAGCCTGAAATTTAGACTGCTTATTCCCCTCCACAGATGCTGCCTGACCCACTGAGATCCTCCAGCACTGTATATGCATTGATACAGAGATTACCAGACACCCTGTGCTCAGTCAGGCTTTAGTGTGTGCCAACAGTACTAGAAGCTGAGACTCAACGCCCATTACTCTTGCGAGCCAATCTCATGTGATAATGGGCTAAAGCCTGGAGAACTGTATCAATACCCTTTGTAAGGAAGAGGACAGGAGAGTTGGGGAACAGAGGAGAAGGAAAATGCTCAGATAAGAAGGGAAACCATAAGAAGGTCCATCAGTGACTTATGACAGGAAAGTAACAATGGCAATGTTAGAATTTATTGTCCAATCCTAATTGCCCTTGGAAGGTGATGGTAGGTCACCATTATAAACCACTGCAGTCCATCTACTGAAGATGCTCCCACGGTGCTGTTGGTCAGATAGTTTCGGGATAGGCCCAATTAAATGCTGACTAGAGTGGACTTGGAACACAATGTTTCCATCCAGGATCAACTCCATTCACCACATATAGTTGCATGCAGTGGGAATTTGCCGTGGTGCGTTAGACCATAAGACAAAAAGACATAGGAGCAGAATTAGGCCATTTGCTCCATTGGGTTTGCTCCACCGTTATGTTCACCATCACCATCACCATCATCACCATCATGGCTGATTTTTTATCCCTCTCAACCCCATTCTCAGATTAGAGACATCCCTTTAAAACTAAGACCAAGAGAAATAACTTCAGCCAGAGAATCTGAATCAGAATTCGATGTATTATCACTGACTTACGTGACATGAAATTCAGTTGGTGGTGAATCTGTGGTATTGGTTGCCACATAGGGCTGAGGAGGTCAGGCCATAAGTTCAAAGTTCAAAGTAAATTTATCATCAAAGTATGTATATGTCAGCATCTATTACCCTGAGATTCATTTACTGGCAGGCATTCACCATAGTACAAAGAAATACAAAGGGATTAGCAAAAAACTACACACGAACAAAGACAGACTACTGATATGCAAAATAAGACAAAGTGTGTAAATACAAAAATTTGACAGTAATAATAATAATAAATGAAAAACACCAGAAATACACTGAAATAAGAGAGGAAATTGAAAGACTATGGAACATGAACAGGGTGTACATTGTCCTCATAGTAATATCTACAACTGGTGTCATCCCAAAAGCACCACACAATAGTATTAAACAATTAGGGCTACACAGCAATATCTATATCAATCTTCAGAAAGCCACAGTACTAAACACCACTAGAATAGTCTGAAAGTTCCAAGCAATTGAGAAATGAATGTGCTTGTCTACGCCTGTACCTCAGGTTTCACCAGTTTGAGCTGAGAAAAATAAAAACACAAAAATACTAATAATAAAAGACAAACAAATTCAAGATGATAAATGTAGAAAGTGCTAAGAGAAACCAAAAACAATCCAACTCATTACAGGATCCTGCAGCAGTTTGACTCAATCAGATTACTTACACAGGCACAATCCAGTGCAAACATCAGTCACCAAAATATAAACTCATAAAAGAGTTATTTATTTACTATAAATACAAGCCTGATCCAGTTTGAGAGTCAGAACCCTACAATTATATCACGACTGCTCCGTTATTACAGATAGGACAATCCATAATAACTGTCTGGATATAATAATACAGGATAGACAAGCAAGAACAACTTACTTAATAGATATAGCTATTCCCAACACACATAACATACAGAAATCAATAAGTGAAAAACACCAGAAATATGTTGAATTAAAAGAGGAAATTGAAAGACTTTGGAATATGAGCAGGATACACATAGTCCTGATAGTAATATCACAACTGGTGTCATACCAAAGGCACCACACAATAGCATTAAACAATTAGGGCTATGCAGCAATATATATATATAAATCTTCAGAAAGCCACAATACTAGACACCACAAGAAAAGGCAGAAAGTTCCTAGCATTTGAGAAATGAGTGTGCTTGGCTATGTCTGTACCTCAGGTTTTACCAGCTTGAAAAAATGAATAATAATAATAAAAAAAATTAAAAATAAATAAATAAAACTGAGAGCATGAGTTGTAATGAATCCTTGAAAGCGAGCCTATAGGCTGTGGTATCAGTTCAGGGTTGAGGTGAGTGAAGTTATCCACACTGGTTCAGGAACCTGAAGGATAAAGGTACTAACTGTTCCTGAACCTGAGGCCCCTGTATCTCGTTCCCAATGGCAGCAGCAAAAAGAAGCCATGAGGGAGAGATCAACACACATAAAAGTTGCTGGTGAACGCAGCAGGCCAGGCAGCATCTCTAGGAAGAGGTACAGTCGACGTTTCGGGCCGAGACTCTTCATCAGGACTTGAGGGAGAGATCAATAGGTTCTTGATTGATAAGGGGGTTAAGGATTACAAGGAGAAGATGGGTGAATAGGATTGAGAAACAAATTCGACATTATTAAATGGTGGAGCCGATTGAATGGCCTAATTCTGCTCCTATATGCTATGGTCTTATGGTCTAAGATGAAAGGACAATGTAAGGATCTGCAGGCAGTGGTGTTCTCTAGCTGCCCTTCGATTTTTGGGTAATGGATGTGTGGGCTCGAGAGACGAAGAGGTTTCACAAGCCTCTGCAGTGTAATTTGCTGGTTTCGCTATTAAATGGCAACATATTTTGGCAATAGCATTTGTATTTGCATAGCACCACCAAAACAGAGAAAAGCCTTTCATGGCTCTCCAGGCAAAATTTGGCACTGAGCTGAAAGTGGAGATAATAGGACAGGTGACACAAAGTATTGAATAAGATGGAGGCTATAAGTCTCATCTTAAAGATGACACAAGAGAAGTAGAAGGCAGAGAGGTTAGCAGGCACTTTACGTGTTGCAGCATCCAATATCAGATCAGGTGTACCTCCAGAGCAAGCAAGTTTAGAGGATTCCACAGCCAAGCTTACTAACTGCAAGGGTAAGGACATAAAACCATAAGACATAGGTGCAGAAGTAGGCCATTTGACCCATAGAGTCTGCTCCACCATTCCATCATGGCTGATTTGTTATCCTACTAAGCAAGAACCTAGCAACCTCCACTTTCAATATACCCAATGACCTGGCCTCCACAGTCGCCTGTGGCAATGAATTCCACAGATTCACCACCCTCTGGCTAAAGAAATTCCTTGTCGCCTCTGTTGTAAAGGAATGTCCTTCTGTTCTGGGTTGTGCCCTCTGGTCCTAGACATCCCCCGTCTCCCATTGAAGACATGCTCTACTAGGCCTTTAAATAGTTGGTAGCTTTCAAAGAGATCCTCCCCTCATTCTTCTAAGCTCCAGTGAGTAGAGGCCCAGGACCATCAAATTCTCCTCATAAGTAAGTGATCAGAATCAAAGAAGATTGCAGTGTCAGATTCCCTGGCGACAAACAGCGTGCCTGTTACACATTGATTAGTAGGCCTTGACGTCACTGAGATGGAACAGGGTGAGGGAGACTGGGATGGCAGTGAGGGAGTAAGTTCCCAGCAGAGCTCGAACAGGCAAATGTCAGTACCCCAAGGGACAAATCTCAATAATGTCAGAGACCGCGGGGAGCTGCTGCCATTAATCTGAGCTATCGATTTTCCAACAATTCATTAGTCTCATGAGGGCCTGTAAACCAAGAATTAATTTGTCTTGCTGGGAAATTGATTAAAAATGTGAAAAGTTCTTGCTGTTTCTTACATGCTCCCAGTGATGTAGAGAGGAGTCGTGGGGTGGAACCTCAATTATATTCTCTTCGAGCCGTGTAGTCCCATAGTCTTCTGTTTATCAGCTTCTTGGAGAGTTTTAAACTGGGGGTCCTTTCTTGTTTCCTACACTTTGTTAAAAGTGCATTGTTTCAGTCTCTTTCTACCAATAACAACAGAAATTTGTATTTATGCAGGACCTTAACAATAGCTAAATTTTCAAGGCACTTCAGGATTTAGGAGGTCGGAAATCAGAGTTTAATCCCGGCACCGCCTGTAAGGAAATTGTATGTTCTCCCTGTAGAATGCATGGGTTTTCCCCAGGCGCTCTGGTTTCCTCCCATAGTCCACCAATGTACCGGTTAGTCGGTTAATTGGTCATTATCAATCGTTCTGCGATTAGGCTGGTGTTAAATAGGTGGTTGTGGGGCAGTGCAGCCTGGTGAACCAGAGAGGCCTGTTCCGTGCTGTATCCCTGAATAAATAAATCGGGCTCCAAACAGTCCTTCCAGGTGAAACTGTGAATTTGCTGGGGTCATCTATTGTATTCGCTGCTTCCGGTTTGGCCTCCTCTACACTGGTGAGACCCGTCGCAAAGCGTGGGACCGCGTTTTGAGCAGTTCTGCTCCATCCGCCAAAAATGGAATTTCCTGGTGACCCAACATTTTGATTCCAATTCTGATTTGCGTTGCGACATACAGCGTACAACAGACCCTTCTGGTCTACCGAGTGGCACCGCCCTGCAACCCGCCTATTTAACACTGGCCTAATCACAGAACAATTTACAATGGCCAACTAACCATGTCTTGTGCCACGAGGTGGAGAGGCAACATCTTATATTCCGTCTCCATAGCCTCCAGCCTGATGAAATGAATATCAGTTTCTCCTTCCGGCAAAAAGATTTTCCTTCTCCCTCCCTTCTTCTTCTATTCCCCACTCTTGCCTCTTTCCTCTTCTCACCGGCCTAGGATCTCCCCCTAGTGCCCCTCCTCCTTCCCTTTCTCCTGTGGTCCATTCTCCTCTCCTATCAGATTCATTCTTATCCATCCCTTTACTTTGCCCACCCACCGGGCTTCACCTATCACCTTCCAGCTAGTCCTCCTTATCTGGTGTCTTCCCCTCTTTTTCCAGTCCTGAAGAAGGTTCTCAGCCTGAAATGTCAACTGTTCATTCATTTCCATAGATGCTGCCTGACCTGCTGATTTCCACAGTTTTTTCCTCTGTTCTCTGTGTGTTGCTTTGGATCTCCAGCATCTGCAGATCCTTTCTCATGGTGTTTTATACACAGACACACACACACACACACACACACATGAGAAGATGGATTGAACAATCTCTGATAAGGTGTGACCAAGTGAATGCAGTTATGAGCACATTACATTACTTCGTCTGCGTAATGTGGTTTCAATGGCGAAACTGTGGAACACGTCTAGACTAGTGGAAAGGTAACAGCAAAACTGACCACAAGTGGTAACAGACGGAAATGGTCGATTCTGCCACAGACAGAAAGAGTGAGTGAGTGACGTAAAGTTGGAGAATTCAATGTTGAGTCGATAGTTTATTTCAAACAGAAGACGAGGAGACTAAATCAAGACGGGAAACATTCTAATGGCTCAGAGAGAATAAATAGAAAGAATCTTGTTCCCCTTGCACACAGGTCAACTACTAAAGGATATAGATTTAAGTTAATTACTAGAGAACGAAAAGGAAGCGAGGAAAAGATTTTCAGTAGTACAGGTTAGAAATTTACCTTGTGAAAAAGCAAGACAAGGACAGAACAATTCTGCAAATTTAGAGCAGTATTGGGTGTGTATAAGAATCAGGTTTAATATCCTCCAAGAGGAGTGTGGGATGGGTGCAGAGAGGGAGTGACATGGGTGTGAGTGCAGACGCACCCAACCCTGAAACACCAGGCCATGTCATTTGATTCCAAACAATTGGTGTATCGATCATTACAGAATGTCTCTCCAGTGCTTCCCGCTCCCTCCCCTCTCCCTTCCCCTTTTCCCAACCATGATTCCCCTCTTCCTGCCCCTTTCCTACTCTCAGTCCACAATAGAGACCCGTATCAGAATCAGGTATCACTCACATGTCATGAAATAGACAACAGACAATAGACAATAGGTGCAGGAGTAGGCCATTCACTGTGATCATGGCTGATCATCCACTATCAGTATTCAGTTCCTGCCTTATCCCCATAACCTTTGATTCCGCTATCTTTAAGAGCTCTATCCATCTCTTTCTTGAAAGCATCCAGAGACTTGGCCTCCACAGCCTTCTGGGGCAGAGCATTCCATATATCCACCACTCTCTGGATGAAAAAGTTTTTCCTCAACTCTGTTCTAAATGGCCTACCCTAATTCTTAAACTGTGGCCTCTGGTTCTGGACTCACCCATCAGCGGGAACATGCTTCCTGCCTGCTGCGTTCCAATCCCTTAATTATCTTATATGTTTCAATAAGATCCCCTCTCAGCCTTCTAAATTCCAGAATATACAAGCCCAGTCGCTCCAATCTTTCGACATATGACAGTCCAGCCATCCCGGGAATTAACCTTGTGAACCTACGCTGCACTCCCTCAATAGCAAGAATGTCCTTCCTCAAATTTGGAGACCAAAACTGCATACAGTACTCCAGGTGTGGTCTCACCAGGGCCCTATACAGCTGCAGAAGGACCTCTTTGCTCTTATACTCAATTCCCCCTGTTGTGAAGGCCAGCATGCCATTAGCTTTTTTCACTGCCTGCTGTACTTGCATGCTTGCTTTCAGTGACTGATGTACAAGAACACCTAGATCTCATTGTGCTTCCCCTTTTCCTAACTTAACTCCATTTAGATAATAATCTGCCTTGCCGTTCTCACCACCAAAGTGGATAACTTCACATTTATCCACATTAAACTGCATCTGCCCACTCACCCAGCCCGTCCAAGTCACCCTGCGTTCTCATAGCATCCTCCTCACATTTCACAATGCCTCCCAGTTTTGTGTCATTGGCAAATTTGCTAATGTTACTTTTAATTCCCT
Organism: Mobula birostris; assembly: GCF_030028105.1. NCBI lineage: Eukaryota > Metazoa > Chordata > Chondrichthyes > Myliobatiformes > Myliobatidae > Mobula > Mobula birostris. Next base: position 145,372,812 of record NC_092378.1, on the reverse strand, counting down.
CATCTAAATCATTAATATATATTGTAAACAGTTGTGGTCCCAGTACTGAACCCTGCGGTACCCCTCTGGTCACCGCCTGCCATTCCGAAAGGGACCCGTTAATTGCTACTCTTTGTTTTCTGTCAGCCAGCCAATTTTCAATCCATGTCAGTACTCTGCCCCCAATACCATGTGCCCTAATTTTGCCCACTTATCTCCTATGTGGGACTTTATCAAAGACTTTCTGAAAGTCCAAGTACACTACAAATATGTTTTTTTTTGCGGCAGCGGTACAGTGCAATACATAAAATTTCTACAGTACTGGCAAACGTCTTAGGCACCCATGCTATATGTATATAGGCATGACTTTTACACAGTACTGTAAAAGCAGTATATGAAATTAAATAAATAATGAAAGTGGAGTGTGAAAATGAAGATACATTCATTGGTTCATTGTCGATTCGGAAATCTGATGGCAGAGGAGGAGCAGCTGTCCATAAACATCGAGTGTGTGTCTTCAGGCTCCTGTAAGGGTTACAGATGAATAGTTGAAGTTGGGATTGGCTTGGCTCACTTTGGAATGGCACAGCTACAGTGGGCCAAATAACCCCTTTCAATGCTGTGTATTTTCTGCATTGTATAGTTCTCAAGGACGATTAGGAATTGACAGTAAATGATGCCCGTGGCCCATGAGGAAAATAAAAAAAACTTCCATGCAGTGCGAAGACTGAACCAATCTCTTTGTGAATCAGGTGGAGTTTGAGTAACACACTAGCTGACTGAATTGTAATTACAATGCCAGTATTTTTCTCTTGGTCTCGACACCTTGCCCATCCTCCATCCATCTCTTTCTCTCCTTGTCCGTCCCCTTGCAGAGCAGGTGCTGCTGTAGATAAGGTGGAGTTATTTTGGAATCAGATCACAAAGTGGAATGGTGCAGATGGACTATATATCCACACATTCTCTCACCTCTGACAGGTTACAGGATAAAATCAATGCATTGGAAAAAAAGACTCAAAGTAAATTACAGATGTCTGTGACACTTGCTGTGCTTCACATTTTTCTATTCCCTGCACATAGAGCGTGAGTGAAATAAGAGCCATATGTATCAATAATGAAAGGAAATATGAATTACCTTATTTGTCTTCCAGGTTTGTTTTGGCTTTTCATAGCTTTGTATGAAGGATATGAAGAACAGGGAATGAAACATATTGAAAATATTCACCAGAAAATTCCCATCAATTTAAGGAAAAGGATGTGTTTTTTTTTTCAAAATGTAATGTTATCTGTGCCAAGGGTTCATATATACACTCAGTGGCCACTTTATGAGGTATCTGCTGTACCTAACTAAGGGGCCTCTAAGTGTATGTTCAAGATCTTCTACTGTTGTAACTCATCCATTTCAAGGTTCGACATGTTCTGCGTTCAGAGATGCTCTTCTGCACACCGCAGTAGCAGCTGGAAAAAAGGGCTGAAAAATAGCAGATGGAATTTAATGCAGGCAAATGCGAGGTGTTGTTCTTTGGTAGGACCAACCAAGGTCTTATACAGTGAACGGCCAAGTACCGAGGAACGTGGTAGAACAGAGAGATCTGGGAATACAAGTCCATAATGCATTGAAAGGTTGATGGGGTCATAAAGAAAGTTTTTGGCACATTTGCTTTCATAAATTGAAGCATTGAGTACAGGAAATAGAATGTTATGTTGAAGTTGCACAAAACATTGGTGAAGCCTAATTTGGAGGATTGTGTGGAGTTTTGGGTCATCTATCTACAGTAAAGATGTAAATAAGGTTCAAAGAGTACAGAGAAAACTTACAAGGATGTTGCCAGGTCTGGAGGACCTGAGCGAGCAGATGTACCTAATGACGTGGCCATTGAGTGTACATTCAAATCATATTGTGAGACATTAATAAAGAAACACACATCAAAGTTGCTTGAATTTCCAGCATCTGCAGAATTCCTCGTGTTTGCATTAATAAAGAAACCCAGCTCAGTTTGCACAGTGAGTAATGAAGGGATTTCATGATATATAAAGTGTCCTCACAAAGTCAGGTTGTCCCAAAGTACTCCAGGGAAAATCCCATCATTTTGACATCTGATTGGCATGATTTTTGTTGGTGTGAACATAGGAAACTACAGCCACTTAAGAGCCTGTCTGGATCCCACACGCAGTACAAATAAATGAGCAGTGTTCTCTTTTTAAATTTTATTTTGAACATAAATTTCATCAGAGGAAAACACCTCTCCTCTTCCCTTAAATAGAGGCATGGGTTCATTCATCGAGCCATGAAGCATGGAAACCAGTCCATCCCAGCCAAGGTTCCATTGAGGCTAATCCCAAGTATTTTGTCCATAACACTCTAAGGATCAAGGATCAAGGATTACCTTTAATTACCATATACACTTGCATGTCTGGTTGGTGGGTTGGAGATATGGAGGTATAAGGCACTCCTTCCCTCCACTAGCCTAAAGGTTTCTCTTGGACAAGATGTAGCATCTGTTTAGCCCCCACCTGATCAGGGTCATGTGAAGCCATGGGAGCAGGTGGTGATGGTCGTACGAGCAGCTGGTGTATTTCAAAAGTCCTGGTTATGCGACCACTGACGCCAAGCAGACAATCTCTAAAAAGCATTGATATTGGCTGGGGTCACCTGTCTTGTTCAGACACTGCCCATAAGGAGGCAATGGCAAACCACTTCTGTGGATAAATTTGCCAAGGACCATCGTGGTCATGGATAGCCCATGATCGCCCACGTCATGTGACACGGCACGTAATGAACGAACAAACATTTGCATGTGCCGGGAATTTACCGTGGTGTGTTGGTCGGGGCACAGCAAGCAACGAAAGAACAACAGCATTCAATGATTCTAAAGAATTATATAGAATATAAAGTTCGAGATTAAAAGATGGATGTGGAATAAACACTTTCTATCTATGCATACATACAAAAGCCTTTTAAATGCTGTCAGCGTATCTGCCTCAGCCACATCCTCTAGCAGCTTATTCCATATGTGGACTATCCTCAGGCTCAAACATTTGCTGTTCAGGTTCCTATTGAATCTCTTCCCTCTCACCCTCAACTTATGCCCTCTAGTTCTTGGTTCACCAACCCTGGGAAAAAGATCATGCTCATTGAGCCTATTGGTGCCCCTCACGATTTTTTATACATCTCTGTAAGATTACCTCTTTTTCTGCAATGCCCCAGAGTAAAAGCCCTACAACATACTGGGCCAGCAACTCTGACATTGCGCCGTAAGCACAAGAGGTCTGCAGACGCTGGGCATCTTGAGTAAGCACACACACTCGAAGTACTGGAGGAACTCAGCAGGCCAGGCAGCACTGAGAAGTGGAATAAACCGCCGACATTTTGGGCCGAGAGGCTTCATCGGGACATCTGTTCCCCTCCATTGATGCTGCCTGACCTGCTGAGTTCCTCCAGTACTTTGAGTGTGTTGCTTTGGATTTCCAGCATCTGCAGAATCTCCTGTGTTTACTAAGCGGAATAGAAGGGATCTCATAGACATAGTCATACTTCATTGATCCCGAGGGAAATTGGGTTTCGTTACAGTTGCACCAACCAAGAATAGAGTATAAATATAAATATAGCAATATAAAACCATAAATAATTAAATAATAATATGTAAATTATGCCAAATGGCAATAAGTCCAGGACCAGCCTATTGGCTCGGGGTGTCTGACCCTCTGAGGAAGAATATTTTCACCAAGAGGGTGATTGGAATCTCAAACACTGACTAACTGAAGGGAGGTATTTTCACAGCTTTGAATAAGCACCTGATGCATCCAGAGGGTGGTTGAAGTCTCGAACACCTACTACCTGGGGGTAGGTACTTTATAGCTTTTAATCATTGAATCATTGAAGCAGGCTGCAGTTCAAGTGCTGATAAATAAGCTGATGCAGTCTTTCATTAATTCTATTACAGTTATTATTCTATTGTAGATTTATTGAATATGCCTGTAAGAAAAGAAATCTCAGGGTTGTATACAGTGCCATATATGTATTTTGATAATAAATTTACTTTGAACTTTGAACTATAGATAAGTACGTGATGGTCAGCGTGGGCACACTGGGCGGAAGGGCCTGTTTACATGCTGGTATAGCTTTATAATTCTGCCTTCTGTCACATAAACCACGCTCGGCACTACATCTTCCCAGTCTGTCCTGGCTGACTCTTACAAGCGCCACATTTCAGTCAGACACCATTATAAATGCCGGGATCAATAGATGCTGAAGCCGATCGGAATATAATGCGCTAGGATCAATACGGACATGCTTCAGGTTGGCCCCCTAGCACATTATCACTCAGTTTGAAATGAGATTTGAAGGTCTTTCACTGGGATACAGTACTGTGCAAAAGACATAGGCACATATACATATATAGCTAAAGTGCCTAAGGTGTTTGCACAGTACTGCAGTAATTTTATGAATTGCACTGTACTGCTGCAGCACAAAAAGAAACAAATTTCATGGCATATGTGAGTGATGATAAACTTGATTCTGAGATGGGTCTCTATTGTGGACTGAGAATGGGAAGGGGGCCAGGAGAGGGGAATGATGGTTGGGAAAAGGGAAAGGGGGAAGGGAGAGGACAGGAAGCACTAGAAAGACAATCTGTAATTATCAGTAAGGTAATTGTTTGGAACCCCAGGACAAATAGGTACAAGAACAGTTTCTTTCCGCATGCCATCAGTCTTATGAACACTTGAATTTTAGTCCATTATAAACCGTCCACCTGTACATACACAGGTACACCTCATTGTATATAGTTCACAATTATTTGCACTATTGTTTTGTTTGCTTTTTGATTCTGTACAGCAAGAGCTCAGGGAAACCGGCACCAAATTCTCTGTATGTGTCCACATACTTGGCGATAATAAAGGATTCTGATTCTGATGAAATGACCCTGCCTGGTGTCTCAGGGTTGAGTTATGTCTGTACCCGTGCCAACCCCTACCCCTGGCACTCCTTCTCTGCCACCTGTCCCACACCCCTCCGACGGCGCTCCACCCTCACCATTCCCAACATCCTTTGCTCCTGCCGGATTTACAAACCTGCCCTCTGCTCCATGTTGACAAATACAGTACTGTGCAGAAGTCTTAGGCACCCTAGCTATATATATGTGCCTAAGACTTTTGCAGAGTACTACATAATTCTGCAAATGGGTTAAAGAGAGGTTCTGGTCTATGGTGATGAGACACCAGCAGCTTGGAAATGTCCTTGCACATATTCGGTGTCTCAAGGTGCACCGGGATGGATAATTAGTCACCAACACTAATCCCAAGACTTTTCCCCTTTTGTAATCAACTTTAAAATGTAGTATAAACACAGCTACTCTGCTTCCTTCTGAGAGCTACACTGTCCCGTACATAGAGAGCCCAGTTTCTAGTTTTAGTTCTGTCTCCCATTAGTTCTGACTGCTCCTTACAGTCATAGATACATTGAGTCAAACACTCAGTGGCCACTTTATTAGGTCCACCTGTACACAGCTCATTAATGCAGATATCTAATCAACCAATTATATGGCAGCACCCCAGTACATAAAAGCATGCAGACATGGCCAAAAGGTTCAGTTACTGTTCAGACCAAACGTCAGGATGCAGAAGGAAATGTGATCTAAGTAACTTTGACCGTGGAACGATTGTTGGTACCAGACAGGATAGTTTGAGTATCTCAGAAGTTCCTGATCTTCTGGGATTTTTAGTGCAACAGTGTCTAGAGTTTACAGAGAATGGCGCAAAAAACAAAAAAAAAACATCCAGTGAGTGGTAGTTTTGAGGGCAAAAACGCCTTGTTAATGAGAGAGGTCAGAGGTGAGTGGCCAGGGTTGGTTCAAGCTGAGAGGAAGGCTATAGTAACCCTCAAATAGCCACGTGTTACAACAGTGGTGTGCAGAAGGACATCTCTGAACACATAACATGGTGAATCTTGAAGTGGATGGGTTACAGCAGCAGAAAGTTATGAACATACACTCTGGCAATTTTGTGAGGTGCAGGACGTACCCAATAAAGTGACCATTGAGCGTGCAGCACGGAAACAGGCTCTTGGCCCAACTGGTCCTGCTGACCATGATGCCTCATCCAAGCTAGTCACATTTGCTAGCATTTAACCCATATCCTTCCAAACTTCTCCAACGTATGTACCTGTCTTACGTAGCTGTTGTTGTTCCTGTTTCCATCAATTCCTCTAGTAGCTTGTTCCAAATATTTACAATGTTGTTTACATTGTAAATACATGCTGCTGTTTAGGCACATTTTATTCCACATCTGTACTTAAACCCCTAAATTTGTTTTTGTGTGTTTCTTCATATTCTAGAATATAAAATCAAGGATGTAATGCTGAGGCTTTATAAGGCACTGGCAAGGCCTCACATGGATTATTGGGAACAGTTTTGGGCCTTTTCTTTAAGGAAGGGTGTGCTGACATTGGAGAGGGTTCAGAGGAGGTTCACCAGAATCATTCTGGGAGTGAAAGGCTTATTGTATGAGGAGCATTTGATGTCACTGGACCTTTACTCGCTGAAATTTAGAAGAATGGAGGGGGGATCTCATTGAAACCTATTGAATGTCGAATGGCCTCACAAGAGTGGATGTGGAGAGGATGTCTCCTATGGTAGCGGAACCTAGGACCAGAGGGCACAACCTCAGAATGGAGATGAGGAGGAATTCCCTTAGCCAGAGGGTGGGGTATCTGTGGAACTGGTTACCAAAAACAGCTGTGGAGGCCAGGTCATTCGGCATGACAGGTTATTGGGAGAAGGTAGGAGAATGGGGTTGAGAAGGAAATGGTGAAATGGTGGAGAAGACTTGATGGGCCGAATGGTCTAATTCTCTCCTATATCTTGTGGTCCTGTAGACGTTACTCTTATAATTGTTGAACGTTGTTGTTTTTTGTTGCATGTCACACCAACAAATCACAGCAAATTCCTAAAACGTGTAAATAAATTTGATCATTGTCTTCTCCTTCCGATAAATAAATTTACTCCCCCTCCCCTTCCTCTATCCTGACAGTGACCTTTTTTTCTCAGCTGCATTTAAATTAGATTAGATTATGAGGACACACAGTCCTCTTTTATTGTCATTTAGTAATGCATGCATTAAGAAATGATACAATATTCCTCCAGTGTGATATCACAGAAACACAGGACAGACCAAGACTGAAAAACTAACAAAAACCACATAATTATAACATATAGTTACAACAGTGCAAGCAATACCATAACTTGATGAAGAACAGGCCATGGGCACAGTAAAAAAGTTCAAAGTTTCTCGAAAGTCCCACATATCACGCAGACAGGAGAAGGAAGAAAACTCTCCCTGCCATACACGACCACAGTCTGTCTCTGAGTCGTCCGAAAACTTCGAGCTCCGACCTGCCCTCCGATACCGAGTACCGAGCACCATCTCTGCTGAACGCTTCGACCCCAGCCTCAGTCGCCAGCAACAGGCAAAGCCGAGGATTTTGGGGCCTTCCTTCCGGAGATTCTCGATTGTACAGTAGCAGCGGCAGCGAACCAGGCATTTCAGAAGTTTCTCCAGATGTTCCTCCGTGCTTCTCACGTCTGCCTCCATCAAATCAGAATTGTGCACGGCATCCTACTTACAGATACGATATCATTTCACCGGAAAGCTGCGCGTGCTGCGTCGTGACGCCATCTTCTCCTCCCGCCTGGGTCCCATCCTTCTTCCCGTTCTCCTACGCTGCACATTCCTCTCCTATGAGATTCCTCCTTCTCCATCCCTTGACCTTCCCCACCCACCTGGCTTCACCTACCACCTTCCAGCTAGCCTCTTTCCCCTACCCCCACCTTTTTATTCTGGCATCTTCATCTTTCCTTCTCAGTCCTGAAAAAGGGTCTCAGCCCAAAACATCAACTATCTATTAATTTCCATACATGCTGCCTGACCTGTTGAGTTCCTCCAACATTTTGCATGTATTGCTTTGGATTTCCAGCATCAGCAAAATCTCTTGTATCCTTAACCTCCCATGGTGTTCTCAGATCTCAATCCCCCTAGTCTGTGCCAGGCTAAACTTGACAGCAGCTCAGTTCCTGGACTCCTTATACAATCTCACTTTCTCCATATCGATGCACTCCCTCACACACATTACAGCAAAGGATCACTAGCCAGTCATACTCGAACATCGCAGGGGCTCAATATGGGTCTGACTTCACAGAAATCCAAAACTATTTAACCCAATTCGACCCAAAAGAAATTATTATATTTTGTAACTCCAAACTAATTCAAAGGAAGACACGGGAGTCCAAAATGTGAGTCTAACTTCATGTTTATAAGTGAGGTGCACACGTATCACATGGTAGTGTGATGATGCATGCAATTTATGTTTTAAGCACATATACATATATAGCTAAGGTGCCTAAGAATTTTGCACAGTACTGGAGTAATGTTATGTATTGCACTGTACTGTTGCCAAAAAAAAACAAATTTCGGGACTTATGTGAGTGATGATAAACCTGATTCTGATATGGGTCTCTGTTGTGGACTGAGAGTGGGAAGGGGGCAGAGAGAGGGGAATCATGGTTGGGTAAAGGGGAAGGGAGAGGGGAGGGAGCACCAGAGAGACACATTCTGTAATGATCAATCTTCCAATTGTTTGGAATGAAATGGACTTGCCTGGTGCTTTAGGGCTGAGTGGGTCTGTACCTGCACCACTCTCTGCCCCTGGAAGTCCTTCTCTGCCACCTGTCCCATTGCGCTCCTCCCTCATCATTCCCAATGTACATTGCTCCTGTCAGATTTACAGACTCACTCTCCGCTCCATGTTGACAAATACAGTACAGTGCAAAAGTTCAATTCCTGCTGCTGCGTGTAAGGAGTTTGTACATTCTCCCCGTGACCACGTGGGTTTCCTCCAGGTGCTCCGGTTTCTCAAGACCACAAGACAAAGGAGCAGAAGTAGGCCATTCGGCTCATCGAGTCTGCTCCGCAGCTCCCCCATCAGCTAAACTATTCACCCATCTAGTTCCAATTTCCGGCTTTTTCCCCATATCCCTTGATACCCTGACTAATTAGATACCTGTCAATCTCCTCCTTAAACACCCTCAATGATCGGGCCTCCACAGCTGTATGTGGCAACGAATTCCACAAATCCACGACCCTCTGGCTAAAAAAATTTCTCCTCATCTCTGTTTTAACTGGGTACCCTCTAATTCTAAGACTATGGCCTCTTGTCCTGGACTCATCCACCAAGGGAAACAACCTTTCCACATTTACTCTGTCCAACCCTTTCAACATTCAGTTTCCTCCCACAGTCCAAAGACACAGTGGTTGGCAGGTTAACTGGTCATTGTAAATTGTCCCTTAATTAGGCTGTGATCAAATTGGTTGGTTGATGGGCTGCACAGCTTGAAGGGTCAGAGGGTCTATTCAGTGCTGTATCTCAATAGAAAATTCTTAGGCACCTTAGGCACTTATATATTCCTATAATTTTTCATAAATTCTCTTATTTATTCTTTATTTTTTGTGAATGCCTGCAAGAAAATCAATCTCAAGGTAGCATACAGTACATATATTTTTGATAGTAAATTGACTTTCACTTTGTGGATTCATCGAAGGATATAAGATTACATTACAAGAGCAGGCTACAAGGATCTGCTTTAGCTTCCTTGCAATGTGATTTAATGGACTAGGACAATCTAAAGAGTTGGTAGATAACTCAGCTCCGCTGATGGGGAGTCTTGATCAAGTTTAGTCTCAAGATTAAAAGTTAAAACATACAAAGCAGAAGTAGTGCATTTAAACCCTCAAACCTACTCCATTGTTCTTCAAGATTTTGGCTACCTCAACGCACTTTGCCATCCAGTCCCAATAACTTGATTGCTTGAAACCTAAGAGGGGACAGGATTGGCCTGTATTGATATTTATAGAACAGCACGGTATAGGCATGGGCCCTTCTGCCCTCAATGCCTGTGCTGAACACGATGCCAAATTAAACTAGACTTCAAACACAAGGGGTTCTGCAGATGTTGGAATCTGGAGCAACAATATGCTGGAGGAACTCACAGCAAGTCGAGCAGCATTTGTGTGTGGGGGGGTGCGATGGTCAGTGGGGGGGTAAAGGAAATGTTGACATTTTGCAGAGTTTCAATGTGAAATGCGGACAATTCCTCCCCCATCACCCCACCTCCACAGATACTGCTCTTCCTGCTGAGTGCCTCCAGCAGATTGTTGGTTGCTCCTTGAAGGCTAATTCCCAGACTTGAATATATTTAATTATGCATCTCCAGGAGCTTCAGAGAGGACAAAGGATGCTTTTGGAGGAACTGCAATTAACAGATCTGCTGTGATTAATGAGCCTTCACCAGCCTGTTTTAGCAGGCCCCTCCACCTCTTGTGTCATCCAGTCTCCCCGGCCTTTCATCCTATCACAGACATTCCCTTTGTTCTGTCCACTCCTCCCCTTCTGCTCAATGTAATATGAGCTTGTTTTTCAATTGTTCTTAGCTCTCATTAAAGGTCATTGACTGAAGACATTACTTCTGTTTCCTTTTCCACAGGTGATGCCTGATCTCATAGAAATAACATCATGGAGTGAAACAGCATGGAAAACAGGTTCTTCAGTCAATTGAGTCTGTGCGGACCAACACCTCCCATCGACTTCCTTTATTGACTAATTATTGCAATTCTAATATAACAGTATAATTTACTATTAAGTGTATAAATACAAAAATAAGTAACGTGAATTATTACTATTGAGTACTTATACCAGTTTCTGGGGTTAGAATGCCCTGCCAGTGGGGGTGGTAGATATAGGTAACATCATCATTATTATGTGCCATGTCGTATGACATGGGTGATCACGGTCTCCATCAAAACGATTGTCCTTGGCAAATTTTTCTACAGCGGTTATCAAGACCCGGCCATTATCAATACTCTTCAGAGATTGTCTGCTTGTCAGTGGTTGCACAACCAGGACGGATGATATGCACCAGCTGCTGATATGACCATCCACCACCTGCTCCCGTGACTTCACCTAACCCTGACTCGAGGGGCAAAGCAGGTACTACGCCTTGCCCAAGCGTGACCTGTGGGTTAGTGGAGGAAAGAAGTGCCTTACACCTACTTTGGTAAAGATGTATCTCCACCCGACCTGCAGCATTTAAGAAACTCTTAGACAGCACATGAGTATGCAGAGAAGGGAGGGGTACTGTCTAAATGCAGGGAAAGGGGATTAGACTAATTAGCAGGATTAGTTTAATTAGTTGGCACAACATAACAGACCAGAGGGCCTGCCCTATGCAATATTGTTCTATGTTTAATATTCTAAATTCCATTTCAGATTTCCAGCCTCTGCAACGTAAATTGTTTTTGTTTTTTTAAGTATCAAATAGAGCTTAGTGACTGGGTAATTAAGACTATAAGACATAGAAGCAGAGTTAGCCCACCCAGCCCATCAAGGCTGCTCCTCCATTCCATCTTGGTTATTTAATATCCCTCTCCTGCCTTCTCCATTTAACCATTAAAGCCCTGACTAACCAAGAACCTATCAAATTTAAATATACCCAAGGACTTGGCCTCCACAGCCACCTGCAGCAATGAATTCCGAACATTCACCACCATCTGGCTAAAGAAATTCCACCTCTTCTACATTCTAAAGGGACGTCTTTGTATTCTGAGAGTGTGCCCTCTGGTCCAGACCCCCCACTGTAGGAAACACTGTCTCTAGGTCAACTCTATCTCTGCCCTTCAAGTACAATTCTATTGTGCAACTGCTTATAAGTATTATCCAAAGAGATAACATTGCTTTCACAAATTCTTTTACTCCTTCAGAAATCACTTTAAAAGCATTTCTTCCATTAACAGGAAGAAATGTCTTCACAAGATGAAGTTTACTTTTTTTCCCAGTGTGAGCAAGGTGGGAAACACTTTTATTTCATATTTTCTAATGACATTGAAAGAAACACATCCCCCACTTAATTGTCACCAACTCTCAAACCTGAGACTCCCATTACTCTTTTTATTTGCTTCAGATCTATTGTCTCTCATGTGTCTCGCTAGTTATATATATAGAGAGAGAGCGTGCCTAAGACTTTTGCACAGTACTGTGTTTGTCAACGTGGATTGGAGAGGGAGTTTGTAAATCTGGCGAGGGCAAAGGATGTTGGAAACGGCAAGGGTGGAGCAGCATGCGAGGGGCATGGGGCAAGTGGCAGAGAAGGAGTGCCATGGGTGGGGGATGGCACAGGTGCAGACACACCTAGCCCTGAGACTCCAGAATGTCTCCTTGGAATGGAACGTCTCCCACTCCCGACCCTCTCCCTTCCTCTTTTCCCAACCCCTTCTCTCTCTGCCCCCTTCCCACTTTCAGTAAATAAAAGAGACCCAAATCAGAATCAGGTTTATCATCACTCATATACGTCATGAAATTTGTTTTTTTTTTGACTGGTAGCAATACAGTGCAATATATAAAATTATCCCAATACTGTGCAAAAGACTTAGACACCCTTGCTCTCTCATCTTTATATATAATATACTGTATAAGCATAATATACAATATAATATATACTGTATAAGGCCCTGAGACTTTTGCACAGTACTGTATATTAGGAGTGATTCTCACACTAGCCAATGAGCCTACTAACCAGCTCCTCTTTGTGATGTGCGAAGAAACTGCAGCATCTGAGGGAAACACACTCTCTGGGTATAAACTTCGCAGGGGCAACATCAAGGGGCAGGATGGAACTCAGATCATTGGCGATATGGTGAGATATGGTGCTGCCCTGTAGCCAACACAATGAAGAACGTCTAAGTCTTAACCAAGTTGACTTGTGAGGAAATTGTCCTGAGTGGTTGTGTCATGATCTGGTACAGCAGTTCAAACATACAGGAATGGAAGAGAGTAGTGGACTCTGCCCAATATATTACGGGCATATTCCTCGCCACCAATGGCAGTATCCCCAAGAAGTGGACAACCATCATCAACGTTCCCCACCATCTGGACCATGCCACCTTCTTGCGGCAACCAGTGGGCGGGAGGCACAGAGGACAGAAGTCCCACAGCACCAGGTTCAAGGATAGCTGCTTTCCTTTAACCGTTCATTTCTTGAACAAACCAGCACTACCCTAATAATTACATCATTGCTGCAACACCATCACTATTTTGATCAGTTTTCATTAAAATAGACGTTAGATTCTTTTTTGTTCTAATTGTATCTTTCTTGTAAAGATAATTTACTTTATTTTTAGGTTATGTTTGTTTAATTAATGTTTTTCTTGTGAACGCTGCTTATCTGATGCTATGTGCCCGTGATACTGCTACAAGTAAGTTTTTCATTGTACCTGTACTTGTGACAATATGTGTGACAATAACCTGAGAATAAATTTGACTTTGACACTCAATAACACTAATTTCTACTCCATTAAACTTGCACACATTATTACTGTATGATCTTTGCAACATTTGTCAATTGGATTGCTTTTCAAGTCTTAAACAAATCCATTACTGTTAGTTCAGGTTTGTTCTTTTCTTAATCCATTGTCCTTTGTCTCTTGGCTGGCTCTTTCACAGCCTGGTATGGAAACACCAATACCTTTGAATGGAAAATCCTACAAAAGACCCAGTACTCCACAGGTAAAGCCCTCTCAATCACTGGGCACATCTACAAAGAACACCTTTGTAGGAAAGCAGTTTCCATCATCAGAGGTCCTCACCACCCAGGCCATGCTCTTTTTCTGTTACTGCCATCAGATAAAAGGGCCTCAGGATTCGCACCAACAGCTTCAAGTACAGTTATTTCCATATTACCCACAACCATCAGGCTCTTGAACAAAAAGGGATAACTATACTCACTTGCCCATCCATTGAGATGTTTCCACAACCAATGATCTCTTTTTAAGGACTCTTTATCTTGTTATTTCATGTTCTCATTATTTAACTGCTATTTATTGATATTTGCAGTTGCAGCTTCTTGTCTTCTGCATCCTGATTGATCTTTCATTGATCCTGTTATAGTTACTATTCTATAGATTTGCTGAGTATGGCCACAGGGAAATGAATCTCAGCATTGTATATGGTGATATATACAGTATGTACTTTGAAAATAAAATTTGCTTTGAACTTTGAACAGTTGGCTTTTACTACTGGAGTGAAACTTCCACAAAGTGATAGGATCAAGTCACAGAAGGAAGACATTCAGCCCATTCTAGCAGTGATGGCCCTTTGGTAAGCCAATCCTAATTCTACTGTCCTACTCTTCACCAATAACTCTGAAGCTATTTCCCTGTAAGTAGTCCCTACAAGGAATGGCATAATTACTCTCTGAATAGACAGTATTCTTTAGAGTTTACAAGATTAACCTGATTTGTCACATGTGCAGTGAAACATACAGGGAAATGTGTTGTTTTGTATTAATGAACAACACAATCCAAGGCTGTGCTGGGGGCAGCCCGCAAATGTCTCCACACTTCTGGTGCTAACACAGACATCCCACCCTGCAAAAACTCATTTCAGGGAGGTAGCACCATCAATTTGCGGAAGACTCCTGGAACTTCCGGGAGAGATGGGATGTCTGCAATAGAGTAGCTCCTTAGCAGCTAGCCAGCTAGTTTAAATAATGTTAGCTATGCTAATGAACGAATGACACCTGTTAAACTCACCTCAACACGTCTTTTATATCTTAACCCACCATGGCAATAGAAAAGTCACTGTTGCAAACAGTGCAGCGAGCAACACTGTCAGTATTTTTGACCTCTATTAAGCAGGGGTACACTTTAGTGTAGTCTGGAGTGATGTACGTTTTATATTTTCTTTATTTGGAACACTCTGCCATGGCGTAATCTCCGCCATGGCGTACTCTCCCTCTCTCACGCTCTCTCTCACACTCTTTCTCGTGCTCTCTCTCACTCTCTCTCGTGCGCTCTCCCTCTCATGGTCGCTCTCGTGCGCTCTCTCGCTCTCTTTCTCCCTCTCTCTCTCTCACTCTCAAAAAAATTGGTTTCCAGGACATTACATATAATTTTCGGGCATCAGGGAGCCACTATTAATATGCTGGAGACTCCCGGAACTTCCGGGATAGGTGGGATGTCCGCTAACATAGCATGCCCACAACTTACTGATCCTAAACCCTTTGGTTATGTCTTTGGAATGTGGGAGGACACAGAGAAAACCCAGATGGTCACATGAAGAACGTACAAACTACTTACAAACAGCAGCGGGAATTAAACCCCGATCACTTTCTCTGATAGGTGTAACCACTGCACTAACATAGCTTGGGAGGAGTACCATAGACTGAGATCAAAACATTCAAAAGTCTTGACAGACTGGATGCAGGGACCACGTTTCCTCTGGACGACAAATCTAGAATTGGGGACATGGTTTCAGAAAAATCGGGTGCAGTGGTTATCACGATGCCGTTACAGCATAGGGTGTTCTGGAGTTTGGAATGTGTGGGCTTTCCCCAGATGCTCTGGTTTCCTCCCACAGTCCAAAGACCAGGTAGGTTAATTGGTGGTTGTAAATTGTCCCCTGTTTAGGTTAGGGTTAATTGGGGCTTTGTGGTCGCTGGGGCAGCATGTCTCAATTGGCCAGAAGGAACTACTCCGCGCTGTATCACAAAATAAATACATACACACGTGACAGGCCAACTAGAGAAGCAATGAAGAAGAATGTCTTCAGACAGGTGTTGAAGGACATCTGGAATTCTCTGCACCAGAGAGTGTGGAAGACCAGTCATTGGTGTCAATGGAAAACATAAGGAAACAAAGAGGATTGGTGGTTTTGTTGTCTAGGACATTGGTGAGGCCTAATTTGGAACATTGTGTGCAGTTTTGATGATTTACCTCCAGGAAAGATATCAATAAAATTAAAAGAGTGCAGAGAAGGTCTACAAGGATGTTGTCAGGACTTAAGGAGCTGAGTTACAGGGAAAGGTTGAATAGGTTAAGGCATTATTCCCTAGACTGCAGGAGAATGAGGGAAAATTTAATAGAGATATATCAAATTATGTGGGGGACAGATAGGATAAAAACAAGTAGGCTATTTCCACTGAAGTTAGGTGAGACTGCAACTAAAGGTTGTGGGTTAAGAGTGAAAAATGAAAAGTTTAAGAGAAATATGAGGGGGGAACTTCTTCACTCAGAAGGTGGTGAGAGTGTGGAATGAGCCACCAGCAGAAATGGTGGATGTGGGTTCAATTTTAAGAAGTAAGCAAAATTTGGATAGGTACATGGATGGGAGGGGACTGGAGGGCCAGGAGTAGTTCTATGGGATGAGGCAGAATAATAGTTTGGCACAGACTAGATGAGCTTCTCTACTGTAGTGCTCCATGACTTGATGAGTCCATGTACCTGTTGCTGGAAAATAGCACTGAAGTGGAAGATGAGTCTAACTTTAATGACTGTCAGAAAAGACATGAGGTGCTGGATAGCCAACACCTGCTCTCCATTTCTTACTGTCTTTTGTTCTTATTTATCCAATTCTCAACTGGATATTGAATCTGCTTCACTGACCTCTGAGGCATCCCATTCTTGATCTCAACAACTCTCCGTGTAATAAAGTGTCCTAGAAATCTCATTGCAACCTACTGGGCGTCATAATAACTCCATTACTGCTCATTATAGATATCATCTGAACGAGTGAAAAACGATGTGTGTCGTTGCCCTGACACTGAGAGGGATGGAAGGTTAGCGATGAATATTCTACTCCATAAATATAAAAGGATCTATTGTTACAGACCAGTGAACTTGTGATGAAGCACCCATATAAAATATCTTTGATGGCAGCAGGCACAACTCCGTTAGCTGAACTGCGTGGGTTTCCTCTGGGTGCTCCAGTTTCCAGAGACGTGCGGGCTAGGATTAGTCAGTTGTCGGCACGCTACGTTAGCGTCCGAAGCCTGATGACACTTGTGAGTTCCCTGAAACACGTCTTCGGATGTGTTGGACGTTGATGCAAACCGACACATTTCACTGTCATTCTAGCAACTAACAACGGGAGATTTGACATCCTCCATCACCTGTTCCCATACAATACAGAAAGGGTTTGCACCCACATCTCCAGACAAGGCAATTATTTCTACAGTTATTATAGTTCTCGGAGAGTTATATTCTTATTATTAATGGAAACATGTCTATATAAAACTATAACAGTTATAGGAAATAAAAACATCATCCAGAAGAAAACTTGAGAGTATTCACGTCAAAAATAGTTACATTAGTACACATGGCTTATTGCGATTCCCGTCATTGTAGTTGGTTTGATATACATATCACTTAGATATCTGTCATTGCAATTACTGCTGTCAGAGGAAATATAGATGTACACAGTTCTATATACTTACGATGCTCTTTTAACTAAGACAGGGCCCATTTGGAAAACATGCATTGACATTGTATGATGTTGTGGAAAACTACAGTGGCCAGAGGTGGACCTGTCATGCTAAAGGACGCACAAGCAGGCCATGAAGAAGGATCTATGTTTCCCTAGTGCCTTTCACAGCCTAAAATAAGCTCAGAGTGCTTTACAGTGACTACACTATCAACAAGCAACTATGATGTAACAACTGTATCAGATTTTCCCTTCTCCAGTCCTTTATCTCTTTCACCAATCAACTTCATCCCTCCTTCTTTCCCTTATCACCTGCCGCCTTGTACTGCTTCCTCCCCTCCCGCCACCTTCTTAATCTGACTTCTTCCCCTTCCTTTCCAATCCTGATGAAGAGCCTGGTCCCAAAACGACGACTCTTCAGTCTTTTCCGTAGATGCTGCCCGGCGTGTAAATCTGCAACTGTAAATCTGTGTCTCTTTTCTGATTGACAATCACAGCTGGGAATGGAAAAGATCAAAAAACTTATAAAGACTCAAAATACAGTAAATGACAGCCTAGCCCATTACTGGCAATGCCCATCTCTCCACTGAGCACAGCTACGAGGAGCACTGCTACAAGAAAGTAGCATTTATCTTCAAGATCCCCACCATCCAGGCCACGCTAACTACTGTTACCGTCAGGCAGGAGGTATACACAGGAGATTCTACAGATGCTGGAGATCCAAAGCAGCAGACATGAAATGCTGGAGGAACTCGGCAGGCCGTGCAACATCTATGGAAATGAATAATTTCCATAGACAGAAATGAAACAGTCGACATTTTGGGCTGAGACCCTTCATCAGGACTGGAAAGGAAGGGAGAAGAAGCCAGGTTAAGAAGGTGGGGGGAGGGGGAAGGAGTACAAGCTAAAAGGTGATTGGAGAAGCCATGTGTGTGGGACAGAAACAGGCCCTTCAGCCCATCTAGTCCATGCCAAAACCATTTAAACTGCCTACTCCCAATAACCTGTATGGGACCATAGCCCTCCATATCCCTACTATCCACGTACCTATCCAAACTTCTCTTAAATGTTGAAATCGAGCTCGCACGCACCACTTGTCCTGGCTGCTCATTCCACACTATGATGACCCTCTGAGTGAAGAAGATTTCCTTATGTTCCCCTTAAACTTCTCACCTTTCACCCTTAACCCATGACCTCTGGTTGTAGTCCCACCCAACCTCAGTGGAAAAAGCCTGCTTGCTTTTACCCTAACTATACCCCTCTTCCGCTTGCAGGGATGAGTGCCGGGAGGGGGGGGGATTAGTGGAGTGGGATGAATGGACAAGGAAATCACAGAGGAAGCGATGCCTGCGGAAAAGGAGAAATGGTGGGGGAGGGGATGTGGTGGTGTCTGGTTGAAGATGTTGGAAGTTGCAGTGAATGATGTTTTGTTTGCAACAGCTCATGGGGTGATAGGTGAGGACATGCAGGACATGCATCTCCTTCATGTCCGGAGAATGAAGGAGATGCAAGTGAGGGTAGATTCAACGGTGAAAGAAGATGAACCCCATTCTTTGAAGAAGGAGGACATCTCTGATGTTGTGGAAAGGAAAGTGTCAACTTGGGAACAAGTGCAGCAGAGACTAAGGAACAGAGAAAAGATAATGGCACCCATAGGGTGGGAAGAGGTAGGTTTATAAAAGATATCGATAGATGGTTTGTCTCCAGAGATGGAGACAGAGAGATTAGGAGGTACAGAAGCCTTGGTCCCATATCACCAGGTTCAGGAATAGTTAGGGTCCTGAACTGGCGTGGATAACTTCATTCAGCAACTGATTCCGCAACCTATAGACTCACATTCAAGGCTCTACAACTCATGCTGATATTATGACCGTTCGAGGCCACAGTTCACAGAAAGCTGGTGTGGGAGGGGGGGAGCTGGGGGGCCTTTGGGGTTCTAACATTTAACTGTCATTCATTCCTTGGGGCACTCCTCTGTTTTCATGGATGGTTGCAAAGAAAAAGCATTTCAGGATGTATGTTGTATACATTTCTCTGACATTAAGTGTACCTTTGAAGCCTTTGAAGCTTGAAGAGCTCATTTTAAATACCAAATCCATCTGAATTACTAAAAGTTCACAGCATTTTCTGGTTTTACTTCAGCTTCCAAGTATCTGTATGATATTACTTTATGATTGTTGTTCTGGGTCATGGAAGTGAGTTTTAAGAAAGGAGAGGGGCAGGAGAGAGGGACAAAGGGAGGGATAAAGGGAGAGGGGAGAGTGGGTAAAGGAGAACAGGGGAGAGAGGAGAAAGGGGAAGAGGGGAAGAGAGGGGAAAGGAGGAGAGAGAGGGGGAAGGAGGCGGGGATGGAGAGGGAGGGGGAGAGAGAGGGAGAGGGGGGGAGAGAGAGGGATGGGGAGAGAGAGTGAGGGAGAGGGAGGGAGAGAGAGAGAGAGGAAAGAGAGGAGAGAGAGAGTGGGGAGAGAGAGAGGAGAGAGACTTATAGAAGCAAAGTAGTTGCAGGACATGCTTTTGGAATGGAACAGCAGAGCCGGTTAGTGAAATATCATTCCCTATATTGGTAGTATCTACAGGAGGTGCCACCTCAGGAAGGCAACATATTCCAACAAAGATCCCTACCACCCCGGCCATGCCATCTCCTCGCTGCTGCCATTATGCAGGAGGTACAGAACCCTGAAGCCCCACACCACCCACACCAGCAACAACAGTTACTTCCCTTCTACCACTTGGTTCTTGAACCAACCTGCACAACCCTAATCATGACAGGTTAGCAACACCATGACCACTTTGATCACCTTGCAGTAAAATGGACATTTTTTATATGATTGTGTTCTTGTAAAAATTGTGTATATTTCTATTTAATTTCTATTTTTCTTGCGGTGACTAGTTATGTGATGCTGTGTGCCTGCGATGCTGCTGCAAACTGTGCATAGATGAACTTGTATTCATGACAATAAACTCGATTTTGCGTTGGAGGCACTGAAGTTAGACAGCAAGCCCATCAAGGCCGTGCATGACAGGATGCATGAACAAATAAAACAGCAGAAGCCTCCAACCTGATGGCACGAACATCAAGTTCCAGTAATTTTTCTTCCTTCCCTTTCCCTCTCCTTCCATTCCCCACTCTTTGGCTCCCCTCTTACCTTTCCACTTCTCCTCACCTACCTCTCGTCTCAGTCTGGTGCCCCTCCTATTTTCCTTTCTCCCATGGTCTACTCTCCTCTCCTATCTTCTTCAGCCACCTATTACCTCCCAGCTTCTCACTTCATAGCCCTCTCCCCCCCACTCCTGGCTTTACTCATCACCTTCCAGCTTGAACTCATTCCCCTCCCCTCAAACCCTCCACCCCCACCTTCTTATTCTGATTTCTTCCCCTTCCTTTCCAGTCCTGATAAACAGTTACGGCCCAAAATGTTGACTTTTTATTCCTTTCTATAGATGCTGCCTGACCTTCTGAGTTCCTCCAGCATTTTGTGTGTGTTGCACTGAAACAGAAGATCTGAAATTAGTTGAATCAAAAGACTAAGTCCCTTACCAGAGAGCACAACCCCCATGTAATCATAATTTTGCAACAAGTCCTTTAATACCTCATTATTCATTTTGTTGGATACACAATATTGTATTCACCTCCAGTGTAAGATTCTCCACGATGTGTCTGGCAATCGACTGAAGAGCATTTTCTCAGGCGGAGTGCCAAGGGAGCGCCCCACCACCAGTCCTGGACAGTACCCAAGCATAATGCTCCATCTGCTCCCTATCCAGTTCACATTCCGCATCTTTATATCTTCAGCATCAGATGTCGTTTACTATTGCACATTCCAGAAATAGTTTTAGCTGAGTGCTTGTGTTACCTGACACAAGTATTCACACTGAGAGCTTGGTGTCAGAGATACGGAGTAATACAGCACAGAAACAGGTCCTTCGGCCCAACGGATTTGTGTCAACCAAGATGACCATTCTGGCTTACCAGTCCTGATGAAGGATCTTAGCCCGAAATGTCGACTGTTTATTCCTTTCCATAGATGGTGCCCGACCTGCTGAGTTCCTGTAGCATTTTGTACATCTTGCTCAGCCAGGTTGCCCATCCAGGCTGGTCCCTCTTCCTCACGTTTGGCACTAACCTCCCCACCATAAAGGACATCTTCAAAAGGTGATGCCTTGAGAAGACGGCATCTATCATGAAGAACTCTCACCGTCCAGGACACGACCTGTTCTCATTACTACCATCAACGCGGAGGCACAAGGGCCTGAGGATTTTAGGAACAGCTTCATACCCTCTGCCATCAGATTTCTAAACAGCCCATGAACCCATGAACATTACCTCTCTGCTCTTTGTTGCTCTATTATTTACCCTTTCAACCCCATTCTCCTGCTTTCTACCCATAACCTTCACTCACCTCCATGCTGAACTGACTCCACAATCTACTCACTCTCAGGGACTCTGCAAGGACATACACAAAAAATGCTGGTGAACGCAGCAGGCCAGGCAGTATCTCTAGGAAGAGGTACAGTCGACGTTTCGGGCCGAGACCCTTTGTCAGGACTAACTGAAAGAAGAGCTAGTAAGAGATTTAAAAGCGGGAGGGGGAGGGGGAGGGGAGATCCGAAATGATAGAAGACAGGAGGGGGAGGGATGGAGCTAAGAGCTGGGAAGTTGATTGGCAAAAAGGATATGAGAGGATCATGGGACAGGAGGCCCAGGGAGAAAGACAACGGGGGGGTTGGGGGAAACCAGAGGATGGGCAAGAATATGGTCGGGTGGAGATACATCTCTACCAGAGAAAGTGTAAGGAGCTCCTTCCCTCCACTAGTCTGCAGGTCACCCTTGGGCAAGGTGTAGCACCTGTTTAGCCTCCACCCTCCCACCGGATCAGAGTCACATGAAACCAAGGGAGCAGGTGGTGGATGGTCGTATAAGCCGCTAGTGCATATCACAAGTCCTGGTTATTAGACCACTGATGCCGGGCAAACAATCTCTGAAGACTATTGATAATGGCTGGGGTCACGGCCCAAAAGAAGGCAATGGCAAACCACTGCTGAGAAAAATTTGTCAAGAAGCATGGTCATGGAAAGACCATGATCACCTACATCATATGACACAGCACATAACGAATGAACAAACATAAAACATAGAACAGTACAGCACAGGCCATTCAGCCCACAATGTTGTGATCTATCCCAATTGCTTCCACATAGCCCTCCATTTTTATTTCATTTATGCGCCTATCTAAGATTCTCTTAAAAGTTCCTAATGTATCAACCTCTACCACTACCCCTGACAGTGTTCCATGCACACACCACTCTGTGTGTAAAAAAACTACCTCTGAAATCCCAGCCTATACTTTCCTCCAATCACCTTTAAATTATGCCCTCTCATCTTACCCACCTCTGCCCTGGGAAAAGTCGCTGGCTGTAATTCTATCCATTCTATCAATGCCTCAATGACTCTTATCATCTTATATACCTCTATCAAGTTACCTCCCATCCTCCGTCACTCCAAGGAGAAAAGCCTGAGCTTGCTCAACCTATCCTTGCTCATCCAGGCAGCATACTGCTAAATACTCTCTGCACCCGGTCTCCCAGCTTGCACATCCTTCTTATACTGAGGCAACCAGATCTGAATACAATACTCCAATTGTGGTCCAACAGGAATTTTATAGAGCTGACCATTACCTCATGGTTCTTGAACTCACTCCCCCTTCTAATGATGGCCAACACACCAGACACCTTCTTAACCACCCTATCAACTTCCACAGTAACTCTGAGGGATCAATGGATGTGGACACCAAGGTCCCTCTACATCTCCACAATGATAAGAATCCTGTTGTTGACCCTATATGCTGCCTTGAAATTTGACCTTCCAAAGTGAATCACTTCACACTTTTCTGGATTGAACTCCCTCCTACTTACATTCACCTCTTCCTAATTTTACTCATTTCCATTTGATACCAGATAAACCTGTCGTCAGACACTATTTTAGAAACCAATTACACTCAGGGATTGGTAATTTGCTAGTCTCAGTGCAAATCCTGGTTTAAAAGCTCCTGCTGTTGAAGTGTTTTTAGCGTTCTCGCAAAATAAAATTAGTTTCTCCCAACACGTCACAGTGGATTTAAGAAATCAAAGCCACTTAACATTAATTTATTCAACCAGTAGGCAATGGAGTTCAGGAACAATGTAACAGGACAAATCTTACCTAGAACTGCTGACAGTTACTTGTTTCACTGTACAACTCTACAACTAGTTTTCAGTATTATTTATTTCTTATTAGCATAATTTGTCTACTTTGCACATTGGCTATTTGTCAATCTATGTATATTTTTTTCACAACGTCTGCAGTATTTCTTTATTTTAGAACATAGAACATAGAACAGTACAGCACAGTACAGGCTCTTTGGCCCACAATGTTGTGCCGACCCTTAAACCCTGCCTCCCATATAACCCCCCACCTTAAATTCCTCCATATACCTGTACATTTCCTGTAAATGATTCTCAAGGTAGCATATGGTGGCATACACGTACTTTGATAATACTTTGACTTTGCAAGTGCCCACAGATTCAGGACCCAGATAATGATGTGCAATTCCTGAATTTGCCCGAGTGCAGGCAGATTGGTCAGTTTTGTTCGGGAGTGTTGGACCTGAACTCATTGAGGTTCTCAAACTGTTCCAGAGCAGAGTCTATGTTGCCCTTCTGCACTTGTTTGGACATAGCAAAGGATGAACTATTCCATAAATTTCAATTTAAAATGTAATGGCTGTAGATTGGAAAGGCAGGCATGAGGAAAGTTATAGTTTGCTAATTATTTCATTTGCTTTAGAATTCTCAATTACTTCCCATGTTCTTGTCTTCCCACATGATCTGATTATAGACCATAAGACATAGGAGCAGAATTAGTTCATACACCATTCCACCATGGCTGATCCGGGATCTTACTCAACCCCATACATCTGCCTTCTCACCATATCCTCTGATGCCCTGACCGATCAGGAAACCATCAACTTCCACTTTAAATATACCTAAGTTCTTGGCCTCCACCACAGTCTGTGGCAGAGGATTCCACGGATTCACTACTCTCTGGCTAAAGAAATTCCTCCTTACCTCTGTTCACCCTTCAATCCTGAGGCTGTGCCCTTGAGTTCTGGATACCCCCACCACAGGAAACATCCTCTCCACATCCACCTTATCAAGTCCTTTCAACATTCAGTCAGTTTCAATGAGACCCCCCCCACCCGCATTCTTCTAAATTCCAGTGCATACAGGCCCAAAGCAGCCAAACCCTCCTCATATATTAACCCCTTCATTCCTGGAATCATCCTCATGAACCTCCTCCGGACTCTTTCCAATGACAACACAATATGTTGCAAGAGGCTCTGGGAAATCCCAGCACCATTTTGCTTTGCTCCGGGAATTAAGTTCTCCTTCATGAATGCAGATATTTATTTATATGTTTATTGGCATACTGCACAGAGTAGGCCCTTCTGGCCCTTCGAGCTGTGCTGCCCAGCAATCCCCCAATTTAAACCTAGCCTCATCACAGGATAATTTACCATGACCAATTAACCTACCAACGAGTACGTCTTTGGACTGTGGGAGGAAACCGAAGCACCTGGAGGAAACCCACTCGGTCACGGGGAGAACGTACAAACTCCTTTCAGGCAGCGGTGGGAATTGAACCCAGGTCGCCTGTACTGTAAAGCGTTGTGCTAACCACTGTGCCACCCCCATAAATTCAGGAGAATCATGTCACTCAGCAGCAGTCTCCCAACGAGGAAGTCAAGGATCCAGTCTTGGTTCGTAAACTGTGGTGCCTGGTTTAAAGAGTTAAATTGATATAAAACATCGTTTTAAGTTTACAAGTGCCGAGTGTCAATGTGTGGGTTGAAATTCTTTATATAAGCAGAGCAATTTTGTTACAATAGGCTTAGGTTCTTTTAGGGACTTGCACTCTGTGAGAATTAAAGATGCCTTCATAGAAATGGCATGATGTTATCTTTAGTGGGAGTCAGTACACTTATAGTCTTTGATAGTTTCTAAACACTGAAGCAATCAACCTAAAATAATCTGTGAGAGAATGCACCATTGTAACTATATGTCGAATTTTCAGAATCTACACTAGAAGAATATCACTTGCAGGCAGAGCCCTTAAAGATTAAGCAGCATCTTTATTTGTCACATGTACATTGAAACATCGAAGCGTACAATGGAATGCATCTTCTGTTGTGTGTCGAACAACCAACACAGTCTGAAGACATGGCGGGGGCACCTGCAAGTGTCCCCACACTTCTGGCACCAATGTCTTTGCGACGTGGGAAAATGCTGGAGCACCCAGAGGAAACCCATATGGTCACGGGGAGAAAGTACGAAGTCCTTACAGACAGCACCCTGATCGGTAATCGCAGGCACCGTGAAACCTCTATGCTATCGTGTGTCTCTGCCTGTATCTCTCTCAGGCCCAGGGAATTATAATAATTCGTGACTTCAGAGAGAAGAAAGTTCTCCTCCCTCATCAGCTATCACCTCCCTCATGGTTCCGCCTCCTTCTACTACCCATTGCACTTTCCCCTGTTCCTTCTTCACCTTTCCTCCCTGCTTCCCCTCCCCCACCCCTTTATCTTACCCCTTACTGGTTTTTCACCTGGAACCTACCAGCCTTCTCCTGCCCACTCTCCCCCCACCTTCTTTACAGGGCCTCTGCCCCTTCCCTCTACAGTCCTGACGAAGAGTCTCAGCCTGAAACGTTGACTGATCGTTTCCGCGGATGCTGCCCGACCTGCTGAGTTCCTCCAGCGAGTTGTGAGTGTTGCTTTGACCCCAGCATCTGCAGAGTATTTTGTGTTTAAGGAAGTTCTCCTTACCTCTGTCTTAAAATTATAGCCTTTTAATCTGAAGCAAAACCACTCAGTACTGCACTCTCCCATAGAGTGAACACCTTCTCAATACCCACTCGAGCAAAACCCCCTCAGAACTTTACATCAAGTAACTAACTATACAATTCCAATTAGCAGCACTTGGCCTGTAGTCTTCTATACATTGGCAATTCAAGTACTGGTCCAGGTATTTAAGATTAAAATTAAGATTAAATTTAATTAAGATTAGCTTTACTTGTCACATGTTCATCAAAATGTGTTCTTTGCATCAATCAAATCAGCGAAGATTGTGCCAGGCAGCCCGCAAGTGTCACCATGCTTCCAACTCTCTAACCCTAACCTTTGGACGGTGGAAGAAATCTGGAGCACCCGGAGGAAACCCACGCTGCCACGGGAGAACGTACAAACTCCTTACAGACAGTGACAGGCGTCAAACCCCGACCTTACAGCCTGTACTGTAAAGTGATGCACTGGCTGCTACGCTACTGTGCCGCACCTTAATGTTGTGATAGTGTCTACTTTACCACCTCCCTACCCCAACCCACAGGGAGTGCAGTTTAGATTCCAGCCACCCTTTGGGTGAAAAGATGCCTCGTCAAATGACCTCTAAATCCTTTACCCCTTATCCTAAACATACGCCCCTTAGTTTTAGATATCTCTCGTATGTGGAACCATTTCCTGCTCTCTATGTAATCAATGACAACCATTTTGTAGGTTTCTGTCAGGATTCCCTCTCAGCCTCTTCCATTACAAGGAAAACAAACCCAGCCTCTCCAGTCTCTCTTCGTTACTGGAACATTCCTTCTCACAAGTTATGAACACACTAGATTCTGCAGATGCTGGAAATCCAGAGTAATACACACAAAATGCTGGAGGATCTCAGCAGGCCAGGCAGCTCCCAATTTACTTCTCCACCAGACTTTGTCTTGTCAGTAAATCCTCCCATGACACCTTGGTCCCTTTGTCTGTGTCACTTAATACTGACTGATAACAGGTGAGTTCCAACACTTGCTCCGATCTCTGTGGTACTCTGCAGCTAGATCTTGCCAATATGGAAATGTTATCCCGATGTTCTGTTTTTTGTTAGTTATCCAAACCCCTAGCCCTTCTAATTTATTACTGTCAACATGAGCTTCTTCATTGTGCAGCTTAGCAAACTCCTTTTGAAAATCTAATCACTCATCCACTGCACGTCACTGAACAAAACCACTCCAATAAATTTTCATTTCCCTTTTATTAAAATCATGTTGATTTAATTCCTCCCCAACATTGGTAGTTTCTACAAAGCTCAAAGTTCAATGCAAATTTATTATGGAAGTACGTATATGCCACCATATATTACCCTGTGATTTATTTTTTTAAAACTTTTTGAGATACAGTGCAAAACAGGCCTTTCCAGCCCTTCGAGCTGCACTGCCCAGCAATTCCCCAATTTAATCCTAGCCCAATCACAGGATAATTTACAATGACCAATTAACCTGGTAACCAGTACATCGTTGGACTGTGGGAGGAAACCAGAGGAACCGGAGAAAACACATGTGGTCACGGGGAGAAAGTCCTTACATTCAGCAGTGGGAATTGAATCTGGATCACCTGTACTGTAAAGTGTTGTGCTAACCACTATGGCTCTTGCAGGATTTCACAGTAGACCATAATAATGCAATAGAACCAATGAAAAACTACACACAAACACAGTCTAACAAACAACAAATGTGCAAAAGAAGACAAACTGTAGAAATGCAATAATTAAATAAATAGAAAAGACAGAATGAACAAATGAATAATTAAATCAATACTATTGCAAACATGAGTTGTAGTGTCCTTGAAAGTGAGTCCATCGGTTGTGGATTCAGTTCAGAGTTGAGGTGAGTGAAGTTATCCACACTGGTTCAGGAGCCTGATGGTTGATGGACAATAACTATCCCTGAGCCCCTTGTGGTGTGGACCTACGGCTCCTGTACATCCTTCCTGATGGCTGCAGTGAGAAAAGAGCATGGTCTGGATAGTGGGGTCCCTCATTATGAATGCTGCTTTTCTTGTGGCAGCGCTCCTTGTATAAGTGTCTAACGAGGAGAAGACGGCGGTGTGACGGCAGCGTGCGCGGTCTCTCCGGTGATGAATGTCTGTTATCTGTCAAGTAGGGTACCGTGCACAATTCTGATTTGATGGAGACAAATGTGAGAGTACAGAGGAACATCTGGAAAACTTCTGAAATGCCCGCTTCGCTGCCGCTGCTACTGTGTGGTCCGGAATCTCCGGAACAGTAGGCCCCGAATCCTTGGCTTTGCTTGTTTCAGTGGCCGGGGTGAGGTTGAAGGCGCTCGGCAGAGGATGGCACTCGGGAGCTGTATCGGAGGGGCTGGTCGGAGGCTCGAAGTTTTCGGACGGACGGACGGACTCAGTGTCGGCTGTGGTCGGCTACTTCCAAGGCATCGGCAAGTTGACGGTGCCTGGAGGTTTATGGCAGGGAGTTTCTCCCTTTTGCCACCTGCTATCGGGGACTCGGGAGTCGATCGACTCGGGGACTTTGAGATTTTTTTTACTGTGCCCATGGTTTGTTCTTCATCAAATTATGGTATTGCTTTCCACTGCTGTAACTATATATTATGATTATGTGGTTCTGTCAGTGTTAGTCTTTGGTTTGTCCTGTTTTCTGTGATGTCACTCCGGAGAAACATTGTATCATTTCTTAATGCATGCATGCATTTCTAAATGACAATAAAAGAGGACTGAATGTTCTCATAATCTAATGGTGGAGAGATCTTTTCCTGTGATGGACTGCCTCAAGGAAATAACATTATTCATCAAAGATCCCCACCAACCAACCCATGCCGTCTTCTCACAGCTACCATCAGGCAGGAGGTATAGAAGCCTGAAGAACCACAACTCCAGGTTCAAGCTAATTCCCTTCAACCATTTGGTTTTGAACCTTTTGGCACAGCCCTAACCAGTGGAATTTAGCAACGCTATGGCCATTTTGATCTCTTTGCACTAAAATTGATCTTTCTTTTTTCTGTATTCTTTTTCATAAAAATTGTGCTTGTGTTTAATTGACGTTTTTCTTGAGCATGTTGCTTATCTGATAACATGCACCAGTGAGGCTGCTGCAGGTAGGTTTTTCATTGCACCTGTGCATACATGGACTGGTGTATATGACATTAAACTTGACCATGACTTTGTTGCATTGTGATCTTTTAAATGCCTTGCAGCAAATATAATCATTCAGTAAAAATTTCCAGTAATTGTAGTATCACTGATACTCTATTTCAGACCATAAGGCATAGGAGAAAAATTAGGCCAATTGGCCCATCAAGTCTGCTCCACCATTCAATGCAAAACTAACCGGTGTACATGGGTAAAGAGTAGGGTTGCCAACTGTCCTGAATTAGCCGGGACATCCCGTATATTGGGCTAAATTGGTTTGTCCCATACGGGACCGCCCTTGTCCCGCATTTCCCCCGCTAAGGTCGAGCGTTCCTATGAAACCGTTCGTAAGCCGAAATGGCGTAAAGCAAAGAAGCAATTACCATTAATTTATACGGGAAAAATTTTTGAGCGTTCCCAGACCCAAAAAATAACCTACCAAATCATACCAAATAACACATAAAACCGAAAAGAACACTAACATATAGTAAAAGCAGGAATGATATGATAAATACAGCCTATATAAAGTAGAAATAATGTATGTACAGTGTAGTTTCACCTAACAGAATCGGGAAGATTAAACCAAAACCAACTTGAAGAAAAAAATCGGCATGTGCACGCAGGTGCCCGCGCAAGGCTTCATCGTCGTGGTAGTCTTTCCTGGGGTAAAGTGTCCCGTATTTGACTGCTACTTTTGTCCCTTATTTGGGAGTGAGAAAGTTGGCAACCCTAGTGAAGAGATCGTCAAGTCAAGAGTATTGTCATTTAACTGTATACATGTTCCTCCAGACCAGGGTATAAAGCACAGTAGCACACATAACACACAAAAACTTAAGAAGGTAAGGATAAGATCTACAGCTGAATCATGCATAATAACAAACTAAAGTACATGAATTAAATATTGTAAGGTATAGAACAGATTAACCAGTGACACTTTGAATGTAATGCACCAGGGAGTTCAGAAGCCTACTGGCCTGAGGGAAAATGCTCTGATGAACAGTCAGTGCACATCCTAATTTCCATAAAACCATAAGATATAGGAGCAGAATTAGGCCATTTGGCCCATCCAGTCCACCATTTCATCATGGCTGATTTATTATATCTCACAACCCTATTCTCCTGCTTTCTCCCCGTAACCTTTGATGCCCTGATTAATCAAAAATCTATCAACCTCTACTTTAAATTTACTCAACATCTTGGCCTCCACAGCCATCTGTGGCAATGAATTCACCAAACTCTGGCTAAAGAAATTCCTTCTCATCTCTAGTCTAAAGGGACGTGGCTCTATTCTGAGGCTGTACCATGTGGTCCGGGACTCCCCCACTCATCCACCCCACACCTGCTCTATTTAGGCCTTTCAATATTCCATAGGTTTCAGCGAGATCTCCTTTCATTCTTCTAAACTCTAGTGACTACGGGCCCAGAGCCATCAAATGTTCCTTGTATCTTCACCCTTTTGTTCCTGCAATTTTCTAGAAGCTTCTCTGCTGCAGGTGTTACGCCACTTGAATCTGGTTATATTATAGGTTAATTGTTATCATTGGAATGTTGTTATCTCTAGTCTGGGTATGAGATAACCATGACTTCTTTTTCTTTGCCTTCTCTTCTTTGTGTTTGTACACTTAACTGTAATAAAACGGTCGCATCTGCCAAGTTTTATGTCTCATTCTTGACTTCCGAAGAACCTCTCGACTAATATCACCAGATGCAACACTCCACTCAACCTCCTTTGTTCTGGGGGGGCTAACAAGAGCATCTCTCTCCCATCCTTGCAGAGGGAACCTGCTTGGAAAACTCCTTCAGCACTCTAACTCAGACCTCCATATCCGTCCCAAAACTCATTGAACACCATGTCAGCACCATGTCAGCGCAAGTTGACTTTTAGAAATAAAATAAAGCAACAAATAAAACCTCCTCGGCTTTCTCAGTGAAACTTGTTGGTTGCAACCTGATTTTCTTGCGCCAGACAATCACGTCTTGGAATGTTGTGGGTTAAATGTTTACATTCAGCATGGCTATAACAGTGCTGAGATTAGACAAGAGTTATATTACTCAATTGTGGTATTCTTAATGGATGATGCATGTGATCTAATACAGACCCCCACGATATAGAAGTTAGTGCAATAGAAAAATTAACCACCGTGTAACGCAAAATGCTTCTGCAAAGAAAAGGTGGAACTTGACCATAGTTCCTTGTCTTCAGGATATCTTGAGGATACGAAAGAGCCCAATGGCTCAGCTAGAAGAGCTACTGCTTCTCATCTCCAGAGATCCAGATTCAATCAGGTTCAAGTTCAAAGTAAACGTATTATCAGAGTTCTTCACCATTACGTGCCGTGTCGTATGACGTGGGAGATGATGCTAACCATGATTGTTCTTGGCAAATTTTCCTACAGGAGTGGTTTGCCATTGCCTCCTTCTGGGCAGTGTCTTTACAAGACGGGTAAAGACAATGCTCTTCAGAGATTGTCTGCCTAGTGTCAGTGGTCACATAACCAGGATTTGTGATATGCACCAGCTGCTCACACCACCATCCACCACCTGCTCCCATGGCTTCATGTCACCCTGATCAGGGGGCTAAGCAGGTGTTACACCTTGCCCAAGGGTGACCCGCAGGCTGGTAGAGAGAAGGAGCACCTCCCGCCTCCTTTGGTAGAGACGTATCTCCACCTTGCCACCAAATTATCAGCCTACCCATATGTTACCATATACTACTTCGAGATTAATTTTCTTGCAGGCATTTACAGGAACATCCAGTAAGTCCTTCTGACCTTGGGTGCTGTGTGTGTGGAATTTGCATTTTCTCCCAGGTTCTCCAGTGTTGGTTTGGCGTGTAAAATTGCTAATTTTTTTGTAGTTTAACTTTTCTACACTTGTTTATAATTTTATATAATCACCTACATACGTGTTCAGAGGCACCACAGTAGCGCATTGGTTAGCGTAAAGCTACTGCAGTTGGAGCGTCAGGGTTTAGAGTTCAATTCTGGTGCCCTCTGTAAGAAAGTTTTTAAGTTCTTCCCGTGTGCGTGTGGATTTCCTCCAGGTGCTCCGGTTTCCTCCCACAGTCCAAAGACGTACCATTTAGTAGGTTAATTGGTCATTGTAAATTGTCCTGTGATTCGGCTAATGCTAAATAGGTGGGTGGCTGGTGGCATGGTTTCAAGAGCCAGAAGGGTCTGTACCACAATGCATCTCTAAATAAAAATTATAAATGTAATTGTTCAGTGACTTTTTTCAGCAATTACAGTACAGTTGCTTCTGCATTTTTCTAGAAACTTCTCAGCTTTCAGCGACATGTTGCAAGCCACTGGAACCTGGCTCTCTTAGAGGTTAATTGTTATTATTGGAATTGGCGTTATCTCTAGTGTAATTATGAGACGACTACAATTGCTTTATTTTTTGTTTTTTCTTGGTTCTCTCGGCAAGACTTCGTTTATTTTTTGCTCTTGTAACACTTAATAAAACAACAGTCAGCAATAAGTTTTATGCCTCATTCTTGACTTCTAACAGACCTTTTGCCAAAGCATTAGGATCTAACACTGGTTCCCTCCCACATCCCAATGACATTCATGTTTGGTATGGCAATTTGAGTATGCAGTTTCAAAGAGGAGCAGTCTCACCCCAACACATCACAGGCACACAGCCCCACCCTCCCACGATGGTAGTGCTGCCTCAGAAAGACAATGTCCATCATCCTCCCCACCATCAGTATGGGCCACTTCACCTTCTCACTGCTACCATGAAGCAGAGGGTAAAGGAGCCTAAAGTCCCACACCACGAGATTCAAGAATAGCTACTTCCCTTCAAGTCCATGGGCATGGCCTCCTCTTTTGCCAAAACCACCTTCAGTGTAGGGAGCAACACTTTATAAGTCATCTGAGTAGCCTCCAACCTGATGGCATGAATATCAACTTCTCCTTCCAGTAAACAACTTCCCCTTCCTTTCTCTATTCCCTTCTCTGACCTTTTATCTCTTCTCACCTGCCTATTACTTTCTTCTGAGTCCCCTCTTCCTTCCCTTTCTCCGAAGATCCACTCTCCTCTCCTATCAGATTCCTTCTTCTCCAGCCCTTAACCTTTCCCACACAGACCGGCTTCACCTATCATCTTCCAGCTCATCTCCTTACCCTCCCCCCACCCTTTTATTTTGGCATCATTCCACCCCACCCTCCACCACTTCCCAGTCCTGAAGAAGGATCTCGGGCTGAAATGTCGGCTATTTATTAATTTCCATAGATGCTGCCTGACCTGCTGAGCTCCTCCAGCATTTTGTGTGTGTTGCTTTCGAATTTCCAGCATCTGCAGACCTTCTTGTGTTTATGTAGTGTAACACTCTGCTTGAGTCCAGGTTTTAAATCCATCCTGAGCCAGAAGATTTTCTTTGCTAGTGAACGGAATTTAATACATATCCACGCCCTGTCATACAGCCGGACCGTAGAGGGAATGAGTGGCTGTTAGTGAGAGAGAGTTGAATAGAATCACCAATCCCCAGCAGCACGAAGTTCAAGAACAGCTACCTCCCTTCAGTCGCCTGATACCTGCAGCAACCAGAATCACCACCTCACTACAGCAACCCTGTCGCCACTTTGATCACTTTGCACTAAAACACCCTCATTTTGCTCTATTTTCACTCTTGAAAAAATTGTGCTTAACTTATGTATTTCTTGTAAACGCTGCTTATCTGGTGGTATGTGTCTGTGATGCTGCTGCAAGAAAGTTTATACACCAATTATACACGTACTTGCGCAAATGATAAAAACATAATGTTGACTTTGTAAGATAATGGACCTAGTTAAGTACGTTGTTCTTGGGAGGGAATGTGGGGAGTGAAAATAAAGTGAGATTACTATGGGGTGAGGGTAATTGTTTGCTTGCTGTACTGCGAATACAGCCGTAGTCTAGAGCAGGGGTTCCCAAGCTGGGGACCACGGACCCCTCAGTTAATGGTAAGACGCCTTGGAATTAAAAGGGCCGGGAACCCCCTGCCTCGTGTCAGGACCCCGACCTGGTCCGAACTTGCAGCAGAATAAATGCACAAAGTCGTCTTCTTAGCGTTGAGGAATCAAGAACTAGAAGACAAAGGTTTAAGGTGAGAGGAAAGAGGTGTAACACTAACCTGAGGGGCAATGTTTTCAACCTGAGGATGATCTGTCTGTGTAATGAGATGCCAAAGGAAATGGCTCAGACGGTAGATTAAAAATTCAAAAGATATAAAAGATGCTAGATTTTAGCATTTAAAATACCTGAATTCAAAGTCAAAGTAAATTTATTATCAAAGTACGTAGGTGTCACCATTTTTCTATTTTCTATTTATGACTTATAATTTAAAATTTTAATATTTACTAATTTCAACTATTTTTAATATTTAATATTTGTAATCCAGGGAGTGTGAAGCGCAGAATCAAATATCGCTGTGATGATTGTACATTCTAGTACCAACTGTTTGGCGACAATAAAGTATAAAGTATAAGTATACTACCTCGAGATTCATTTTCTTGCAGGCATTTATAGGGAAATAAAGAAATATTTACGAAAAACTATACATAAAGCCAGACAGCCAATGTGTAAAAGAAAAATTGTGCGAATAAAGAATAAAAAATATTGAGATCTTCATCATTTAAAGGACACTTGGACAGGGACATAGATAAGACTATCGGACATAAGAACAGAATTAGGCCATTTGTGCCATTGAACCTGTTCCAACATTCATCATGGTTGATTTATGATCCCAGTAAAATTTCTAGTACAGTAATTGCAATATCACTGATATAACAGTTTAAAATAATAAGACATAGAAGAAGAATTAGGCCATTTGGCCCATCAAATCCATTATTTGATCATGGCTGATTTACTATCCCTTTCTACCCTATTCTCCTGCCTTCTCCCCACAACGTTTAATGCCCTCATTAAACAAGTACCTATAAATCTCCACTTTAAATATACACAATATCTTGGCCTCCGCAGCCACTTGTGACAATGAATTCCAGATTCACCATCCTCTGGCTAAAGAAATTCCTCCTCATCTCTGTGGTAAAGGTTGTCTTTGTATTCTGAGGCTGTGCCCTCTGATCCAAAATTTCCCCACTATGGGAAACATCACCTCCACAGCCGCTAAACCTTTCAATGTTTAATAGGTTTCAGTGAGATCTCCTCGTTCTTCTAGGTGCCTGTGCATGTAGGCTTGCTGGAGTTTAGAAGAATGGGGGTGTATCGGATAGGATAGGAAAGGTTTCAAGGGTTATTGGCCAAAGTTGAGCAAGTAGGACTAGCTTAGCAGACATCGTGGTCAGCCTGGACTGGTTGGGCTGTTTTGGTCCTGAAAGACTGTGACTCTATGAGTTAGGCTCTGTTGAAGTGACTCACTGATGAATCTGACAGTCACTCGATGCCTCAGAACCCCACACAGGTTTCTGACCTGGACAAAGCAGTGCTCTAGCCATCCTAATGTGTAAATGAAGCATCATTCCAGTGACAGTACCAGGTTCTGAACAGATATTATACCTAAGAGAGATTCGGGAATGACTGACATTTGAGACAACACTCACAAACTCTCATAGCTCAGAGTTACTTGGATGTGCTCTCTTGAAAGTTTCTCAGAGGCTTCCATTTCAGAGTAGTCCCCTGGGGCCCCCATGTAAATCAATGCGCTTCGCTGGAAGGTCAGGGATACAGACAGCATGCAGTCTGCCAATATTGATCACAAGTCTAGTGTAATCATGCACCGGTTGGTTTGTCAGAACCGGCAAGGTCTTTCAGCTGTCACGGACTTAACTGGGTGTAAAATAGTCAGAAACCGGTAAAGAAACCTGAAAGACTGCTCAAAGCATTTCAGCGACGCCGAAACAAGGCACGGTGCTTAAATATATGTTTTCCCTACAGCGAAAGAAACACTATTCAAAGAGCATCTCCTTCTCATTTGAAAGAATTATTGATGTTCGGGACTGGTTAAGGAGCTATCAGTTATCTTGTGTCCATATGATACAGATGAAATGATGTAATGCAGAATCTTGAGCCCTGAGATTACATAGTAGGACATGTTCTATTTCCACCATCATTGAACTTCTATAGCGTAATCCTAATTAAATAAAAAAAATCTGAACATGATCTGGGAATGGCAATGTTGAAATATATGGAGTTATTATTGTTATTACAATTCTGAAGGACACCTTAAAAGTCCAAAGTACTTAAAAACAAACTACAGCAAAGTCTTAATTATGAATAGAAGAGACAGCAGGCCAAACAGTTTTCCTAGAGGAAGAAACGTAATTAGCAATTTAGCTGTATGGCCTTTCATTAAAGCCTGAAATACATATTAATTTCATGACCCCTTGAAGTGGCTCACTTGACCTTTTTACAGGCCATTGGTGATAGAGAAATAAAGCTGAGGCTTTATAAGGAATTGGTCAGACCGCACTTGGAATATTTGTGAGCAGTCTTGGGCACCTTATCTAAGAAAAGATGTGTTGGCATTGGAGACGATCTAGAGGAGGTTCATGAGAATGATCTCAGGAATGAAAGGGTTAATGTATGAGGAGCATTTGATGGCTCTGAGCCTGTACTCGCCGGAGTATGGAAAACTAGGGGAGGGATCTCATTGAAATCTGTTGAATGTTGAAAGGCTGAGATAGAGTGAATGTGGAGAGGATGTTTCTTACAAGTGAGAGAGGCGAGGAACAGAGGTCACAGCCTCAAAATAAAGGGACGTCCCTTTAGAACAGAGATCAGGAGGAATTTCATTAGCCAGAGGGAGGTGAATTTGTGAAATTGACTGCCACAGACGGCCGTGGAGGCGGGTTATTGGGTATCTTTAAAGCAGAGGTTGATAGGTTCTTGATTAGTAAGGGCGTCAAAGATTACGGGGAGAAGGCAGGAGAATGGGGTTGAGAGGGATAATAAACCAGCCATGATGGAATGACAGAACAGACTCACTAGGCCGAATAGTCTAACCCTGTACCTATAGCTTATGGTCTTATGGAAATTAGGATGAGCACTGACTGCTCATCAGAATGTCTGTTTAGACCACCCATGTTAGTTTTGCATTGGATTCGCCCTCTGAGCTTGAATTCAATTGGGAGGAAAATAGGCAATAAAATGGCCATAACTTTAATGGCTTCAAGACAAGTATAATTTATCTGCACAAAATCAATTAATTGTCTTCAGTATTTTACACACGAGATCCACAGTGTAGGGAAGCAAAACACTGCAGATGCTGTAAACCCCTAATTAAAACAGAGTGTGCTGGAAATACTCAGCGGGACAGATAATGTCTGTGGAGAGAAAAAGAGAATTAATGTTTCATGTTGGTGATCTCTCACTGGAACTCTGTTTCTCCCCGCACCAATACTGTCTGATCTGCCGTGCATTTCCGGCAGTTCCTGTTTTTAAATCTGTACTCTGGTGTTTAAGTTTTTGTGTCGCAGAACACAGAAGTAACGGAAGTGCAGATTTAGACCATAGGAGCAGAATTAGGCCATTTGGCCCATCCAACTTGCTCCACTATTCCATCGTGGCTGATCTATTATCCCTCTCAAACCCGTTCTCCTGCCTTCTCCCTGTAACCTTGACAAATCCTGACAAATCAAGAACCTATCAACCTCCATGTTAAGCATAATCAATGAGATTTCACCTTATTTCTCATATCTCCTAACTCACTGTTATAAGAGTATTAAATAATTTCCGAGGATGATAAGTTGGATTCTTCACCTCAAAATTGACCTCATCATGGCACTTGACCCTTAATGTCTACCTTCACTTCACTACACATGAGATGTACCGCAGGCTACTGTGGGAGGCAAGGGAGGAGATTGCTGAGCCTCTGGCAATGATCTTTGCATCACCAATGGGGACAGGAGAGGTTCTGGAGGATTGAAGGGTTGCGGATGTTGTTCCTTTATTCAAGAAAGGGAGTAGAGATAGCCCAGGAGATTAAAGGCCAATGAGTCTTACTTCAGTGGTTGGTAAGTTGATGGAAAAGATCCTGAGAGGTAGGATTTATGAACATTTGGAGAGGTATAACATGATTAGGAATAGTTAGCATGGCTTTATCAGGGGCAGGTCGTGCCTTACAAGCCTGGTTGAATTTTTTGAGGATGTGACTAAACACAATGATGAAGGAAGAGCAGTAGATGTAGTGTATATGGATTTCAGCAAGGCATTTGATAAGGTACCCCATGCAAGGCTTATTGAGAAAGTAAGGAGGCATGGGATCCAAGGGGACATTACTTTGTGGATCCAGAAGGCAAAGAGTGGTTGTAGATGGGTCATATTCTGCATGGAGGTTGGTGACCAGTGGTGTGCCTCAGCGATCTGTTCTGGAACCCTTACTCTTCGTGATTTTTGTAAATGACCTGGATAAGGAATTGAAGGGATGGGTTAGTAAGTTTGCTGATGACACGAAGGTTGGAGGTGTTGTGGATAGTGTGGAGGGCTGTCAGAGGTTACAATGGGACATTGATAGGGTGCAAAACTGGGCTGAGAAGTGGCAGATGGAGTTCAACAAGTGTGAAGTGGTTCATTTTGGTGATCAAATATGATGGCAGAATATAGTATTAATGGTAAGACTCTCGGCAGTGTGGAGGATCAGAGGGATCTTGGGGTCCGAGTCCATAGGACGCTCAAAGCAGCTGTGCAGGTTGACTCTGTGGTTAAGAAGGCATACGGTATATTGGCCTTCATTAATCATGGAATTGAATTTAGGAGCCGAAAAGTGATGTTGCAGTTATATAGGACCCTGGTCAGACCCCACTTGGAGTACTGTGCTCAGTTCTGGTCGCCTTAATACAGGAAGGATGTGGAAACCATAGAAAGGATGCAGAGGAGATTTACAAGGATGTTGCCTGTATTGGGGAGCACGCCTTATGAAAACAGGTTGAGTGAACTCGGCCTTTTCTCCTTGGAGCAACGGAGGATGAGAGGTGACCTGATAGAGGTGTATAAGATGATGAGAGGCATTGATCATGTGGATAGTCAAAGACTTTTTCCCAGGGCTGAAATGGTTGGCACAAGAGGACACAGGTTTAAGGTGCTTGGGAGTAGGTACAGAGGAGATGGCAGGGGTAAGTTTTTTACGCAGAGAGTGGTGAGTACGTGGAATGGGCTGCTGGCAACGGTGGTGGAGGCGGATATGATAAGGTCTTTTAAGAGACTTTTGGATAGGTACATGGAGCTTAGAAAAATAGAGGGCTATGGGTAAGCCTAGTAATTTCTAAGGTAGGGACGTGTTTGACGCAACTTTGTGGGCCGAAGGGCCTGTATTGTGCTGTAGGTTTTCTATGTTTCTAACTCCAGCGAGTACAGACCCAGAGCATCACAGGGTCCTCATTCCCAGAATTATTCTCGTGAACCACTCCGATGCCAGTATATCATTGCTTAGGAAAGGGACTCAAAACTGCTGGTAGTTTTGGGCGAGGTGGTTCAGATTCCGATTCCGATTTATTTATCACACGTACATCGAAACGTACAGTGAAGTGTGTCATTTGCGTTAACACTCAACCCCATCGAAGGATGTGCTGGGGACAGCCCAAAGGTGTTGCCCCGCATTCCGAGGCCAACATCGCAGAACCACAAGCAACGAAAGAACAACAAAACGAGGCTCCTTCTTCTCTCACCCCCTTCGTCCCACCCAGACACGTGGAGTCCTTCAGCTCCAGGATAGGCCTCAAGGCTTCAGCTAAAGACCTTCGACCACGAGACTTCTGAATGACCTTCAGACTCTGATCTGCGGTATCAAAGTTTAAACCCAATGTGACAATGACCACTGAACTGGTAGCTCGGGTAGATCCAAAGACTGCAGGTTTACATCGTAACCACCTGGGCACAGCCATTTCCACACTCCAGCTGGTAGACAACCTCTCCCGCTACCACTCACTGGTACCTTGGACCATAATATCACAAGGCATAGGAACGTTTGGCTAATCAAGTCCTACGCCATTCAATCATGATTGATATTTCTTTAGTCCCTTCCTCCTACTTTCTACCCATAACTCTTAACCCTTTTACCAATAAAGAACCTGTTAATCTGTCTTAGATCACTCAATGACTTGAGCTCCACCACACTCTGTAGCAACTAGATCCACAGATTCAGCTGAAGAAATTCCTTCTCTTTTCTGTATTCTGAGGTTGTGCCCTAGGATCGT
Organism: Mobula birostris; assembly: GCF_030028105.1. Taxonomy (NCBI): domain Eukaryota; kingdom Metazoa; phylum Chordata; class Chondrichthyes; order Myliobatiformes; family Myliobatidae; genus Mobula; species Mobula birostris. Next base: position 145,332,379 of record NC_092378.1, on the reverse strand, counting down.
CGACTCTCCTACTAATGGAAACATCTTCACCATGTCCACTCAATCCAGGCCTTTCTGTATTTTGTAGGTTTTAATAAGAACCCTCCCCTCTCATCATTCTGAACTCCATTTAGTACAGGCCCAGAGCTATCAGACACACCTCAAATATTAAGTCTTTCGCTCTTGTGATCATTCTTGCGATCTTCATCTGGACCATCTCCAGACCTAGCATGTCCTCCCCTCTGATCCTTTCCTTTGTCCTTACCTATTGGTCACTTCCCTATGGTGCCCTTTCTCCCATGGTCCACTCTCCTCTCCTATCAGATTCCTTTCTCTTCAGCCCTTTACCTTTCCCATCCATCCCCTCTCCCTCATCCACCTGCCTTCTCCCTCACCTGGATTCATCTATGACTTGCCAGCTTCCCCTCTGCCATTCAATTTCTAAATGGACATTGAACTTGTGAACATCACCTCACTACCTCCTTCCCCTCCATCCACCATCTTTCTTGCTCTCTTGTTGATAATTATTTAGTCTGTTCATATGTTAATATTTATTTAAGTTCGATTATTGACATTTGTGCTAATTGGTGATTGTTCATTGCTGTTTGCACTACTGTCTTGTAAGCTGTTAGTTACTATTGCAAACACGAGGAAATCTGCAGATGCTGGAATTTCAAGCAACACACATAAAAGTTGCTGGTGAACGCAGCAGGCCAGGCAGCATCTGCAGGAAGAGGTACAGTCGACGTTTCGGGCCGAGACCCTTCGCCAGGACCGTCAACTGTACCTCTTCCTACAGATGCTGCCTAGTCTGCTGCGTTCACCAGCAACTTTTATGTGTGTTGCTAATTACTATTGTGCTGCCTGTTATGGTATTGTCCTGTGTTTTATGCTTGGCACTGAACCACAATCAATTCGCATACTGGCAATGTGATTCTGATTCCGGTTTTTATTCCTGATTCTTCCCCTTTCTTTTCGAGTTCTGATGAAGAGTCTCAATTCAAAACATCAACTCTTTATTCCCCGTCATAGATGCTGTCTGACTCGTTGAGTTCCTCCAGCATTTTGTGTGTGTTACGCTGCACTTACAGTGTCTTGAGAACCTCTTGTGTCAGTGATCTATGAGCTTTTTGTGTGAAGGGTTTGGGGTTTGTAAGATTTGTTTTTTTAATGTGGGGAGGAGGTTTGATGACTTTCCTTGAAAACTTCCATGGCTTCCTCTGTTTCATAATGCTTGAAAATTTCTTCAAGTGTAGGATAGATTCTGACTGGCTGCATCACCAACTGGTATGCGTGGGCTACTGCACAAGGTTGAAGTAAGTTGCAGAAATTTGTAAATTAGTCAGCTCTATCATGGTACTAGCCTCCATAGTATCCAAGACACCTTCAAGGAACAGTGCCTTAGGAAGGTGACTCCCATTATTAAGGATCTCCACCACTCGAGAGAAGCCCTCTTGAACAAATTCTTCCCCTCTGCCATCCGATTGAACCCGTGAACACTACCTCACTATTTTTTATTCGTTATTTTCCACTGTTTATTTTAACTTAGCTATTTAATAGTCATATATTTACTTAATGTAATTCAATTTTTTTCTCTATATTTATCTATCATGTATTGCATTGTATTGCCGCTGTAAAGTTAACAAATTTTACCACATATACCAATGATGCTAAATCTGATTCTGATCTGGAGAAGACAAATCTCAGAGCTGTATACTGCATACATACTTTCATAATAAGTGAACCTTTAACCTCCTTTTTAGTAAACATGATTCTGAATCCAGTCACCCATTTTAATTCCACTTCCCATTCCCATCCTGACATGTTGGCCCACGGCCTCCTTTACTGTTGCGATAAAGCCACACTCAGGTTGGAGGAACAGCACCTTATATTCCGTCTGGGAAGCCTCCAATCTGATGGCATGAACATCAACTTGTCAAACTTCCGTAATGCCCCACCACCCACCCCCTGCGTCCCTCACCATTCCCCATTCCTGTTTCCCTCTCTCACTTTATCTCCTTGCCTGCCCATCACCTCCTTCTGGTGCTCCTCCCCCTTTTCTCTCTTCCCTGGCCCTCTGTCCTCTGCTTTCAGATTCCCTCTTCTCCCCCCTTTCACCAATCAACTTTCCAGCTCTTTGCTTCACCCCTCCCCGCTCCCGGTTTCATCTATCACCTTGTGCTTCTTGCTCCCTCCCCCCATCGCCTAACTCCTCATCTTCTTTTCTCCAGTCCTGGTGAAGAGTCTTGGCCCGAAACGCCGACTGTACTCTGTTCCATAGATGCTGCCTGGCCTGCTGAGTTCCTCCTGCATTTTGTGTGTGTTGCTTGGATTTCTAGCCTCTGCAGGTTTTCTCTTGTTTGGGATATGGGATCAAGGAAGGAAATTTGACAAATTCCAGGGTCAGTGAGCGTGTGGACAGTGGGCCAGGGTTTATCTGCCATCAGGTGTCACCTCATGATGGGAGACACTGAATATTTGTTGTTGTAGCCATAGCAGTGCCTCTCATCTCATCAGTGAAACAAACATTAAGAAACTTTGTCTCCCTAGCAACAAGCGCACCAGAGGATATTACATTGATCTTAGGTGTTACCTTGTCAACATCACCTAATCGAGTGCTGCCTGAAATGTCGAGTTATTGATTCTTCAAAATGCAGTACTGGGGCTTTGTTTCAGGAGCTTACATCAGATCTTTCATAACTGAAGCATAATCCTGGCCTTGGGCGAGTTCTGTGAGTCCTCTTGCCATTTTATTTGCTGCTTGGGTTACAAGGATGGTTTTCAAGAAGATGTTTCCAGCTGAGAGAGAAAACCAGAAACAGGGTTCCTACTCCCTCTGGAAAACACTTTCCCACATCCCAAAAGATCTGCTGGCTGTTTGGTTAATTGTCCACGAGAAATTACTCTGGGTGTAGGTAACAGGCGGATGAATCAGGAGGATGTTCCTGGGCATGCACTAGAGGATATGTTACAGGTGAGTACGCAGGAGAACGAGATCTGACATAAACACAAGGAAATCTGCAGATGCTGGAATTTCAAGCAACACACATAAAAGTTGCTGGTGAACGCAGCAGGCCAGGCAGCATCTCTAGGAAGAGGTACAGTCGACATTTCGGGCCGAGACCCTTCATCAGGACTAACTGAAAGAAGAGTTAGTAAGAGATTGGAAAGTGGGAGGGGGAGGGGGAGATCCGAAATGATAGGAGAAGACAGGAGGGGGAGGGATGGAGCCAAGAGCTGGACAGGTGATTGGCAAAAGGGATATGAGAGGATCATGGGACAGGAGGCCTAGGGAGATCCGACATAGACTGGATTGGCTAATTAGCCTCCTTGTCTGTTGAAGGAAGAGCAGCAAGGAGACTTATAGAGTCACAGAGTCATAGAGTACTACAGCACAGAAATGGGCCCTTTGGCCCATCGAGTTCATGCTGAACTGTTATCCTGTGTAGTCCCATCGACCCGCACCTGGACCATAGACCTCCATACCTTCTCCACCCGTGTACTTACCCAAACTCCTCTTAAATATTGCAATTGAATCTGCAGCTTCCACTTCTGCTGGCAGAACTTAGACCTGAGGCCCATGACTGAGATCCTGGAGAGCAGCAGGAGCAAGGAGAGGAGGACTAAGACCTTAAGACATAGGAGCAGAATGAGGCCATTCGGCCCATTGAGTTTGCTCTCCTGATTTATTATCCCTTTCAACCCCATTCTCCTGCCTGCTCCCTGTAACTTTTGACACCCTATCAACTGCCACTTTAAATATACCCAATAACTTGGCCTCTCCAGCCATCTGTGACAATGAATTCCACAGACTCACCACCCTCTGGCTAAAGAAATTCCTCCCAGTTGTTCCCAACCTGCGGCCACAGACCCCTCAGGCTCAACGGTTTAAAAAAGTTGGAAACCCCTCATTTCTCCTCTTCTCTGTTTGAAAGGAACATCCTTGTATTCTGAAACTGTGCTCTTAGTCCTAGACGCCCCCCCCACCACAATAGAAAACATTCTCTTCATGTCCACTCTATCTAGGCCTTTCAATATTTAACAGGTTTCAGTGAGATCCCACCTTATTCTAAGACTCTGAAACCTGGTGGCCTTTAATGAAGCCATTTCTGCTTTATAGTCACAATATTCGAGAGTAATTCCTCATGCTGAAAATGAATAATTAATTTCTTTCTGACTTCACAAGTGATCAATAGTCTGAGATGCAGAAGGAAGCAGCTCACGGCTGTTGGAGGCAAGGGCTGCAATAAAACAACGAGATGAAAAACAAATCTGACTTTAATCAGATGCAAATGGATCTTTCCGGAACCAGCTTCCTGCCTCTCACATGCTTTAATTATATTTGTCTGTCATTAGATTTTCCACAAGCCAATCCATATGCACGGCCAAGATGAACTCACCTGTACATCAGCCCAGACACTACATCTATAAACTTCGCTGTGAGCTTGGCAGTGTAATAGCGGATCTGTTCAAAGGTGTAGAACTGTGGTGTTAAGTAGAGCATGGTATCAACTTCTCCCCTCAACTCTGTCCAAGTCAGTGTCCGCACAATGCTACTGGCTGCAGCACTCCCAGACTGAATGCTGTCTCTAATCAGATATGCTCCTAAAGGTTACAGCAACTGAACTCTCACCTCACATCATTAAAGGCTGATTTGTACTTCTGCATCAAATGGATGCCGTAACCTACGCAAGTGTCCTACGCATGTTGTGAGCATTTATACTTGTGCGTTGGTGTGTCTGCGTTGCTCTGCAATTTGCGCACGTCGCGCATGCGCACACACCTGCCCGTGCAAGGCTTCATGGTCCGGTAGTCTTTCTCAGGGTAAACAAGTTTAAAGCGAGCTTCTTTTTTCGTAAAAGCAAAATGCGTCTTCCATACTTTCGTTGGTCTGTAAAGCTTTATGGAAAGCATTGCAGCCAGAGTTCCTTCCCTGCCCTTCAGTCACCCAATGGGAAGCTATTGCAGCGTAGGAGGAAATGCGATGCTACCAAGCGGACCAATCACAGTTGTTGCAGTCTGTGTCGCCGCGATGCGTAGTTACATTTTGGGAGAGGTGCGCGTCAGGCCACGGTGTAGGGATCCGCGTAGGTTCTGCGTAGGGTTCACAGCTATGCCGTACCTATGGCGTCAATTTGACGCAGAAGTATAAATCAGCCTTTAGGATCCTCATCATTCATGATGAGCCCTCCTTTTAGTACTACCACCAGGGAGGGGGTACAGGAACCAGATTTCTGAACAGTCTGCTACCTATCTATGTATTTATTCATTGTAATAATAGTACCTCTAACACACTGGACATATCTAATTGGCAAAACTGATCTGTAGAAAGTACCACAGAATAAAATGTTTTGTACTGACCAAGGCAAATGAGAGGTGAGAGTTATGTCTTTATGGAAAGAGATAGAGAGAAAGAGTGAGGAAAGAGTGAGAAAGAGCGAGAGAGAGAGAGAGACAGACAGACAGACAGAGAAAGGGAGGAAGGTTGGGAAAGAGGGAGAAAAAGTGAGGTGGAGAAAAATGGCGGATTGGAGAAATCACAGAACAAAGGAGAGGAGGAAAGGGGAATGGAGGAAATGAATGCTGGAGAGTAGTGTATGAAGAGAAAGAGAAAAGAAATGAGAGATACTTTTTATACATTTATAAGAACTGCATTGATGTCATGTGTCTTTGGATGTTAGCCCTTTGGGAACTGAACCTTATTGCACTGCGTATCAGCTATACACAGCGGGTAAAAGTGCCAAGAAGATGTCACTGTGTTTGGCACTTGTCTTGTTGCTAGATGTGCTACAGAGGGTTGTAAATTTAGTCGGCTCCATCTTGGGTACGAGCCTACAAAGTACCCAGGACATCTTCAAGGAGTGATGTCTCAGAAAGGCAGCGTCAGTTATTAAGGACCTCCAGCACCCAGGGCATGCCCTTTTCTCACTGTTACCATCAGGTAGGAGATACAGAAGCCGGAAGGCACACACTCAGCGATTCAGGAACAGCTTCTTCCCCTCTGCCATCCGATTCCTAAATGAACATTGAATCCTTGAACACTACCTCACTATTTAAATATATATTACTTCTGTTTTTGCACGAATTTTAATCTATTCAATATATGTATACTGTAATTGATTGATTTATTATTATTATTTTATTCTTTTTTTCTTCTTCTTCTACAAACGTATATTATGTATTGCATTGTGATGCTGCTGCTAAGTTAGCAAATTTCATGTCACATGCCAATGATAATAAACCTGATTCTGATTCTGATTCTTAAAGCCTCCTTGATAAAACACAGTGTCCCACCTGACTCTTGCGAATATCTGACTCACCACTACTCAGAGCGAAGGAGGAGCATTCCGAATATTGTTGAGGACCGTAAATCCAGGAGTCAGGAGTTCTCAGAAGCCATACTTATAGAGTGAAAGGAGCACGGAAGCATGCAAACTGCCTACTGGGCTGCCCTATCTATGGCAGTGGCTGTTAATCCACCTCACAATCCATGGAATGGAAGCAAGCCATCCTCAGTTCTGACAGACTGCTTGAGAAAGAGGAACACGCACAGCACGCTGGAGGAACTCAGCAGGTCGGGCAGCATCCATGGAAACGAACAGTCGTTTCGGGCCGAGACTCTTCGTCAGGACTGAAGAGGGAGGGGGCAGGGGCCAAAGAAGGTGGGGGGGGAGGGTGGGAAGGAGAAGGCTGGTAGGTTCCAGGTAAAAAACCAGTAAGGAGAAAGATCAAGCAGGGAGGGGATAGGCAGGAAAGGTGAAGAAGGAATAGGGGAAAGCACAATGGGTAGTAGAAGGAGGCGGAACCATGAGGGAGATGATAGGCAGCTGGGGGAGGGGGCAGAGTGAAACTGGGATGGGGGAAGGGAGGGAGAGGGAATTACCGTAAGTTGGAGAATTCAAGGTTCATGCTAAGGGGCTGGAGACTACCTAGACGGTATATGAGGTGTTGCTCCTCCAGCTTGAGTTTGGCCTCATCATGGCAGTAGAGGAGGCTCTGTATGGACATATCTGAATGGGAGTGGGAAGCAGAGTTGAGGTGGGTGGCTACCGGGGGATCCTGTCTGTTTTGGCGGACAGAGCGGAGGTGCTCGATGAAGCGGTCCCCCAATCTGCGTCGGGTCTCACCGATGTAGAGCAGAGTAGAAAGAGGGCTGGGCTTTGCTAGATATACAAAGGTTTGTCTTGGTTTGGATATCTACAGTTCAAAGTTCAAAGTAAATTTATTATCAAAATATGTATTTGTTGGGTGGTGGGGTGGTGATTGTTTCTACCAAAGGAGGTGTAAGGCACTCCTTCCCCCTGCAAGATGTAGCACCTGCTTAGCCCCACGATCAGGGTCACGTGAAACCCCAGGAGCAGGTGATGGATGGTCGTGTGAGCAGCTGGTGCACCTGGTTATGCGACCAGTGACACCAGGCAGACAATCTCTGAAAAACATTGTTAATGGCTGGGGTCACCCGTCTTGTAAAGACACTGCCCAGAAGAAGGCAACAGCAAACCACTTCTGGAGAACTTGCCAAGTACAATCATGGTCGTAGACCATGATCACCTACGTCACACGACACAGCACATAATAATGTCTCTGACGTATATGTTATCGTACACAACATTGAGATTCTTTCTTTCAGGCATTCACAGAAAAAAGAAATACAACAGAATTTTACAAAAAGCTATTCATATAGAGACAGAGAGTGACAAGCAACCAATGTGCAAAAGGACAAGTTGAGCAAATAAAAAATTACTAAGAACATGAATTGTAAAGAGTCATTGAAAGAGATTGTGTAGGTAATAACATCAGTTAAATGTTGTAGTGAGTGAAGTAATCCAGTTCAGGAGCCTGATGGTTGTAGAGTAATAACTCTTCCTGATTCTAGTGGTGTGGGACTTATAAGATAGGAAGAGATTTATTTCTCAAACGTACATAGAAACTTCAAAACTTATGTGTAATTTATGTCAGGTAAAATCAGTGAAGATTGTGCTGGGCAACCAGCAAGTGTTGCCACTTCTGGCGCCAACACAGCAGGCCCACAGCTCACTTACCCTAACCTGTACATCTTTGGACTGTAGGAGGAAACAGAGGCACCCAGAGGAATACCACGTGGTCACAGGGAGAACATACAAACTCTTTACAGACAGCGATGGGACCTAAACCCCAATCTTACCGCTGGCACTGTAATTGCTACACTACCAGGCTGCCCTGCCTGCAATCTTCTAACTGAAGGTTTCTGAACCTCCTGCCCAGTGGTAGTACTGAGAAGAGGGCATGACATAGATGGTGGGGATAATTGATGATTGATGCCACTTTCTTGAGGCAGCACCTCATGTAAATCTACTCAGTTTTGAAAGGGTTTTGCCTGTAGTGGACTGGGCTTTATGCACCAATTTATGTAGCCTTTTTGTTCCTGGGCATTCGTATTTCCATACCAAGCCGTGATGCAACTGGTTAGGATACTCTCCACTGTGCATCTGTTAATGTTTTAGAACACTTGCCGAATCTACTCGAAGTTTTAAAAAAGTGGAGGCACTGTCATGCCTTCTTTATATAACACTTCCCAGGACATAGGGAAACAGGGTTCATCTTCAGGTGAAATGCTTGAGAGCAGGCGGTTCCCAACCTTACTTTATGCGATGAAGATTTACCATTAACCGAGGGGTCTTTGGACCCCAGGCTGGGAACCTCTACTTCAATTGTTTTTTTTATTTATTGAGATACAGCGCAGAATAGGCCTATCAGCCCTTCGATGCTCACTGCCCAACAACCCCTGATTTAACCCTGGCCTAATCAAGGGACAATTTACAATGACCATATAACCCATCAACCAGTACGTCTCTGGACTGTGGGAGGAAACCCATGTGGTCACCGGGAAAACATACAGACTTCTTACAGGCAGTAACGGGAAATATAACCATATAACCATATAACAATTACAGCACGGAAACAGGCCATCTCGGCCCTTATAGTCCATGCCAAACTCTTACTCTCACCTAGTCTCACCAACCTGCACTCAGCCCATAACCCTCCATTCCTTTCCTGTCCATATATCTATCCAATTTAACTTTAAACGACAACATCGAACCTGCCTCAACCACTTCTGCTGGAAGCTCATTCCACACAGCTACTACTCTCTGAGTAAAGAAGTTCCCCCTCATGTTACCCCTAAACTTTTGTCCTTTAACTCTCAACTCATGTCCTCTTGTTTGAATCTCCCCCACTCTCAATGGAAAAAGCCTATCCATGTCAACTCTATCTATCCCCCTCATAATTTTAAATACCTCTATCAAGTCCCCCCTCAACCTTCTACGCTCCAAAGAATAAAGACCTAACTTGTTCAACCTTTCTCTGTAACTTAGGAGATGAAACCCAGGCAACATTTTAGTAAATCTCCTCTGTACTCTCTCAATTTTATTGACATCTTTCTTATAATTCGGTGACCAGAACTGTACACAGTACTCCAAATTTGGCCTTACCAATGCCTTGTACAATTTCAACATTACATCCCAACTCCTATACTCAATGCTCTGATTTATAAAGGCCAGCATACCAAAAGCTTTCTTCACCACCCTATCCACGAGATTCCACCTTCAGGGAACTATGCACCATTATTCCTAGATCCTTCTGTTCTACTGCATTCTTCAATGCCCTACCATTTACCATGTATGTCCTATTTTGATTAGTCCTACCAAAATGTAGCACTTCACATTTTTCAGCATTAAACTCCATCTGCCATCTTTCAGCCCACTCTTCTAACTGGTCTAAATCTCTCTGCCAGCTTTGAAAACCTACTTCATTATCCACAACGCCACCTATCTTAGTATCATCTGCATATCATCTGAAATGAACCGACGTCACTGGTACTGTGCTTTAGAGAAATGTAACTTTCCAGTGACATTGCAGGGAACTTGATCAGGAAATATTTTTACTTGCTTTCCTTAGTCTTCATATAATAGAGTGATACTGCAGGAACCAAGCCTTTCGGCCATCATCTCTGTGCAAACCATCAAATACCCATTTACACTGATACTAAACTAATCCCCCCCCTCCATACTCTCCCCGTATTATATCAGCTCTCCCTCTATTTTACTGTTCTCCTCCACAGAAGTGTCAGCTTACAGCGGCCGTTAGCCTAGCAACCCATGGGATGTGAGAGGAAACAGAACACCCAGAGGAAGCAGATGCAGTCACAGCAAGAGCGTGCAAACTCCACACAGACAGCACTGGAGGCCTGCATTGAACTTGGGTTGCTGGATCTGTGAGGCAGAAGTGTCTTTGCTGCCCTGAGTGTTATTCGTCCCTTGACTAACAGCAGTAACATTACAATATTACTGCTTTTGGGAACTTGCTCAAGGTGAAGATTCAAGATTCAAGAATGTTGTTTAAAGTCACAAGTGTAACGGAGAATGAAATAAAGTACAAAGAAAATTTATTATCAAAGTACATATGTGTCACCAAATACTACTCTGAGATTCATTTCCTTGCAGGCATTCAAGGTGGAACAAATAAGTAAAATGAAGAAGAAAAAGAGGAAGGCCCTTAACTCCGAGTGGAGTCATCGGGACGCCGTCATGATGGCTTTTTCTTTTTAGCAGGCTTTCTTATTTTTACGGGGCCAAGTTGCTAGATCGATGCTCAACCCAGCACAGATGGAAAGTGTGCAAGGGAGCCGGCTGGATTTGAACTCGGGAGCCTTCGCTCCAAAGTCCGGCGCTGATGCCACTACGCCACCAGCCGGCTAAATAGACAATAGACAATAGACAATAGGTGCAGGAGTAGGCCATACGGAGTAGGCCCACACATACACAAAGACTGACAAACAGTGCAAATACAAAGAGAAACAAGTAATAATAATAAATAAACAAATAAATAATACTGAGAACGTTAGTTGTCAATAAATATATCAATAGATAGATAAATGAATGAATGAATGAATAAATAAATAATACTGAGAACATGAGTTGTAGAGTCCTTGAAAGTGAGTCCATAGGTTGTGGAATCAGCACATTGTTGAGGTGAGTGAAGGTATCCACAATCTGTTGGTGTGGGACCCAAGGTTCCTGTACCTCCTTCCTGATGGCAGCAATGAGAAGAGAGCTTGGCCTGGTGGTGAGTCTCCTTGTTGATGGATGCTGCTTTCCAGTAGTGGTGACCCTGTAGCTGTACACAGATCTACAACCTTGCTACAATCACAACAATGGCCACACTTCACTGCCTGAGGCAGGAAGAGGCACGACTGAAATGCAGCTCCTTCTTTCTCGAGCTCTGTGCTGCAGTGAAGGGCTTCGTTGTTGACCAGCTGCAGCACTGTGACTGTGCTGCTGGATGAGCCTTCCAGAGGCTGGGTTCGAATCCCACCACAGCAGCTGCAGATTTTATATTCAAGTAGTGAACTAAATCCAGGATAAGCAGCTGCTACTGATAATCGTGACTGCAAAAGTATCTCATCATTTTCGACATCAGAGTCAGTTTTATTATCTCTGACATATGTCACGAAATTTGTTGTTTTGTGGCAGCAATACATGAAAAGTTAATGTATGTTACAATGGAAAATAAATTAATAAATATCATAAAAGAGAAATAGTAAGGTGACGTTCATGATGGGCCATGCAGAAATCTGATGACTGAGGGGATTAAACTGTTCCTAAAATGTTGAATGTATGAATTTAGGATTCTATACACCTCCCCGATGGTAGTAACTAGAAGAGGGTATATTCTGGATGTTGGGAACTATCTCAAAGTTCAGAATTTCAAAGTAAATTTTATTATCAGGGTACATATCTATCACCATATACAGCCCTGAAATTCATTTTCATGTGGGCATATGAAAGATCAAACAGAGTGCAGAAGACAACAAACTATGAAAATACAAATATAAATAAATAATGAGAACATGAGGAGAAGAGTCCTTAAAGTAAGATCGTTGGTTGTGGGAAACACCCCAATGGATAGGCAAGTGAGTGTAGTTATCCCCTTTTATATAAGGGTGAGGGGGAGTAACTGTTCCTGAACCTGGTGGTGCGAGTCCTGAGGCTCCTGTACCTTCTACCTGATGGCAGCAGCGAGAGGAGAGCATGGCCTGGGTGGTGGGGGTCTCTGATGATGAATGCTGCTTTCCTACGACAGTGTTTCTTGTAGATGTGCTCAATGGTTGGAAGGGTTTTACCTGGGATGGATTGGGCTGAACCCACTACCTTTTGTCTCACTTAGCTTATAGAAGGAAAACTTGGTCACTTTACCAAGTCAGGTCAATATTTGTTAAAAAAAAATGGGTGGTCAGTGTATGGGGTGAGCTGCAAGGGGAAATGGTTGAGGCAGGGACATGAACAATATTTAATAGATAGTTGGACACGGATAGATGTGAGAAAGTCTGTAGCTGCTGCAAATTACAGCAACGCACACAAAATGCTGAAAGAACTCAGCAGCCAGTCAACAACCTGTCCAGCTCTTGGCTCCATCCCTCCCCCTCCTGTCTTCTCCTATCATTTTGGATCTCCTCCTCCCCCTCCCACTTTCACATCTCTTATTAGCTCTTCCTTCAGTTAGTCCTGACGAAGGGTCTCGGCCCGAAACGTCGACTGTACCTCTTCCTAGAGATGCTGCCTGGCCTGCTGCGTTCACCAGTGACTTTGATGTGTGTTGCTTGAATTTCCAGCATCTGCATAATTCCTCGTATCTAAGAAACCCTTCAGTTTCAGGTCGAGATATCAATAGTTTGGACCTATCACCTGCTACCTTGCACTCCTTCTCCTCTCCCCATTTTCTTATTCTGGCTTCTTCCCTCTTCCTCTCCAGTCCTGATGAAGAGTCTCGACCCAAACCGTCGACTGTTAATTCATTTCCATAGTCTGCTCATTCCTGCCTGGTCTGCTGAGTTCCTCCAGCGTTTCGGACGTGGATGGGAAGGGTTTAGGGTATGGGCAAACGTGAACAAATTGGACTGGCTTGGACGGGGTACCTTGGTCAGCATGGATCAGATGGGCCGAAGCACCTGCTCATGTTATGTGTAACTATGACACCAGGTAACTCTGGACTCATAACAAGGCAACACAGACAAATTGCTGGAGGAACCCAGCAGGCCAGGCAGCATCAATGGAAATGAATAAACAGGCATGAGACCCCAGTGAAGGTTCTTGGCCGGAAATACCGACTGTTTATTCTTTCCATAGATACTGCCTCACCTGCTGAGTGCCTCCAGCATTTTGTTACTCTGGATTTCTTGTGTTCATAACAGTGCAGCTGATTTCTAACTGCTCTCAGAACGACTCAGCAAAACACTTAATTTTAGGGCAAATCGGGATGGGAAATAAAAGCTGAGCCTTCCCTGTGAAGCCCACATCCCACAAGCAATCAACGATTCAGAATTTTGAAGACTGGCGTTTGGTGATCGACGTGTCATGAGATTGATGTCAAAGGTCAAGGCTAAAGGACAAAGCAGAAGTCCAGCCATCGAGACTCTGTTGGCCAGAGCTGAGTCTGTGAATCTCTGCGAGTTCGCTGGGGCGCTGGAAGCCAAGAGTCTGCAGGCCCGTGTCTGTGTCGGCTGGAGGATGGAGCTGGAGGCCTGTCCTGGGCTTAAAGGACTGTAAATGGGGCTTGGTTTTATTGTTGTTTGTTGTGTTCATTGTCATCTTGCTGAGCATTCTGGGGCATACTATGGTGACAGTTGCAGGCTGCCCTCCCAGCACACCCTCTGGTGTGTTGGTTGTTCAGGAAACGATGCATTTTGCTGTGTATTTTGATGAACATGCAGCAAATAAGTTTGAATCTTGAATTGAACATGAATTTGCATGATCTCTCACCCACTACAAGGTAGGAGGTGTTGATCCAGGTGGTCAGTGGTGGTGTTAGACTGTCCAGCCACATCTTATAGCGTTGTGGAGCCATACAGTACAGTGACCGGCCCTTTGGTCCAAACTAAGTTGCCTGCCTGAGATGGTCCCATTTTCAAATTTGATTGAGGCTGCAGAATGTGAACACCAGTCCCTAACTTATTATGAAGGGCAGACATTTATAATTGCAGTTTTTGTTACAGTAGTTACTTGAACTCAAGTCTCCTTGCTTCCTTGATAGAATGCACATCATGCTTTGGGATTCTAATGGTGAAGATGTAGATTACTGAGCTAGTAGCCAGCATACTGGGCCATCGATCTAGAGGAACGGGTTTGAATCCTACCAGGGCAGCTGCAGAATTCAAATTCAGGGAATTAAATCGAATTGACTGTGGTCAATTATCTCTTGGTGTTGGTTAATGACGAAAAGAAAATCAAAGCAGAGCTGGTGAACATGAATGAGGGAGTATGGGTTGTGGGGGTACAGGGCAATAAGGATGATGAATTTGCTCTCCTGAAAGTCAACAACATTAAAGTCAAAGTCAAATTAAATTTAATATCAAAGTAAGTATACTGTATGTTACTGTACACCACCTTGAGATTAATTTTCTTACAGGGATTTACAAGAAAATAAACAAATACAACAGAATTTCTGATTCATTATACATAAACAAAGACTGACAGATAACCAAAGTGCAAAAGAAGACAATTTTGAGTAAATAAAAATAAAACTGAGAACTTGGAGTTCTTAAAAGTGAGTCTATACTGTACTTGAAGAACCAGTTCAGTGTTGGGGTGTGTAGTTATGCACACTGGTTCGGGAGCCTGATAGTTGTAGTTGTTCCTGAACCTGGTGGTGAGGGACTTAAGACTCCTATATTTCCAGCCCGATGGTAGTCATGAGAAGAGAGCATGGTCTGGTGGTGGGGTGGGGTTCCTTGATGATGGATGCTGCTGTCTTGTGGCAGCGGCCATTGTAGATGTGCTCAGTGGTGGGGACGGCTTTGCCTGTAAGCTCGCTCGAAGTTCAAAGTTCATTTATCATCCTTGAGTTTTGTCTCCTTACAGGCAGCCACCAAACAAAGACACCCATAAAGACCCCTAAACACCCGACGTGCAGAGAGAGAGAGAAAAAAATTGTGTGTACAATAGAACTGAGCAGTTAGCATTCGGAATAAAAGTGAGGCCATGGACATGAGGCCTAGAGCAGGCCGCAGCCTCAGCCTCAGCTCAGCAGAGAGCCGAGTCAATGGTGCACAGCAGTGGGCAGAACCGGCCCGAACCTTGCCCCTTATTCCGACACCCTGCCATTTCAATGTGTCTGACCCGGCGTTTCAATCGGACGTGGGAACATGGACATAGTGAGCTAAACGCCTTGCTTCTGGGAGACAGAATGGGGCTTATCACAGACATCCCACCTATCCCGGAAGTTCCGGGAGTCTCCCACATATGAATAGTGGCTCCCTGATGCCCGCAAATTATATACAATATCACGGAAATCAATTTTTTGAGAGCGAGCGAGAGAAAGCAAGAGAGAGCGCGAGAGCGACCATGAGAGAGAGCGCGCGTGCGAGAGAGAGCGAGAGCAAGCGAGCGAGCGAGAGTGCACAAACGAGGGCGAAAGCAAGCAGGAGTGTGTGAGCAAGAGAGTGAGAGAGAAAGCAAGAGCGCTTGAGAGCGCGCGAGCGACCACGAGAGAGAGAGAGAACGCGCCATGGCAGGGTGCTCCAAAAAAATATAAAACGTACGTCACCCCAGACTATACTAAAGTGTACCCCTGCCTAATAGGGGTCAAAATAATGACAGTGTTACTCGCTGCACTGTTTGCAACAGTGACTTTTCTATTGCCCATGGTGGATTAAGACTGTAAAAGATGTGTTGAGGTGAGTTTAACAGGTGTTGTTCGTTTATTAGCATAGCTAACGTTATTTAAACTAGCTGGCTAGCTGCTAAGGAGCTACTCTATTGCAGACATCCCACCTCTCCCGGAAGTCTCCCGCAAATTGATGGTGCTACCTCCCTGAAATGAGTTTTTGCAGGGTGGGATGTTGACTCTTTGAATGAAATATGTAACAGTATGGCAGAGGACAAGCCCTTGGGCCCATGAGGTTGTGCTGAACCAATTACACCAACTTAATCTCTCTTCCCCAGTTACTAACTATATCCCTCCTTTCTCTACATATTCATATACCCATCTAAGATTCTCTTAGACACTTCAATGCTATTTGTCTTCACTAACTCCCCTGACAATGCACTCTAGGCCTGTGCAAAAATCTCGCTTCACATATCTCCTTTATACTTCAACACAAAAGATTCTGCTGATGCTGTGAATCTGGAGCAAGACACAAACAGCAGGTCAGGCAGCAGCCTTGGAGGGGAACACACAGCTGACATTTCAGGCCGAGACCCTCCTTCAAGACTGACATCCTGCACGTCCTCTCACCTTATTACATGATGCCCTCCAGTACGAGACGTTTCACTCCTGGGAACGAGATACTGGCTGTCTGCTCTATTTATGCTTTGCATAATATTATAAATCTCCCCTCAGTCTCTGATGCCCTAGGGAAAACAGGCCTAGTCTGTTGAAATTCTCCTCATCGCATGTGTCTTCCAAACCTGCAGCATCCTGATAAATTTCCTCTGTAACACACACAAAATCCTGGAGGACCTCAGCAAGTCAGGTAACATCTTAATTAAAGGCATCCGTTAGTCTTGCGAGACCATGGATCTGCGCCTGGAAAGCCTTCACTCTCCAGGGCACAGGCCTGGGCAAGGTTGTATGGAAGACCAGCAGTTGCCCATGCTGCAAGTCTCCCCTCTCTATGACACCGATGTTGTCCAAGGGAAGGGCATTAGGACCCTTACAGCTTGGCACCAGAGCAATGTGTGATTAAGTGCCTTGCTCAAAGACACAACACGTTCCCTCGGCTGGGGCTTGAACTCACAACCTTCAGGTTGCTAGTCCAGTGCCTTAGCCACTTGGCCACGTGCCCACATCTATGGTAACATCTATGGAAAGGGTAAACAGACGATATTTCGGGCCAAGGCCTTACTTCAGGACTGAAAAGGAAGGAGTAAGACGCCAGAATAAGAATTCTCTGCACCTTTCTTCTGTCTCCATATCCTTCTTAGCAACCAGAATTGAGCAGCAAAGTCTAAAATTTTATAAAGCTGTAGGACTCATCCTGCAGTTGGAGCACAGTCAATGTGCATGGGTGAGTGGGTGGGTGGGAGGGAGAGAGGGAGGAAAGGGGCTTGTTTTGCTGTTTGGTTATTTATGGACTTCCATTAAACATCGTGGGCATGCTGTCTTGGGGGCAGAATGTGTGGTGTCACTTGTGGGCAGCCCCTAGCACATCCTTAGGTGTGTTCGATGTTAACGCAAGCAACACGTTTCACTCTAGGTTTTGATGTACATGTCATAAATAGATCTGAATGTGAATCATGACTTCCTAGCTCTTAAACCCAATGGTTCAAGGGCATTGAGAGGTGGACAGTAAATACCGACATTGCTAGCAATGACCACAACTTGAGAATGAATTAATTAAAAAAAAAATCTCTTGCGTATCCTAACAACCATATAAGCCCATAAAACTCAAAAAGACATAGGAGCAGAATTAGGCCATCTGGCCCATTGAGTCTGCTCCACCATTCCATCATGGCTGATTTATTATACCTCTCAACCTCACTTCTCCTGCCTTCTCCCCTGAACCTTTGAAGCCCTGACTAATGAAGAACTTGTCAACCACTGCTTTAAACTTACCCATAAATGACTTGGCCTCCACAGCCGGCTGTGTCAATGAAATCCCAGGAATCCTAGATCTCTCTAAAAGGTTGTGTGCAGAGCATACTCGTAGCCAGATAGGCGATGGAATTTGCTGCTGTTACCTTTGGCATGGCAAGTTGTACAATGTTACACTGTGTCACCTTGTGCCTCCCCCGTCCAACTACTGGATCTGAGTGAAATGTGAAGGGGTTTTCATCCTCCACTGACTCGTTTCCCCTGATTGATAAGGGAAGTGGATGCATTTTAAATAAACATAACTTCATTAATATTTCCCGTGCCAGCCCATGGTGTGAGGCAGTGCCTGACATGTGTAGCCATTTGCCAAGGTTCAAAGCTGCGAGCCTGTCAGTGTTCTGTCTCAGAGCTAAATGCCGCGCTGAGACAGAGATGGATGTCCAGCTCCTCCGAAGATCAGTCGTAATCCCACTGAGAGACCCAGAAACTGAAAGGAAGCAGAAGTAATTCTTTGCAGCAACCTTGCTCTGCCAGAAAGCTAATGCCTGTTAGACATCAGCTAGAGTTTCCTGAACTGAAGTAATGGATATATCCGCAGAGAAACTGCAGGGGAAAAAAAATGCCTCAAATGTGTCATCAGTGCACCAGCAATCACTGAGCTGACAAGCCTCAGACATTTCCAGATTTCACTTTTTAATGAGGACTGGAGATCATTCTACCCACCTTGACAGCTACAGCAGTGACAGCAGAGACTTCATTTTCCAATTGCTTTCCAAAGAACCTCATCAGAGGAAAAAATCTTGTTTGCTTTTCCCCTGTTGAATGATCCCACCCACCCCATTATCCTTGCTTGACTATTGGACCCTGAGAAACATATTAGACACGACGAGGGAAGCAAGGCAGGAAAGTAAATCAGAAACATGAAGGATTCTGCGGATGCTGGAAATCCAGAGTAGCACACACAAAAACTCTGCAGGTCAGGCAACATCCACGGAGAGGAATAAAGAGTCACCGTTTTGGGCCGAGACCCTCCATCACGACCGGGAAGTAAATGTTGGCCACGAGCATGACGGTAGGCAGGATGTCACCGCCCCAAAGCGCGGCGGCTGTAGGTCCAGGGATGCCACAGCATGTGAAACGATAAGGCTGAGGTGGAGGATGCAAGGGCATGCTCAAGGGGCTGAATGGTCTATCTCTGTACCAAATAAAAACGGAAAATGCTGGAAAATCTCAGCAGGTCGGGCAGCATCTGTGGGAAAGGAAACAGTTAACATTTCAGATTGAGGACACATATCTAGAAAGAGGGCTGGAACAGGACTTCCCAGAACAGTAAGGCTGATCGACACCTCGACCCACTGAACTATCCCTCCACAACCCCCACCACCACTAATTGTCAGAGTCATCATATGTACAGACGCTCCTGTGCCTAGTGTCACTTTATGGACATACAATCCATCTATGTATATAAATAAGCTATCTTATGTATTATGCTGTATTTATTGTGTTTTTTATTAGTGTCCTTTATCTTTTTTTTGTGTTGTGTTAGACCTGGTTCAACAACCGGGGGAAGGGTCTCAGCCCAAAGCATAGACTATTTACTCTTTTCCATAGGTGCTGCCTGACTGGCTGGCTTCCTCCATCATTTTGTGTGTGTGTTGCTTTGGATTTCCAGCATATGCAGATTTTCTTGTGCTTGTGGTAATAGCAACCATTTTGTTCTATTTTACACCTGCGTACGAGAAATGATATTAAACAATCTTGAAACTTAAAAGGGACTTTGACAAGACTGATTTTTATTACCTTGATTAAGTAGGGGAAGGGGGAAATGTGAGTGTCTTCTGCAAACACCTACGGTGGTTTGGTTTGCTGGGCCACTGGGTTTCAATAATTCATTGCTGGAAATGGAGACACGTATAGATCAGACCGGGAATCAGTGGTGGATGGGATCTACAGAAGATGGTGCTCAGAGGCCAAAGCCCTCTCCACCATTGAGCACATTTACAAGGGACACTGCCACAAGAAACCAGCATCCGTCATCAACAGCAACCCTCCACCCCTCACATCCAGACTTCTTGCTGCAACATCAGGCAGGAGGTACAGGAGCCACATGTCTCACGTCACCAAGTTCAGGAACAATTACTACCCTACAACCATCAAGATCCTGAACTAGTTTGAATAACTTCACCCACCTCAACAATGAATGGATTCCATAGCCTAAAGACTCACTTTCAATGACTCTACAACTCATGTTCTCAATATTACTTAAATATTCTTTATTTGCACAATCTGCCTTCTTTTTCACTTTGCTGTCTGTCTTGATGTTTACTGTTTCATAAATCCTATTGTCTTTCTTTATTTCCCTGTAAATTCTTGCAAGAAAATGAATCGCAATGTAGTATATGGTGACAGAGATGTAACTTGATAATAAATTTATTCTGATGTTGCCTTTGATTGGGCATGGGCCAGTAGAGTTTTGAATGAGCTTGAACTTCTAAAGTGTCGAAAGGTTTGATCTCCAGACATACTTTGTGTCGAGTTCTTACAACAATCTGGAATATTTATGATTACCATTTCTGACAGAAGCTTTAAATACCGGACTTATTTAATAAAATTAAACTCCTCAGCTGATCTTGTAGTGGGATTTGAACTCGCAATCTCAGATCATTAACCCAAACTGCCTGGTTGACGAACCTAATAAAGCAATTACCATGCTACTGTAGCCTAGGGTCTCTTTAGGTTATAAAATTAAAATCCAACTCAACAACAGCCAATTCAAAACTGGCCCCTGCACAACTAATTATAATTTTTTCATGCCCGACTCAACCAAGGGGATTTGAAGGAAATCAGTAGAAACGACCTGCTCTGCTGCTTATACATCGCTATTGATGAGGAATAGAGGATGCATGTGTTATTCTAAGCAAATTATTCTGACCTGAAACTAGTAGAGAATTGAGCCATCCTGAACTTAGACGTTTTTTTCTAACTAGTTCACCTTACATCAACGTTCAAAGTAAATTTATTATCAAAGTCTGTATTTGTCACCATATTCAACCCCGAGATTCATTCCCTTGTAGGCATTTACAGGAAAATAAAGAAATACAATAGAATTTATGAAAAACTATCCAAAAACAAAGATTGACAAATATCTAATGTGGAAAAGAAGTCAAATTGTGCAAATAAATAAATATCACTGAGAACATGAGTTATAGAGGTATTACTCTGCAGCCATCATGGACTTGAACCAAAGGGGATAACTTCACTCAACTTCACTTGCCTCATCATTGAAACGTCCCCACAACCTATCGACTTACTTTCAGAGACCCTTCAGCTCATAGTCTCGATAGTTCTTGGTTATTTAGTTATTATTACTATCTTGTTATATTTGTATTTGCACAGTTTCTTGTCTTTTGCACATTGGTCGTATGCCCAAGTTGGTGTGTTTAATTGATTCTGTTATGATTATCGTTCTGTGGATTTATTGAGTATGGCCACAAGACAATGAATCACAGGGTTATATATGCTGACATATATGAACTTTGATAATAAATTTACTTTGAACTTTGAGTTCTTGAAAGTGAGGCTGTAGGATGTGGAATCAATTCAATGTTGGAGGGAGTGAAGTTATCCACACTGGTTCAGGAGCTTAATGGTTGAAGGGTAATAACTGTTCCTGAACCTGTTGATGTGGGAGCTAAGATTCCTGTACATAGAACATAGAAGAGTACAGCACAGGAACAGCTCCTTCTGCCCTTAATGCTGTGCCAAATCAATTAGATTTTTAATCAAATAGAACTAAACTAATCGCTTCTGCCTACAAAATGTCCATATCCTTCCATTTTCCGGCAGGAGGAGAGAGAGCAGTGCACCAAGCGTGCGCAGCCCTCCGGTGAAAAATGATACCGTATCCGTTAAATAGGGGCCGTGGACAATTCTGATTTGATGGAGAGGGACGCGAAAGCACAGAGGAACATCTGGAGAAATTTCTGAAACGCTCGTTCGCTGCTGTCGTTACTGTGTGGTCGGGAACCTTCCGGAGAGTAGGCCTCAAAATCCCCGGCTTTGCCTGCTGTTGGCAACCGAGATTGAGGTCGAATCGTTTGGACAGAGATGGCGCTCAGTACTCGGTGTCGGAGGCTGATCGGAGACTCGAAGTTTTCGGACGACTCGGAGTCGGATTGTGGTCGGCATGGCAGGGAGAGTTTTTCTTCCTTCTCCTGTCTGCGTGAGATGTGGGACATTTGAGAGACTTTGAACTTTTTACTGTGCTCGTGGACCTCTTCATCAAGTTATGGTATTGTTGCACTGTTGTAACTATATGTTATAATTATGTGGTTTTGTTAGTTTTTTCAGTCTTCGTCTGTCCTCTGTTTTGTGATATCACACCGGAGGAAATATTGTATCATTTCTTAATGCATGCATTACTAAATGACAATAAAAGAGGACTGCGTGTCTTCATAATCTAATCTAATCTAATTTTCCTCATATTTATGTGCCTATCTAAACGTCTCTTACAAGTCTATAATATATTTGCCTCTGCCACCACCCCAGGCAGTGCATTCCAGGTGCCTACCACTTGCAAAAACCTTGCCCCTCACGCCTCCTTTGAAACAACCTCCTTCTCATCTTAGACGTTAAATCTTAAATCTTAAATTCTCATCTTAAGTCTCTCCTGCACAATGAATTGTAGAATCTTTGAAAGTGAGCTTGGTGGGCTGGGTACCTGTTCGAAGCAATGGACTCTGAGACACACTGTAGGCTGCTTCATGACTGGGGCTGATGCAGTCACTGTATTTTACCTGCTACTGAACAAGCTGCACAGGAGCTGTCTCCGACTCCTCTTTCCATACCAGTAAATTAGATACAGCGCAGAAATAATACTAATACTGTTTTTGTCTTCTTGCCACTTTATTCATCATAATAAATTTAATTAGCATGGTAGCATGAAGTTCTGTCTGTCCCAAACTGACATGCTGGTGTTCCACATGACACACACAACGATATAGGATGAAGGGATGTGTTAAGGTCCAATTACTCTCAGCTCTGATATCCAAAGGAAAGTTAGTACAGTGGTTATGTTACTGAACTAGCAATCCAACAGCCTCTATTAATGATCGAAAGATGTGAGTTTGAACCCAACCATGACAGCAGGGGAATTTAAATTGAGTTAATTAAATAATGTGAAATTACAAGCTTGTATATGTAATGGTAGTCATGAAACTACTGGGTTGCTCTTAAAAACCCATTAAGTTCACATATATCCTTAAGGGAAGGAAATCTTGCTGGCCTGGTCAATATACAACGCAAGACCTATGGCGATGTGGTTGACTCTTAATTGCCTTCTGAAATATCTTTGGAAGTTATTCAATTGTATAAAATTGCTCATACTTAAGGGTGATTAAGCTTTGGCAGTAAATGTTGAATTTATGAGACCATCAGAATAGCAAGACAGATTTGTGGACCTTTATTCTCGTCTTGGATTTCCCGTGATCCTTGCTAGCTTGGGAACAACTCAGCTTGCCTTGTCCTGCTGACACACTCAGGTTGGAGGAACAACACCTTATATTCCGTCTGGGTAGCCTCCAACCTGATGGCATGAACATTGACTTCTCTAACTTCCGTTAATGCCTCACCTCCCCCTCGTACCCCATCCGTTATTTATTTATTTATTTATTTATTTATTTATTTATTTATTTATTTATTTATTTATTTATTTATTTATTTATTTATTATTAATTTTTTTCTCTCTCTCTCTCCTTTTTCTCCCTTTGTCCCTCTCACTATACTCCTTGCCCATCCTCTGGGCATCCCCCCTCCCCCTTTCTTTCTCCCTAGGCCTCCCGTCCCATGATCCTCTCCCTTCTCCAGCCTCGTATCCCTTTTTCCAAGCACCTGTCCAGCTCTTAGCTCCATCCCTCCCCCTCCTGTCTTCTCCTATCATTTCGGATCTCCCCCTCCCCCTCCCACTTGCAAATCTCTTACTATCTCTTCTTTCAGTTAGTCCTGACGAAGGGTCTCGGCCTGAAATGTCGACTGTACCTCTTCCTAGAGATGCTGCCTGGCCTGCTGCATTCACCAGCATTTTGCATAAGTGTGTTGCTTGAAATTCCAGCATCTGCAGATTTTCCTGTGTTTTAGGTTGGTAGCGTAGCGTCATTACAGCGTCAGTGACCATCAGTCAGGATTTAATTCATGCCGCTGCCGGTAAAGGGTATACACATTCGTCTTGTTTCCGCCACACGCTCTGGTTTCCTCCCGCATTCCAAAGGCATACAGCTAGGGCTACGGTTAGTGAGTTGTGGGCATGCTATATTGGTGCCAGAAACATAGAAACATAGAAAATAGGTGCAGAAGTAGGCCATTTGGTCCTTCGAGCCTGCACCGCCATTCAGTATGATCATGGCTGATCATCCAACTCAGAACCCTGTACCAGTCTTCCCTCCATACCCCCTGATCCCTTTAGCCACAAGAGCCATATCTAACTCCCTCTTAAATATAGCTAATGAACTGGCCTCAACTGTTTCCTGTGGCAGAGAATTCCACAGATTCACCACTCTCTGTGTGAAGAAGTTTTTCCTAATCTCGGTCCTAAAAGGCTTCCCCTTTATCCTCAAACTGTGACCCCTCATTCTGGACTTCCCCAACATCGGGAACAATCTTCCTGCATCTAGCCTGTCCAATCTCTTTAGGATTTTATACGTTTCAATCAGATCCCCCCTCAATCTTCTAAATTCCAACGAGTACAAGTCCAGTTCATCCAGTCTTTCTTCATATGAAAGTCCTGCCATCCCAGGAATCAATCTGGTGAACCTTCTTTGTACTCTCTCTATGGCAAGGATGTCTTTCCTCAGATTAGGGGACCAGAACTGCACACAATGGCAACACCCCAGCTCGATCCTGGCTGATTTGATTTGGCACAAATGATACATTTTACCCTATGTTTTCATATTTCAATGTACCTTTGACAAATAAAGATAATCTTAAAAAAAAATTCTTTAAAGGGGAGACAGGGGAAACTGGCTTCACCAAGAAGTAGTTCGAGGTCAGAAGGGGCAAGAGAGGCAAAAACATCCTCATGACATCTAACACCCATAAAAGTTGCTGGTGAATGCAGCAGGCCAGGCAGCATCTCTAGGAAGAGGTACAGTTGACGTTTCGGGCCAAGACTCTTCGTCAGGACGAACTGAAAAACTGTATTCGAAGGGTTAGATTGAACTTGCCCTACAGCACTGTGCAAAAGTCTTAAGCACATATACTGTATATAGCTGGGGGGGGGGGGGGCATAAGACTTTTGCACAGTACTATATTTGTCAACATAGAGCGCGTTTACAATTCTGGCGGGAGCAACAGATGTTGGGAATGATGAGGGTGGAGCGCCAGGGGCGGGAGCGGGTGGCTGGTGCGGGTGCAGACACACCCAGCCCTTAGGCACCAGGCAAGGTCACTTGATTCCAAACAATTGGATTATTGATCAGCACGGAATATCTCCCTTCTCAATCTCTCCCCGTCCCTTCCCCCTTTCCCAACCATGATTCCTCTCTCCCCTATATATACATGTAGTATATCAAACAAGTAAATAGCACAAAAAGAAAGCAAAAATAGTGAGGTAGTGTTCATGGATTCATTGTCCATTTAGAAATCTGATGTTGGAAGAGAAGACATCCTTTGCTCCTGCCAGGTTTACAGACTCACTCTCCACTCTATCTTGACAACCACAGTACTGTGCAAAAGTCTTAGGCACCCTAGCTATAAGGGCACGTATATGTGCCTATGTTTTTTACACATTACTATATATATATCTTATTGTAATTTATAGTATATTTTAGTTTATTGCACTGTGATGCTGTCACAAAACAACAAATTTCACAACATACAGTAAAAGTGCGTGGTTGTCAGTTTGGCTTCAATAATCTGATTCAACTCAATTTGAACCCAAGTGTGACTGAGATGGGGTTCCTATTCTCCTGGCTTTAATGTAGCAAAATCTTGCGAGATGCTTGCACAACCCAGCGTGTGAATCTCTACATCACTGATTTTAGCATTATAATTCAACCTGCCTGACACACACAGAGCCTTCAGGCATTTATTGTAGCCAAAAAAGCATTCCATGCCCAGGACCATTGTGTCCAATCAAGCGTGGCTTCTTCCTGCACATCAGTACCATGGAAACCAACTTGAAGCAATTTCATGGCATTAAGTACAACTCTCGGAAGGTTTTGAATGGATGCCAGTTGCAGACTTATCAGTTAAGAACTTCCATCCGCATTAAGGGCAGGCAATGCCAGGGTTTGACCTGAAATGTTAATTGTTTCTCTTCTGCAGACGTTGCCTGATCTTTCGAGAGTTTCCACCATTTTCTGTTTTGACTTCATCTTTCCAGCATCTGCCAATTTTTTTTTAATGTTTGCCTGCATTGGCTGACTTCCACTCAGTGGAATCTCCTCCCACAGTTAAATGTTTGGCATATATAAGGAGCTCCTTCATTCTTACAAAGGAGACGCTCAGCAGGTCAGGCAGCATTTATGGAGGGAAATGAACAGTTGATGTTTTGGGTTGAGACCCTTCATCAGGACTGGAAAGAAAGGGAGAGGGAGCCAATATAAAAAGGTAGAGGGGAGAGGTGAAGTAAGAGCTGGTAGATGATAGGTGGATTCAGATGAGGGGATTGATAGAAATAATGTCTGCAGCTGGGAGATGATAGGTGAAAGTGACAAAGGGCTGAAGATGATGGCATCTGAGAGAAGAGTAAAATGGGAGGGAGGTGGGAGGAGTGTGTGGCTGAAGGGAAGATGGAGAAAGTGAGGGGTGGGGAGAAATGGGGTGATGGGAGCCAGATGGATCAGGAATAGAAAGAATAGAAAGACAAATGAAAAGGAAAAAGGGCAAAAGTGGCAGAAGGGGAACGGTAATCTGAAGTCTGAAAATTCAATGTTCATGTACTGTACATCTTATCCAGGTATCATCTTCCTTCACCTGTTTTAACTTGTCACCTGCAAGTTCTTATTCCATCCCTTCCCTCCACCTTATCTTGACTATCTCTCCCATTCATAGTCATAGTCATACTTTGTTGATCTCAGGGGAAATTGGTTTTCGTTACAGTTGCACCATAAATAATAAATAGTAATAAAACCATAAATAGTTAAATAGTAATACGTAAATTCTGCCAGGAAATAAGTCCAGGACCAGCCTATTGGCTCAGGGTGTGTGACCCGCCAAGGGAGGAGTTGTAAAGTTTGATGGCCACAGGCAGGAATGACTTCCTATGACGCTCTGTGTTGCATCTCGGTGGAATGAGTCTCTGGCTGAATGTACTCCTGTGCCCACCCAGTACATTATGTAGTGGATGGGAGACATTGTCCAAGATGGCATACAACTTGGACAGCATCCTCTTTTCAGACACCACCGTAAGAGGGTCCAGTTCCATCCCTACAACATCACTGGCCTTATGAATGAGTTTGTTGATTCTGTTGGTGTCTGCTACCCTCAGCCTGCTGCCCCAGCACACAACAGCAAACATGATAGCACTGGCCACCACAGACTCGTAGAACACCCTCAGCATCATCTGGCAGATGTTAAAGGACCTCAGTCTCCTCAGGAAATAGAGACAGCTCTGACCCTTCTTGTAGACAGCCTCAGTGTTCTTTGACCAATCCAGTTTATTGTCAATTCGTATCCCCAGGTATTTGTAATCCTCCACCATGTCCACACTGACCACCTGGATGGAAACAGAGGTCACCGGTATCTTAGCTATCCTCGGGTCTACCACCAGCTCCTTAGTCTTTTTCACATTAAGCTGCAGATAATTCTGCTCACACCATGTGACAAAGTTTCCTACTGTAGCCCTGTACTCAGCCTCATCTCCCTTGCTGATGCATCCAACTATGGCAGAGTCATCTGAAAACTTCTGAAGATGACAAGATTCTGTGCAGTAGTTGAAGTCCGTGGTGTAAATGGTGAAGAGAAAGGGAGACAAGACAGTCCCCTGTGGAGCCTCAGTGCTGCTGATCACTCTGTTGGACACACAGTGTTGCAAGCACACGTACTGTGGTCTGCCAGTCAGGTAATCAAGAATCCATGACACCAGGAAAGCACCAGTCCGGGTGAAGGACCTCGACCCGAAATGTCAATTGTCCATTTCCATAAGACCATAAGACATAGGAGCAGAATTAAGTCATTTACCCCATTGAGTCTTCTCTGCCAGTCCATCAGGGCTGATTTATCATACCTCTGAACCGTATTCTCCTGAATTGTCCCTGTAACCTTTAATGCCCTTCCTAATCAAAAGTTTATCAACCTCCACTTTAAATATACCCAATGACATGGCCTCCACAGTTGTCAGTGCCAATGAATTCCACAGATTCATCACTCTCCGGCTAAAAAAATTCCCCCTCATCTCTGTTCTAAAGGAATGTCCTTTAATTCAGAGGCTGTGCGTTCTGAACCTAGTCTCTCTCACTATAGGAAACATCCTCGTCACATCCACTCCATCTAGGGTTTTCAATAGTCAATATGTTTCAATGAAATCTCCCCCCCCCCATTCTTCTAAACTCCAGCAAGTACAGGCCCAGAGCCATCAAATGTGTCTCATACATTAACCACGTTAACCCCTTCATTCCCAAGGTCATTCCCCTGAGCCTCCACTGGATCTTCTCCAACACTAGTACATCCTTTCTTAGAAAAGGGGCCCAAAACTGCTCAGAATCACAATTTCCATCGTAGATACAGCCTGACCTACTGAGTTCCTCCAGCACCTCTCTGATGTTGCCTTAGAATCTACTGTCTCCTGATTCTTAGTGTGGAAGGAGTATATCATCTTAATACTGAGAGACTTTGACCCTCCTAAGTTGACAAGCATGCACCTAACACAGTTTGAATTGCTTCTGTCAAGCTGTACTTGAGAGTATAATTTCAAGAACCAAAGATTAATTTCATTGCTACAGGCAAACTCGTCAGAGAATAAGGCAGTCTATTATTCATGCGTTATTTGTGGCATGCACTTGCATGGGTTTTTTGCTTTACAGTAGACTGCCATCCAAAAGATTATACAACCATATGATACAGGAGCAGAAATAGGCCATTTGGCCCATCGAGTCTGCTCTACTATTTCATCAGGGCTGATCCATTTTCCCTCTCAGCCCCAGTCTCCTGCCTTCTCCCTGTATCCCTTCATGCCCTGACTAATCAAGAACCCATCAACCTCTGCCTTAAATATACCCAATGACTTGGCCTCCACAGCTACTTGTGGCAATGAACTCCACATATTCACCACTCTCTGGCCAAAGAAATACCTCTTTCTTCATTTTAAAAGTACATCCTGAGGCTGTGTCCTCTGGTCTTAGATTCCCCGTCATAGGAAATATCCTCTCCACATCCACTTTTCGAGGCCTTTCAACATTCGATAGGTTTCAATGAGGTCACCCCCGTTCTTCTGAATTCCAGTGAGTAGATGTCAAGAGCTTCTCATATGACAAGCCATTCAAACCCAAGATCATTTTTGCGAACCTCCTTTGAATCCCCTCCAATGTCAGCACATCCTTTCTTAGCTAAGTGGTCCAAAACTGTTCACAATACTCCAATCGAGGCCTCACTAGTGCTTTATAAAGCTTCACCCGTTACATCTTTGCTTTTATATTCTAGTCCTCTTGAACTGAATGCAGTGCCTTGAACAAGTCATTTTCATGGATAGAATGACAGTGTTTACTGAGGATGAGCTGCAAGAAACATTACACCACACAGACAAGCCAGCCCTTTCAACATGTCCACTCTGGAGACTCAAGAGACTGCAGTTGCTGGAATCTGAGCAAGAAAATAAAAACGTTGGAGGGACTCAGTGGGCCGAACAACACGTGTGGAGGGAAATGGACAGTCAACACTTCAGACATTTCAACATTTCTACAGTTGTGGACATGCTTCGTTGGTGCTGATAGCATAGGTTCACTATCGGCTGCCCACAGGGCATCCTTGGATTGTGTTGCTCGCTGACACGAAGCAACGCATTTCACTGTACGTTTTGATGCACACTTCAGATTGAGAGCCTTCTTCCTGACCTCCCTGATGTCGAAAGATGAATTTCATTTATCACATGCACATCGGAACATACGATGGGATGCGTCGTTTTGTGCCAATGGCCAACCACGGTCCGAGGATGTGCTGGGCTCAGCCCACAAGTGAAGCTGTGCCTCTGGCGCCAACATAGCATGTCCACAACTTACTCGGAATGTGGGAGGAAACCGGAGCACCCGGAGGAAACCCAAACAGTCAAAGGGGCAATGTACAAACTCCTTACAGCTGGTGGCATGAATTGAACCCTGATTTCGGCACTGTGAAGCATTACATCAACTGCTATCCTACCATGCTGTTCCACTTCCTACTCTCCTCCATCAACCTGTTCCGCCATGCCCTCGCTCCCAATGTATACATTGATATGTATTTGCAATAGTATGTAATGAAACATGACTGACTTAGGCAGGATAGAGAGAGTGGTTTTCAATGTCAGATGTGATGGAGTAAAATCACATCTAGAGGAATCAGGGCAGGAGAGAAAGGAGAATTTACACAACAACCGAGAATGTGCTTCGTAGGGATGTTTCCTGGTGGGATAGCATAGACTTGATGGGCTGAATGGTCCCTTCAATGCTGTAACAATTCTATAATTCCTAACTCTACCCATTCTGCTGAATTTAAAGTACATCTTGGCCTCAGTTGGTCTTCACGGAGGTAAATTTCACTCTCAGAATCAGAATCAGGTTGAATATCACTGGCATATGTGTGAAATTTGTTTTGTGGCAGCAGTACATTGCAATACATAAGAATAAAACATACATTACAATAAGAAATATATATAAGCATAGTTATATATGTACAGTACAGTGTACAGTAATACACTGCAGAAATTTTAAGTATTACACTGTGCCGCTGCACAAAACAGTAACCAATTTCATGATGTGTGTGAGTGATGATAAACCTGATTCTGATATGGGTCTCTATTGTGGACTGAGAGTGGGAAGGGGACAGCGAGAGGGGGAATCATGTTTGGGAAAAGGGGAAGGGAGATGGGAGGGGGTGGGAAGTACCAGATAGACACGCCAAAATGATCAATAAACCAACTGTTTGGGATCAAATGACTTTGCCTGGTGTCTCAGGACTGGATGTGTCTGCACCCATGCCAACCCCCAGCCCCTGGCACTTCTTTGCTACATGTCCCACACCCCATCTACAGCGCCCCACCCTCACCATTCCCAACCTGCTTTGCTCCTGCTAGATTTATAAACTTGCTCTCTGCTCAACATTGACAAATGCAGTACTCTGCAAAAGTCTTGGGCCCCCTAACTATATATATACAGTATATGTGCCTAAAACTTTTCCACAGTATTATATTATATATAGAAAATTAAACAAGTAGTACAAAAAAAGAGCAAAAATAAGAGGTAGTGTATCCAGGTTCATTGTCCATTCAGAAATCGGATGGTGGAGGGAAAAGAAGCTATCCCTAAGACAATGAGAGTGCGTCTTCAAGCTCCTGTACCTCTTTTTTTCCTCACCAGTCTCTTACAAAAGTTGTTTCTCTTAACTTCTATATGACCACAAAGAACAATAGGAATGGAAGCAGGAGCAACCCATTTGGTCCCTTTCAACTGTTCTGGTGTTTAATAAGATCTTGATTGATATTTTACCTTAGAAACATCTTCCTGTACTAATCTATATCCTTTTATTCCCATAATATCTAAAATCTATCAATCTCTGTCCTGAACAAATTCAGAGAGCAAAGCTCCTCAGCTTTCTTTGTTAAAGATTTCGAAAACAGCATAAGATCATAATGCTTTCTCCCTCACAGATGCTGCCTGACCTGACCTACTGAGTATTTTCAGCATTTTCTGCCTTTCATTTCTGCCTTGAAGCTTCTATAGTGTTTTGCTATTAAGATAATTGAAACGTGCCTACTATTCTAGGAACTAAATAAAAAGAATACATAAGTATATTGCTCCCATTTCATTCAATCTCACTGGATAAGCCTATAATTTTGTATGCAGATATATTAATCCTAGGCAGAGAAATGACAGAATTTCACATCAAGCACTGAGTGAAATATTGATTCACTTTTTTGTTCCATTTTGATTGTTTTTAAAATGGATTTAAAGCATTGGTTTTATTGCTGAGACAATTACTGATTGAGACCTGACTGAACCAAAAACTCCTTCAGCAGTTGCTACAGATCTTATCAGGGGTCACCCGCAGTGGTAAAGTCAAGGGGGAGGTTCCAGTAAACAGCGATCCAACCAAGCCATCAACCGTGGAGCTGGCAGAAGATGATGACACGTCACGACATAGTGAAGGCGGATGAAGGCAGCGAGTAGTGAAGGGTTCCCAGCCATCTTGTACTCCCTGTCACTGGACCCTGACCCCAATCTGTCAAGGAAAGTGAGGCTGAGCCCATGCATCAGCTTCCTTGTGTTAAAAAAAAGTCACGCACAAGCGTTCCATGAGAAGATGGCGGCGCAACACAGCTCGCAGCGGCCACTCCAGTGGTGAAATCTGTTACCTGTCAAGTAGGGTGCCGTGCACAATCCTGATTTGATGGAGACGGACGTGAAAGCATGGAGGAACATCTGGAGAAACTTCTGAAATGCCTGTTTCGCTGCCGCTGCTACTGTGTGATCCAGAATCTCCGGAGGGGAAGGCCCCGAGTCCTCAACGAAGCGCTCGGCGGAGGATGGTGCTTGGTGCTCGGTGTCGGAGGGCTGGTCGGAGGCTCGAAATTTTCGGACAGATTCAGAGTCAGCTGTGGTCGGGTGCTTCCAATGGTGCTGCATCGGCAAGTTTGCGGCGCTTCGAGGTTCATGGCAGAGAGAGTTTCTCCCTTCTACCATCTGTGTGAGATGATGAGTCTATTGGGACTTTGAGACTTTTTTTTACCATGCCCATGGTCTGCTCCTTATCAAATTACGGTATTGCTTTGCACTGTTGTAATTATACGTTATAATTATGTGGTTTTGTCAGTTTTAGTCTTGGTTTGTCCTGTGTTTCTGTGGTATCACCCTGGAGGAACATTGTATCATTTTTTAATGCATGCATTTCTAAATGACAACAAACGAGGACAGAGTGTCCGCATAATCTAATATAATCTAATCTAATCTCTATTAAGGGAATCAAATTAATTTCAGATTCCTGCACATTCCCACAGACTTCCAATGTTTTCCTTGTCAGGTAGATTTGCAGTTCCTTCGAGGATGGAGTCTAACCTGCTTCCCCCATCTCTGCAGGTAATGCAATCCCAGTCAATAAACACAAGAGATCCTTTAGCTGCTGGAAATCCAGAGTAACACACACAGAATCCCTACAACAGGTCGTGAGGACTGCCAAGAGGATGACCGGGATCTCTCTTCCACCCGTCCGAGATTTTTATCAGGAGTTCTGTGTACACAGTGCCGATAGCATTGCCGTGATCCCTCCCATCCATCTGGCAATCTCCTTAGCCCTCCTACCATCAGGAAGGAGTTACCATAGCATCAAGCCAAGGATTGTTATGATGGGAAACAACTTCTTCCCTCAGGCTGTGAGACTACTGACCTCCCAGCCACCATCCAGGTCTCACCGCGTATGAAGTGCCAGTAACGTTCTACTGTTTACTTTCTAACTTGTGCTGTAAATGCAACTTATTGTAAATTTAATTGTGATAATATTACTTTATGTGTCATGTGTGAGTTATATGCACTGTGTTGTGGACCTTCTGTGTCTGTGTTTCGTTTGGAGATATGCATATGTATGTATGTATGTTTGAATGATGACAAACTTAAACTCGAACTGAAAATGCTGGAGGAAAACAGCAGGCCAGGGAGCATTTATGGAAGCGAAACACAATCAACCTTTTGAACCAAGACCCTTCATCACTGCCTTCTCCACCAACCTTTAATACCCTGATTAATCAAGAATCTATCAACCCCACTTGGAGTACTGTGTTCGCTGTTGTGTGCTGGGGCAGCAGGCTGAGAGTAGCAGACACCAACAGAATCAACAAACTCATTCATAAGGCCAGTGATATTGTGGGGATGGAACTGGACTCTCTGACGGTGATTTCTGAAAAGAGGATGCTGTCTAAGTTGCATGCCATCTTGGGCAATGTCTCCCATCCACTACATAATGTACTGGGTGGGCACAGGAGTACATTCAGCCAGAGACTCATTCCACCGAGATGCAACACAGAGCATCATAGGAAGTCATTCCTGCCTGTGGCCATCAAACTTTACAACTCCTGCCTTGGAGGGTCAGGCACCCTGAGCCAATAGGCTGGTCCTGGACTTATTTCCTGGCATAATTTACATATTACTATTTAACTATTTATGGTTTTATTACTATTTTATTATTTATGGTGCAACTGTAACGAAAACCAATTTCCCCCGGGATCAGTAAAGTATGACTATGACTATGACTATTTCTGGTCGCCTCACTACAGGAAGGACGTGGAAACCATAGAAAGGCTGCAGAAGAGATTTACAAGGATGTTGCCTGGATTGGGGAGCATGCCTTATGAAAACAGGTTGAGTGAACTTGGCCTTTTCTCCTTGGAGCAACAGAGGATGAGAGGTGACCTGATCGAGATGTATAAAATGATGAGAGGGGATTGATTGTGTGGATAGCCAGAAGCTTTTACCCAGGGCTGAAATGGCTAACACGAGAGGGTACAGTTTTAAGGTGCTTGGAAGTAGGTACAGAGGAGATGTCTGGAGTAAGTTTTTTACGCGGAGAATGGTGAGTGTGTGGAACGGGCTGCCAGCAGTGGAGGTGAAGGGGGAAACGAGAGGGTCTTTTAAGAGACTCCTGGACAGGTACATGGAGCTCAGAAAAATAGTGGGCTATGGGTAAGCCTAGATAATTCCTCAGGTAAGGACATGTTTGGCACAGCTTTGTGGGCCGAAGGGCCTGTATTGTGCTGTAGGTTTTCTATGTTTCTATGTTTCTAACCTCCACTTTAAATATACTCAGTGACCTGGCCTGCACGGCTGCCTGTGGCACAGATTCACCACCCTCTGGCTAAAGAAATTCCTCCTTATCTCTGTTCTAAAAGGGATGTCCATCTATTGTGAGTCTATGCCCCTTGGTCCTAGATTTCCCCACTGTAGGAAATATCCTCTCCACAGCCACTTAATTTAGGCTACTCAATATTCGATAGGTTTCAATGAAATCCTCCCCACCACTCATTCTTCTAAACTGCAGTGAGTACAGGCTCAGAGCCATCAAACGCTTTTTATACATTAACCCCTGCATTACCAGGATCATCCTCATGAACCTTCTCTGGATCCTCTCCAATGCCAGTATATCCTTTCTTAGGTAAGGGGACCAAAACTGCTCACAATACTCCAACAGCAGTCTGATTAATGCCTTATAAAGGCTCTTCGGTCCAATGCACCTCTGCTGGCACTTTGAAAGATCTGATTAGTCCTCTTTACCTCTGTGTTTTCCTCGTAGCCATGGCGATGACTCTGCTCCGAGAACAGATTTGGAATGCCCTTGTGAAGCCTTATTCCGTTCAATGCCTGACATAGTCCCGAATGCAATATTGATGATGGATAATTGTCTGTCTGTATCCAGATCTAACGCTGTACTCCTATTTCCAGAATCAGGTTTATTATCACCGGCGTGTGTTGTGAAATCTGTTAACTTAGCAGCAGCAGTACAATGCAACACATGATAATATATATAAAAAAATAAGTATATCTATGTATGAAGAAGAAAAAGAAAACCCTTAACTCTGAGTGGAGTCATCGGGACGCTGTCATGATGGGGTTTTTTTAGAAGGCTTTCTTATTTTTACGAGGCCAAGTTGCTAGCTTGACGCTCAACCCAGCACGGATGGAAAGCGTGCAAGGGAGCCAGCTGGATTCGAACTCGGGAGCCTTCGTTCCGAAGTCCGGTGCTGATGCCACTACGCCACCAGCCGGCCAATATGTATGTATATTAACTAGTTAAATTAAAAATAGTGCAAAAACAGAAATAATATATATAAAAAAGTGAGGTAGTGTTCACGGGTTCAATGTCCATTTTGGAATCGGATGGCAGAGGGGAAGAAGCTGTTCCTGAATGGCAGGGTGTGTACCTCCTTCCTGACGGTAACAATGAGAAGAGGGCATGTCCTGGGTGATGGACACCAGCTTTCTGAGTCACCGCTCCTTGAAGATGTCTTGGATACTATTGAGGCTAGTACCCAAGTTGGAATTAATTGTACAACTTCCTGCAGCTTTTTTCAGAACTGTACAGTACCCCCCCACCACCCCCACCCCCCATACCAGACAGTGATGCAGCCTGTCAGAATGCTCCCCACAGTATATCTAGAGAAATTTTTCAGTGTTTTAGATGAGAAACCAAATCTCTTCCAACACCTAATGAAATAGAGCCGCTGTCGTGCCTTTTTTATAGCTGCATCGATATGTTGGGACTAGGTTCAATGCGGACTGTCTCCTGCTATCACAAGCTCTAACCACGGTAGAAATGAAAGCTTAATTGCTGCCCTCTGTATACCTGGTGCATGGAGAGCATTTGTCGCTGTCCCAGTGCTCCGTGACTCAATTACAAATACCTGTTATTATGTTTTGCCATTTATAGGCACACCGCCCATCTAAGAGCACCAGTTCCAGCAGTGCAGGACCAATCTGTGTCCCTCTGTGTTTCTACGTCCTATTGCTCCTCCTGTGTCAACAGTGGCTCAGTGCGTAACGTCTGTGCCTCCGTACACAATGAGGAGGGTTCCCCAGAGAGCTGAGAACAAGTCCTGTGTTCATTGTAGTGTGATTGCATGTGCTCAGAATGCAACAATAGAGGCTCCGTGTCTGAATGTGTGTGCATATGTGCATGCATGTGAATTTGTGTGTGTTTTTGTTTGTGTGTGTGTGTGTGTGTGTGTGTGTGTGTGTGTGTGTGTGTGTTTTTGTGTGTGTGTGTGTGGGTGGGTGGGTGTGTGTGTGTGTTTGTGTGTGTGTGTGTGTGTGTGTTTGTGTGTGTGTGGGTGTGTGTGGGTGTGTGTGTGTGTTTGTGTGTGTGTGTGTGTGTGTGTGTTTGTGTGTGTGTGCGTGTGTGTGTGTGTGTGTGTGTGTACATGTGTCTTGGAATTCACTTAAGCAAGTGAGAATGAGGAGAGTCCCAGGACTTTTTCACCCAGAGAGTTGTGGATCTGTGGAATGCTCTGCCTCAGAAGGCAGTGGAGGCCAATTCTCTGGATTCTTTCAAGAAAGAGTTAGATAAAGTCCTTAAAAATAGTGGAGTCAAGGGATATGGGGAGAAGGCAGGAACGGGGTACTGATTGTGGATGATCAGCCATGATCACAGTGGATGGTGGTGCTGGCTCGAAGGGCCGAATGGCCTACTCCTGCACCTATTGTCTATTGTCTCTTGACTTTCTATTAGTTTGTATATCAAAGGGTATCCAGGGAAATCCTAGTTAGTTCCCCTTAGTGACCAAACTTGCAATTGGTATGGAGCCAGGTGAGGTAAAAGTGAATAATGCTCCTCTGCATCCACTGAAAACATAGTCATAGTCATAGTCATACTTTATTGATCCTGAGGGAAATTGGGTTTTGTTCCAGTTGCACCAGCCAAAAATAGAGTATAAATATGGAAAGAACAGAGTTCAGGGAGGGTCTGTGTGGGGAGTGGTGGGGGGGGTGGGTGGATAATCTGGAGCAGCTCAGTGTAAGGAAGGAGGAGGTGTTAAATGTTATGGGATGCCTAGGGATTAATGTATCTTCTGAGCCAGATGAGGTTGCCCCGGGGAGCAAGGAAAATGATATTCAGAGCTCTGAAGGAGAATTCTGCATCTTAATTCACTCCAGGTAAGTTAGAGGAAGTCTGGAGGATAGATAATGTAGTTCTCTTCTTTAAGGAAGGCCATAGAGATAAGACAGACAACTGCAGTACAGTCTGACGAGTCTTACTGTGTATCAGTTTTAGGAAAATGACTGGAAAAAGTCCTAAGGAAAAGGATCTATGTACATTTGGAAAGGCAGGAACTGATCAGGGATAATTGATAGTCGATGTTTCGGGCCGAGACCCTTCGTCAGGACTAACTGAAAGAAGAGATAGTGAGAGATTTGACTTTCAAATCCCTTACTACCCCTTCTTTCAGTTAGTCCTGACGAAGGGTCTCGGCCCGAAACGTCGACTGTACTTCTTCCTATTGATGCTGCCTGGCCTGCTGCGTTCCACCAGCATTTTGTGTGTGTTGCTTGAATTTCCAGCATCTGCAGATGTTCTCGTGTTCAGGGATAATTGACACAGTTTTGTGTCGGGGACATCCTGCCTGTACAATTACAAGCTTCTTTGAGGAGGTAATTAAGATGATAGATGAGAGCAGGGCAGTAAGTGTTGTCTATGTGGACTTTAGCAAGCCGTTTCACAGGGTTCAGCATGAAAGCCTAGTCCTGAAGGTTAAGGCGCATGAAATCCAAGGCCTGCTGGCTAATTGAATCCAAAATTTGGCTTGGTGATGGGAGATAGAGGGTGGTGGTAGAAGAATGTCTTTCTGATTGGTGGATGCCCCGGACCCTTGTAATTGTGACATATATTAACATAAGAGATTCTGCAAATGTTGGAAATCCAGAGCAACACACACAAAATGCCAGAGGCAGCATCTATAGAGAGGAATGAACAGTCCATGTTTCAGGCAGAAGCTCTTAATCAGGACTTGATGAAGAGTCTCGGCCTGAAATGTTGACTATTTACATACAGTACTGTGGAAAAGTCTTAGGCACCCTAGATTTTTTATATAGTTTCAGATGGTATGGCCTCCACAGAGCCTCGATTACAACATCATCAAGGACTCCCAAGTCCCTTTGCACCTCAGTTTTTCATATTTACTCTCCATTTAGAAAATAGTCAACCCTTTCATTTCTTCTACCAAAGTGCATGACCATACACTTCCCAACACTGGACTCCATCTGCCTTTACTTTGCCCATTCTTCTAATCTGTCTAAGTCCTTCTGTAGCCTCTCTACTTTCTCTAAACCATCTGCCTCTCCACCCATTTTCATATCATCCGCAAACTTTGCAACAAAGCCATTAAGTCTACCATTCAAATCATTGACATATAACGTAAAAAGAATTGATCCCAACACAGACCCCTGTGAAACACCACTAGTCACCAGCAGTCAGCCAGAAAAGGCACCCTTTATTCCCACTCCTTGCCTCCTGCCAATCAGCCACTGCTTTATCCATGCTAGAATCTTCCCTGTAATACCATGGGCTTGTAGCTTGTTAAGCAGCCTCATGTGTGGCAGCTTGTAAAAATCCAAGTACACAACATCAACTGATTCTCCATTGCTACTTCATCAAATAATTCCAATAGATTTGTCAGGCAAGATTTTCCCTTGAGGAAACTATGCTGACTACAGCAACACACACAAAATGCTGGTGAACGCAGCAGGCCAGGCAGCATCTCTAGGAAGAGGTACAGTCGACATTTCGGGCCGAGACCCTTTGTCAGGACTAACTGAAAGAAGAGGTAGTAAGAGATTTGAAAGTGGGAGGGGGAGGGGAAGACCCGAAATGATAGGAGAAGACAGGAGGTGGAGGGATGAAGCTAAGAGCTGGAAAGTTGATGGGCAAAAGGGATACGAGGCTGGAGAAGAGAGAAGATCATTGGATGGGAGACCTAGGGAGAAAGAAAGAGGGAGGGTGGAAAACCCAGAGGATGGGCAAGGAGTTATAGTGAGAGGGACAGAGGGAGAAAAAAAAAGAAAGAAAAAAAAGGGAAAAAAATAAAATAAAATAAACAAACAAACAAACAAACAAATAAATAAATAAATAAGGGATAAGGTACAAAGGGGAGATGGGGCATTAACGTTAGTTAGAGAAGTCAATGTTCATGCCATCAGGTTGGAGGCTACCCAAACGGAATATAAAGTGTTGTTCCTCCAACCTGAGTGTGGCTTCATCTTGACAGTAGAGGAGGCCGTGGATAGACATGTCAGAATGGGAATGGGACGTGGAATTAAAATGTGTGGCCACTGGGAGATCCTGCTTTCTCTGGCGGACAGAACATAAGTGTTCAGTGAAATGGTCTCCCTGCCTGCGTCGGGTCTCGCCAATATATAGAAGGCCACATCGGGAGCACCGGATGCAGTATATCACCCCAGCCAACTCACAGGTGAAGTGTCACTTCACCTGGAAGGACTGTCTGGGGCCCTGAATGGTGGTAAGGGAGGAAGTGTAAGGGCATGTGTAGCACTTGTTCCGCTTATAAGGATAAGTGCCGGGAGGGAGATCGGCGGGAAGGGATGGGGGGGGGGGTGAATGGACGAATGATTACAGCCTATTTTATCATATGTCTCCAAGTACCCTGAGACTTCATCCTTAACAATCAATTCCAACATCTTCCCAGCCACTGAGGTCAAACTAACTGGATCTGAACTGAACTGAACTGAAATGCACTTTTTGATTTCGTATTTTATATTCTGTGTTTTTGCTCATCTTTTGTTGCCATTTGTGTGATATTTTTGTGCATGGGGATAAGGGGGAGGATTGATGTCTGATATTTTTCTTTGAACAGTTTAGTCCTGTGTTCTTTGTCTCGTGACTGTCTGTGGGAAAGACAAATCTCAGGGTTGTATACTGTATACATACTTTGATAATAAATGTACTTTGAATCTTGAATCTTTGAATACAGGAGAAAAGATCTTGGGAAGTCAAAGAGACATAGAACATGTACACATAATGGTAAGGCAATAAGAAATGTCGTCTGGTATGGAGACCCCAAAACATGGGATTGGAAGAAGTTGCACTGAAGATTGAGAACTCAGCTAGCTCCATCACAATGCTCACCTGCCCACCACTGTGGACATCTTCAAATGCAGTGCCACACGAAGGGAGCATCCATTATTAAGGACCCTCACGATCCAGGACATGTCCACATCTTATTACCACCATCAGAGAATTGGGATTTATGAGATTGCGCTAGCAGAATCCAGATGTGCTAGGCCAACTGGTTCCCTTCTGTGCCACCACAACATCAGCGATCTCGAATGTTCTCCTTGGTCTGGAGTATCCTAAAAATTCCCCAGTCTTTCCCAAAAATTCAGAAAATTCCAGAAAACTGAAAACCTTATGCACCACAGACTTTGATATAGCAGCTATCACCTCAGCAAACAAGGCACAAAACCTTGTTTCCACTTTAGTAACAAGTAACTATTTTTAGAATGAAAACACACTATTCGCCCTTTGCTTTGCTCTCTCATTAATTATGCTTTAAAGAGCAAATATAATCAAATTTGGGTTAAAAATAATGTTAGGAGCTGGTGCGTGTCTCACAAGTTGAGGCAATTAGCTCTAATCATCAATAATGGAGTTTCAGTGGATCTGCAAACTAATCGAGGGGTTTCTGTTCTGAAGGATGCTATTACTGTCTGTAATACTACACTGTAAAAACACAGGGCTGCCACATAACTGGAGACAGGAAGTCTACCGAAGATATCTGCAGTACACACCAGCCTGTTATTCCTTTTCACTAAGGTGCGAAGGCTGAAAAGTGTCCTTGGGACTTCCAGTCAACTGGTCATGCAACAAACCCCCCCGTGGAAGTTTCATATTCCCCCTGCCCTCAATCAGGAACCCTTGGCATCCAAAATTGATATTGAAAATTACAGGAAAGAACTGTAGTTCTGTTGGTATTAACCTTCGAGTAGCTTTCAAGTCACACTGAAAACCCTTAAGGAAGTTTCTTGACATTTTTGTATAAGGCCATTGAACAGGGAGGTTGTGCATTCAATGTTGTAAAATCTCCTGCAAGCTCACATAAAGAACTGTCAGGACAGAATTGATAAGGCATTATAGAAAAAGGCCATTCAGTCCATTGTGTTCTAGGTTAGCATTACCTAGGGGTAAGAGTACACCATGGAATTGCTTCCTCTCTTATTTTTCCCAGCTCTGATGATCACTTGGAGACACAGGAATGTGCAGGTGCCAGAATCTGAAGTGTCTACTAGGGTCCTGGATCATTTTTCTACGTGTAAGCTACAGCAGATCAGGCTTATCATTTAATTACAAAGGCTTTAAACATTTAGGCTTCAGACTCTGTGGAAGGTGAGCATAGATGAGATAATTTCCAAAGGAAAAACTCAAGCTGAAGGAATTTTGTTACTTTCTTCTGCCAGCTGCCTTGGAAGATATTTAGAAAGAATCAGAACCAGGATGAGGTTCATTGTCTGACAAACGCATGGTACTGTGCTGCTGCTGCAAGACAGCACATTCTATGACATAGGCCAGTGACAATAAATCTGGTTCCGATAGGTTGGGTGTTCATGAGTGAAGGAAGACCTCCAGTCCCACAACAAAGAGACTGGGCCTGTATCAGTTCTACCTGCTCTTTGTTTTAGGAGGCAGGGTGGAAGTACTGTGTAAATTCTCCTGAATAAACTATTGGTTTTTGCATGTGATGAGTGAGGTACAAATCCCACCCCGCCCCATTTCCTCTAATCCCCACTTTGACCTTTCACTTCTTCCAGACATCCCACCCTGCAAAAACTAATTTCAGGGATGTAGCACCACCGCCTCCTGCAACCCCATATCTCCTCCCCCCCCCCCCCAGTTGACCTCCAAGGGTGTATGTAATACTTTGTTTAGTGATTTTGTCTAATCTGTAAACCGAGTTGTGTACATGCAGAAAATGT